>NW_027488592.1:0-628994 GCF_050948215.1 Halictus rubicundus
CAATCCTATCCTATCCTCTATCCTATCCTATCCTCTACAATATCGTATCCTCTATCATATCCTATCCTCTTTCCTATAATATCATCTATCCTATCCTATTCTCTATCCTATCCTATCCTCTATCCTATCTTATCCTCAATCCTATCCTATCCTCTATCCTGTCCTATCCTTTATCCTACCCTATCCCCAATCCTATCCTATCCTCTATCCTATCCTATCCTCTATCCTATCCTATCCTCTATCATATCCTATCCTCTTTCCTATATTATCATCTATCCTATTCTATCCTCTATCCTATCCTATCCTCTATAATATCGTATCCTCTATCCTATAATATTATCTATCCTATCCTATCCTCTACAATATCGTATCCTCTATCATATATTATCCTCTTTCCCATAATATCATCTATCCTATCCTATTCTCCATCCTATCCTATCCTCTATCCTAGCCTATCCTCTAAACTATACTATCCTCTATCCTATCCTATCCCCTATACTATCCCATCCTATCCACTATCCTATCTTATCCTCAATCCTATTCTATCCTCAATCCTATCCTATCCTCTATCCTATCCTATCCTCTATAATATCGTATCCTCTATCATATCCTATCCTCTTTCCTATAATATCATCTATCGTATCGTATCTTCTATGCTATCCTATCCTCTATAATATCGTATCATCTATCCTATAATATCATCTATCCTATCCTATTCTCTATCCTATCCTATCCTGTATCCTATCTTATCCTCAATCCTATCCAATCCTATATCCTATCCTATCCGCTATCCTGTCCTATCCTATATCCTATAATATCCCCTATCCTATCCAATCCTCTATCCTATTCTCTATCCTATCCTCTATTATATCCCATCCTCTATCCTATCCACTATCGTATCATATTCTCTATCCTATCCAATCCTATATCCCATCCTCTATTAAATCCAATCCTATATCCTATCCTATCCTCTATCCTATCCTATCCTCTATCCTATCCTACCCTCTATCCTATCCTATCCTCTATCCTATCCTATCCTCTATCCTATCCTATCCTCTATCCTATCTAATCCTATGTCCTATCTTCTATCCAATCCAATCCTCGATCCTATCCTATCCTCTATGCTATCCTATCCTCTATCCTATCCTATCCTCTATCCTATCCTATCCTCTATCCTATCCTATCCTCTATCCAATCCTATCCTCTATCATATCCTAACCTCTATCCTATCCTATCCTCTATCCTATCCTATCCTCTATCCTATCCAATCCTCTATCCTATCCTATCCTCTATCCTATCCAATCCCCTATCCTTTCCTCTATTCGATCCTCTCCTCTATAATATCGAATCCTCTATCCTATCCTGTGCTCTATCCTATAATATCATCTATCCTATCCTATCCTCTATCCTATCCTATCCTCTATAATATCGTATCATCTATCACATCCTATCCTCTTTCCTATAATATCATCTATCCTATAGTATCCTCTATGCTATCCTATCCTCCATAATATCGTATCCTCTATCCTATAATATCATCTATCCCATCCTATTCTCTATCCTATCCTATCCTCTATCCTATCTTATCCTCAATCCTATCCTATCCTCTATCCTGTCCTATCCTCTATTCTACCCTATCCCCAATCCTATCCTATAGTCTATAATATCCTATCCTCAATCCTATTCTATCCTCTATCCTATCCTATCCTCTATCCTATCCTATCCTCTATCCTATCCTATCCTCTATAATATCGTATCATCTATCACATCCTATCCTCTTTCCTATAATATCATCTATCCTATAGTATCCTCTATGCTATCCTATCCTCTATAATATCGTATCCTCTATCCTATAATATCATCTATCAAATCCTATCCTCTTTCCTATAATATCATCTATCCTATAGTACCTTCTATGCTATCCTATCCTCTATAATATCGTATCCTCTATCCTATAATATCATCTATCCTATCCTATTCTCTATCCTATCCTATCCTCTATCCTATCTTATCCTCAATCCTATCCTATCCTCTATCCTGTCCTATCCTCTATCCTACCCTATCCCCAATAATATCCTATCCTCTATCCTATCCTATCCTCTATCATATCCTCTCCTCTATCATATCCTATCCTCTTTCCTATAATATCATCTATCCTATTCTATCCTCTATCCTATCCTATCCTCTATAATATCGTATCCTCTATCCTATAATATCATCTATCCTATCCTATCCTCTACAATATCGTATCCTCTACCATATCCTATCCTCTTTCCCATAATATCATCTATCCTATCCTATTCTCTATCCTATCCTATCCTCTATCCTATCTTATCCTCAATCCTATTCTATCCTCTATCCTATCCTATCCTCTATCCTATCCTATCATCTATCCTATCCTATCATCTATCCTATCCTATCCTCTTTACTATCCTATCCTCTTTCCTATCCTATCCTCTATCCTATCCTATCCTCTATCCTATCCTATCCTCTATATTATCTTATCCTCTATAATATCGTATCCTCTATCATATCCGATCCTCTTTCCTATAATATCATCTATCCTATCCTATTCTCTATCCTATCCTATCCTCTATCCTATCCTATCGTCTATCGTATCCTACCCTCTATCCTATCAAACCCCCTATCCTATCCTCTATCCTGTCCTATCCTCTATCCTACATTATCCCCAATCCTATCCTATCCTCTATCCTATCCTATCCTCTATCCTATCCTATCCTCTATCCTATCCTATCCTCTATCCTATCCTATCCTCTATCATATCCTATCCTCTTTCCTATAATATCATCTATCCTATCCTATCCTCTATCCTATCCTATTCTCTATCCTATCCTATCCTCCATCCTATCCAATCCCCTATCCTATTCTCTATCCTATCTTATCCTCTATCCTATCCTATCCTCTATCCTATCCTATCCTCTATCCTACCCTATCCTCTATCCTATCCTATCCTCTATCCTATCCAATCCTATATCCTATCCTATCCGCTATCCTGTCCTATCCTATATCCTATAATATCCCCTATACTATCCAATCCTCTATCCTATCCTCTATCCTATCCTCTATCCTATCCTATCCTCTATTATATCCCATCCTCTATCCTATCCACTATCGTATCATATTCTCTATCCTATCCAATCCTATATCCCATCCTCTATTAAATCCAATCCTCTATCCTATCCTATCCTCTATCCTATCCTATCCTCTATCCTATCCTATCATCTATCCTATCCTATTCTCTATCCTATCCTATCCTCTATCCTATCTTATCCCCAATCCTATCCTATCCACTATCCTGTCCTATCCTCTATCCTACCCTATCCCCAATCCTATCCTATCCTCTATCCTATCCTATCCTCTATCCTATCCTCTCCTCTATCATATCCTATCCTCTTTCCTATAATATCATCTATCCTATTCTATCCTCTATTATATCCTATCCTCTATAATATCGTATCCTCTATCCTATAATATCATCTATCCTATCCTATTCTCTATCCTATCCTATCCTGTATCCTATCTTATCCTCAATCCTACTCTATACTCTATTCTATCTTATCCTCTATCCTATCCTATTCTCTATCCTATCCTATCCACTATCCTATCCAATCCCCTATCCTATTCTCTATCCTATCCTATTCTCTATCCTATCTTATCCTCTATCCTATCCTATCCTCTATAATATCGTATCCTCTATCCTATAATATCATCTATCCTATCCTATCCTCTACAATATCGTATCCTCTATCATATATTATCCTATTTCCCATAATATCATCTATCCTATCCTATTCTCCATCCTATCCTATCCTCTATCCTAGCCTATCCTCTAAACTATACTATCCTCTATCCTATCCTATCCCCTATACTATCCCATCCTATCCACTATCCTATCTTATCCTCAATCCTATTCTATCCTCAATCCTATCCTATCCTCTATCCTATCCTATTCTCTATCCTATCCTATCCACTACCCTATCCAATCCCCTATCCTATTCTCTATCCTATCCTATTCTCTATCCTATCTTATCCTCTATCCTATTCTATCCTCTATCCTATCCTATCCTCTATAATATTGTATCCTCTATCATATCCTATCCCCTTTCCTATAATATCATCTATCCTATCCTATTCTCCATCCTATCCTATCCTATCCTCTATCCTATCTTATCCTCAATCCTATTCTATCCTCTATCCTACCCTATCCCCTATCCTATCCTATCCTCTATCCTATCCTATCCTCTATCCTATCCTATCCTCTATCATATCCTATCCTCTATCCTATCCTCTCCTCCATCCTATCTTATCCTCTATCCTATCCTATCCTCTATCCTATCCTATCCTATCCTATCCTCTATCCTATCCTATCCTCTATCCTATCCTATCCTCTATCCTACCCTATCCCCAATCCTATCCTATCCTCTATCCTATCCTATCCTCTATCCTATCCTATCCTCTATCATATCCTATCCTCTATCCTATCCTATCCTCTATCCTATCTTATCCTCAATCCTATTCTATCCTCTATCCTATCCTATCCTCTATCCTATCCTATCCTCTATCCTATCCTATCCTCTATATTATCCTATCCTCTATAATATCGTATCCTCTATCCTACCCTATCCCCAATCCTATCCTATCCTCTATCCTATCCTATCCTCTTTCCTATCCTATCCTCTATCCTATCCTATCCTGTATCCTATCCTATCCTCTATCCTATCCTCTCTCCTCTATCGTCTCCTGTCCTCTATCGTCTCCTGTCCTCCATCCTATCCTATCCTCTATCCTATCCTATCCTCTATCCTATCCTATCCTCTATCCTATCTTATCCTCTATCCTATCCTATCCTCTATCCTATCCTATCCTCTATAATATTGTATCCTCTATCATATCCTATCCCCTTTCCTATAATATCATCTATCCTATCCTATTCTCCATCCTATCCTATCCTATCCTCTATCCTATCTTATCCTCAATCCTATTCTATCCTCTATCCTACCCTATCCCCTATCCTATCCTATGCTCTATCCTATCCTATCCTCTATCCTATCCTATCCTCTATCATATCCTATCCTCTATCCTATCCTATCCTCCATCCTATCTTATCCTCTATCCTATCCTATCCTCTATCCTATCCTATCCTATCCTATCCTCTATCCTATCCTATCCTATCCTATCCTCTATCCTATCCTATCCTCTATCCTATCCTATCCTCTATCCTACCCTATCCCCAATCCTATCCTATCCTCTATCCTATCCTATCCTCTATCCTATCCTATCCTCTATCATATCCTATCCTCTATCCTATCCTATCCTCTATCCTATCTTATCCTCAATCCTATTCTATCCTCTATCCTATCCTATCCTCTATCCTATCCTATCCTCTATCCTATCCTATCCTCTATATTATCCTATCCTCTATAATATCGTATCCTCTATCCTACCCTATCCCCAATCCTATCCTATCCTCTATCCTATCCTATCCTCTTTCCTATCCTATCCTCTATCCTATCCTATCCTGTATCCTATCCTATCCTCTATCCTATCCTCTCTCCTCTATCGTCTCCTGTCCTCTATCGTCTCCTGTCCTCCATCCTATCCTATCCTCTATCCTATCCTATCCTCTATCCTATCCTATCCTCTATCCTATCCTATCCTCTATCCTATCCTATCCTCTATCCTATCCTATCCTCTATCCTATCCTATCCTCTATCCTATCCTATCCTCTATCCTATCCTATCCTCTATCATATCCTATCCTCTTTCCTATAATATCATCTATCCTATTCTGTCCTCTATCCTATCCTATCCTCTATAATATCGTATCATCTATCACATCCTATCCTCTTTCCTATAATATCATCTATCCTATAGTATCTTCTATGCGATCCTATCCTCTATAATATCGTGTCCTCTATCCTATAACATCATCTATCCTATCCTATTCTCTATCCTATCCTATCCTCTATCCTATCTTATCCTCAATCCTATCCTATCCTCTATCCTATCTTATCCTCAATCCTATCCTATCGTCTATCCTGTCCTATCCTTTATCCTACCCTATCCCCAATCCTATCCTATCCTCTATCCTATCCTATCCTCTATCCTATCCTATCCTCTATCATATCCTATCCTCTTTCCTATAATATCATCTATCCTATTCTGTCCTCTATCCTATCCTATCCTCTATCCTATCCTATCCTCTATCCTATCCTATCCTCTATCATATCCTATCCTCTTTCCTATAATATCATCTATCCTATTCTGTCCTCTATCCTATCCTATCCTCTTTAATATCGTATCATCTATCACATCCTATCCTCTTTCCTATAATATCATCTATCCTATAGTATCTTCTATGCGATCCTATCCTCTATAATATCGTATCCTCTATCCTATAATATCATCTATCCTATCCTATTCTCTATCCTATCCTATCCTCTATCCTATCTTATCCTCAATCCTATCCTATCCTCTATCCTGTCCTATCCTTTATCCTACCCTATCCCCAATCCTATCCTATCCTCTATCCTATCCTATCCTCTATCCTATCCTATCCTCTTTCCTATCCTATCCTCTATCCTATCCTATCCTGTATCCTACCCTGTCCTCTATCCTATCCCCTCTCCTCTATCGTCTCCTGTCCTCTATCGTCTCCTGTCCTCCATCCTATCCTATCCTCTATCCTATCCTATCCTCTATCCTATCCTATCCTCTATCCTATCCTATCCTATATCCTATCCTATCCTCTATCCTATCCTCTATCCTATCCTATCCTCTATCATATCCTATCCTCTTTCCTATAATATCATCTATCCTATTCTATCCTCTATCCTATCCTATCCTCTATAATATTGTATCCTATATCATATCCTATCCCCTTTCCTATAATATCATCTATCCTATCCTATTCTCCATACTATCCTATCCTATCCTCTATCCTATCTTATCCTCAATCCTATTCTATCCTCTATCCTACCCTATCCCCTATCCTATCCTATCCTCTATCCTATCCTATCCTCTATCCTATCCTATCCTCTATCTTATCCTATCCTCTATCCTATCCTATCCTCCATCCTATCCTATCCTCTATCCTATCCTATCCTCTATCCTATCCTATCCTATCCTATCCTCTATCCTATCCTATCCTCTATCCTATCCTATCCTCTATCCTACCTTATCCCCAATCCTATCCTATCCTCTATCCTATCCTATCCTCTATCCTATCCTATCCTCTATCATATCCTATCCTCTATCCTATCCTATCCTCTATCCTATCTTATCCTCAATCCTATTCTATCCTCTATCCTATCCTATCCTCTATCCTATCCTATCCTCTATCCTATCCTATCCTCTCTCCTATCTTATCCTCAATCCTATTCTATCTCCTATCCTATCCTATCCTCTATCCTATCCTATCCTCTATCCTATCTTATCCTCAATCCTATTCTATCCTCTATCCTATACTATCCTCTATCCTATCCTATCCTCTATCCTATCCTATCCTCTATATTATCCTATCCTCTATAATATCGTATACTCTATCCTACCCTATCCCCAATCCTATCCTATCATCTATCCTATCCTATCTTCTATCCTATCCTATCCTCTATCATATCCTATCCTCTATCCTATCCTATCCTCTATCCTATCTTATCCTCAATCCTATTCTATCCTTTATCCTATCCTATCCTCTATCCTATCTTATCCGCAATCCTATTCTATCCTGTATCCTATCCTATCCTCTATCCTATCTTATCCTCTATAATATCGTATCATCTATTACATCCTATCCTCTTTCCTATAATATCATCTATCCTATAGTATCTTCTATGCTATCCTATCCTCTACAATATCGTATCCTCTACCATTTCCTATCCTCTTTCCCATAATATCATCTACCCTATCCTATTCTCTATCCTATCCTATCCTGTATCCTATCTTATCCTCAATCCTATTCTATCCTCAATCCTATCCTATCCTCTATCCTATCCAATCCTCTATCCTATCCTCTATACTATCCTATCCTCTATCCTATCTTATCCGCAATCCTATTCTATCCTCTATCCTATCCTATCCTCTATAATATCGTATCCTCTATCCTATAATATCATCTATCCTATCCTATCCTCTACAATATCGTATCCTCTATCATATATTTTCCTATTTCCCATAATATCATCTATCCTATCCTATTCTCCATCCTATCCTATCCTCTATCCTATCTTATCCTCAATCCTATTCTATCCTCTATCCTATCCAATCCTCTATCCTATCCTCTATCCTATCCTATCCTCTATCCTATCTTATCCGCAATCCTATTCTATCCTGTATCCTATCCTATCCTCTATCCTATCCTATCCTCTATAATATCGTATCATCTATCACATCCTATCCTCTTTCCTATAATATCATCTATCCTATAGTATCTTCTATGCTATCCTATCCTCTATAATATCGTATCCTCTATCCTATAATATCATCTATCCTATCCTATTCTCTATCCTATCCTATCCTCTATCCTATCCTCTATAATATCGTATCATCTATCAAATCCTATCCTCTTTCCTATAATATCATCTATCCTATAGTACCTTCTATGCTATCCTATCCTCTATAATATCGTATCCTCTATCCTATAATATCATCTATCCTATCCTATTCTCTATCCTATCCTATCCTCTATCCTATCTTACCCTCAATCCTATCCTATCCTCTATCCTGTCCTATCCTCTATCCTACCCTATCCCCAATCCTATCCTATCCTCTATCCTATCCTATCCTCTATCCTATCATCTCCTCTATCATATCCTATCCTCTTTCCTATAATATCATCTAGACTATTCTATCCTCTTTCCTACCCTATCCTCTATAATATCGTATCCTCTATCCTATAATATCATCTATCCTATCCTATCCTCTACAATATCGTATCCTCTACCATATCCTATCCTCTTTCCCATAATATCATCTATCCTATCCTATTCTCTATCCTATCCTATCCTCTATCCTATCTTATCCTCAATCCTATTCTATCCTCTATCCTATCCTATCCTCTATCCTATCCTCTCTCCTCTATCGTCTCCTGTCCTCCATCCTATCCTATCCTCTATCCTATTCTATCCTCTATCCTATCGTATCCTCTATAATATCGTATCCTCTATCCTATAATTTCATCTATCCTATCCTATCCTCTACAATATCGTATCCTCTACCATTTCCTATCCTCTTTCCCATAATATCATCTACCCTATCCTATTCTCTTTCCTATCCTATCCTCTATCCTATCTTATCCTCAATCCTATTCTATCCTCAATCCTATCCTATCCTCTATCCTATCCAATCCTCTATCCTATCCTCTATCCTATCCTATCCTCTATCCTATCTTATCCGCAATCCTATTCTATCCTCTATCCTATCCTATCCTCTATAATATCGTATCCTCTATCCTATAATATCATCTATCCTATCCTATCCTCTACAATATCGTATCCTCTATCATATATTATCCTATTTCCCATAATATCATCTATCCTATCCTATTCTCCATCCTATCCTATCCTCTATCCTATCTTATCCTCAATCCTATTCTATCCTCTATCCTATCCAATCCTCTATCCTATCCTCTATCCTATCCTATCCTCTATCCTATCTTATCCGCAATCCTATTCTATCCTGTATCCTATCCTATCCTCTATCCTATCCTATCCTCTATAATATCGTATCATCTATCACATCCTATCCTCTTTCCTATAATATCATCTATCCTATAGTATCTTCTATGCTATCCTATCCTCTATAATATCGTATCCTCTATCCTATAATATCATCTATCCTATCCTATTCTCTATCCTATCCTATCCTCTATCCTATCCTCTATAATATCGTATCATCTATCAAATCCTATCCTCTTTCCTATAATATCATCTATCCTATGGTACCTTCTATGCTATCCTATCCTCTATAATATCGTATCCTCTATCCTATAATATCATCTATCCTATCCTATTCTCTATCCTATCCTATCCTCTATCCTATCTTACCCTCAATCCTATCCTATCCTCTATCCTGTCCTATCCTCTATCCTACCCTATCCCCAATCCTATCCTATCCTCTATCCTATCCTATCCTCTATCCTATCCTCTCCTCTATCATATCCTATCATCTAGACTATTCTATCCTCTTTCCTATCCTATCCTCTATAATATCGTATCCTCTATCCTATAATATCATCTATCCTATCCTATCCTCTACAATATCGTAACCTCTACCATATCCTATCCTCTTTCCCATAATATCATCTATCCTAGCCTATTCTCTATCCTATCCTATCCTCTATCCTATCTTATCCTCAATCCTATTCTATCCTCTATCCTATCCTATCCTCTATCCTATCCTCTCTCCTCTATCGTCTCCTGTCCTCTATCGTCTCCTGTCCTCCATCCTATCCTATCCTCTATCCTATCCTTTCTTCGATCCTATCCTATCCTCTTTCCTATAATATCATCTATCCTATTCTATCCTCTATCCTATCGTATCCTCTATAATATCGTATCCTCGATCCTATAATATCATCTATCCTATCCTATCCTCTACAATATCGTAACCTCTACCATATCCTATCCTCTTTCCCATAATATCATCTATCCTATCCTATTCTCTATCCTATCCTATCCTCGATCCTAACTTATCCTCAATCCTATTCTATCCTCTATCCTATCCTATCCTCTATCCTATCCTATCATCTATCCTATCCTATCATCTATCCTATCCTATCCTATCCTCTATCCTATCCTCTCTCCTCTATCGTCTCCTGTCCTCTATCGTCTCCTGTCCTCCATCCTATCCTATCCTCTATCCTATCCTATCCTCTATCCTATCCTATCCTCTATAATATCGTATCCTCTATCCTATAATATCATCTATCCTATCCTATTCTCTATCCTATCCTATCCTCTATCCTATCCTATCCTCTATAATATCGTATCATGTATCAAATCCTATCCTCTTTCCTATAATATCATCTATCCTATAGTACCTTCTATGCTATCCTATCCTCTATAATATCGTATCCTCTATCCTATAATATCATCTATCCTATCCTATTCTCTATCCTATCCTATCCTCTATCCTATCTTACCCTCAATCCTATCCTATCCTCTATCCTGTCCTATCCTCTATCCTACCCTATCCCCAATCCTATCCTATCCTCTATCCTATCCTATCCTCTATCCTATCCTCTCCTCTATCATATCCTATCATCTAGACTATTCTATCCTCTTTCCTATCCTATCCTCTATAATATCGTATCCTCTATCCTATAATATCATCTATCCTATCCTATCCTCTACAATATCGTAACCTCTACCATATCCTATCCTCTTTCCCATAATATCATCTATCCTAGCCTATTCTCTATCCTATCCTATCCTCTATCCTATCTTATCCTCAATCCTATTCTATCCTCTATCCTATCCTATCCTCTATCCTATCCTCTCTCCTCTATCGTCTCCTGTCCTCTATCGTCTCCTGTCCTCCATCCTATCCTATCCTCTATCCTATCCTTTCTTCGATCCTATCCTATCCTCTTTCCTATAATATCATCTATCCTATTCTATCCTCTATCCTATCGTATCCTCTATAATATCGTATCCTCGATCCTATAATATCATCTATCCTATCCTATCCTCTACAATATCGTAACCTCTACCATATCCTATCCTCTTTCCCATAATATCATCTATCCTAGCCTATTCTCTATCCTATCCTATCCTCGATCCTAACTTATCCTCAATCCTATTCTATCCTCTATCCTATCCTATCCTCTATAATATCGTATCATCTATCAAAACCTATCCTCTTTCCTATAATATCATCTATCCTATAGTACCTTCTATGCTATCCTATCCTCTATAATATCGTATCCTCTATCCTATAATATCATCTATTCTATCCTATCCTCTACAATATCGTATCCTCTACCATATCCTATCCTCTTTCCCATAATATCATCTATCCTATCCTATTCTCTATCCTATCCTATCCTCTATCCTATCTTATCCTCTATCCTACCCTATCCCCAATCCTATCCTATCCTCTATCCTATCCTATCCTCTATCCTATCCTCTCCTCTATCATATCCTATCCTCTTTCCTATAATATCATCTAGACTATTCTATCTTCTATCCTATCCTATCCTCTATAATATCGTATCCTCTATCCTATAATATCATCTATCCTATCCTATCCTCTACAATATCGTATCCTCTACCATATCCCATCCTCTTTCCCATAATATCATCTATCCTATCCTATTCTCTATCCTATCCTATCCTCTATCCTATCTTATCCTCAATAATGTTCTATCCTCTATCATATCCTATCCTCTTTCCTATAATATCATCTATCCTATCCTATTCTCTATCCTATCCTATCCTCTATCCTATCCTATCGTCTATCGTATCCTACCCTCTATCCTATCAAACCCCCTATCCTATCCTCTATCCTGCTCTATCCTCTATCCTACATTATCACCAATCCTATCCTATCCTCTATTCTATCCTATCCTCTATCCTATCCTATCCTCTATCATATCCTATCCTCTTTCCTATAATATCATCCATCCTATCCTATCCTCTATCCTATCCTATTCTCTATCCTATCCTATCCTCCATCCTATCCAATCCCCTATCCTATTCTCTATCCTATCCTATTCTCTATCCTATCTTATCCTCTATCCTATCCTATCCTCTATCCTATCCTATCCTCTATAATATCGTATCCTCTATCATGTCCTATCCCCTTTCCTATAATATCATCTATCCTATTCTATTCTCTATCCTATCCCATCCTATCCTCTATCCTATCTTATCCTCAATCCTATTCTATCCTGTATGCTATCCTATCCTCTATGCTATCCTATCCTCTATCCTATCCTATCCTCTATCCTATCCTATCCTCTATCCTATCCTATCCTCTATCCTATCCTATTCTCTATCCTATCCTATCCTCCATCCTATCCAATCCCCTATCCTATTCTCTATCCTATCCTATTCTCTATCCTATCTTATCCTCTATCCTATCCTATCCTCTATCCTACCCTATCCCCAATCCTATCATATCCTCTATCCTATCCTATCCTCTATCCTATCCTATCCTCTATCATATCCTATCCTCTATCCTATCCTCTATCCTATCTTATCCTCAATCCTATTCTATCCTCTATCCTATCCTATCCTCTATCCTATCCTATCCTCTATCCTATCCTATCCTCTATCATATCCTATCCTCTATCCTATCCTATCCTCTATCCTATCTTATCCTCAGTCCTATTCTATCCTCTATCCTATCCTTTCCTCTATATTATCCTATCCTCTATATTATCCTATCCTCTATAATATCGTACCCTCTATCATATCCTATCCTCTTTCCTATAATATTATCTATCCTATCCTATTCTCTATCCTATCCTATCCTCTATCCTATCCTATCGTCTATCGTATGCTATCCGCTATCCTATCAAACCCCCTGTCCTATCCTCTATCCTGTCCTATCCTCTATCCTACCCTATCCCCAATCCTATCCTATCCTCTATCCTATCCTATCCTCTATCCTGTCCTATCCTCTATCCTATCCTTTCTTCGATCCTATCCTATCCTCTTTCCTATAATATCATCTATCCTATTCTATCCTCTATCCTATCGTATCCTCTATAATATCGTATCCTCGATCCTATAATATCATCTATCCTATCCTATCCTCTACAATATCGTAACCTCTACCATATCCTATCCTCTTTCCCATAATATCATCTATACTATCCTATTCTCTATCCTATCCTATCCTCTATCCTATCTTATCCTCAATCCTATTCTATCCTCTATCCTATCCTATCCTCTATCCTATCCTGTCCTCTATCGTCTCCTGTCCTCCATCCTATCCTATCCTCTATCCTATCCTATCCTCTATCCTATCCTATCCTCTATCCTATCCTATCCTCTATCCTATCCTATCCTCTATCCTATCCTATCCTCTATCCTATCCTATCCTCTATCCTATCCTTTCTTCGATCCTATCCTATCCTCTTTCCTATAATATCATCTATCCTATTCTATCCTCTATCCTATCCTTTCTTCGATCCTATCCTATCCTCTTTCCTATAATATCATCTATCCTATTCTATCCTCTATCCTATCGTATCCTCTATAATATCGTATCCTCTATCCTATAATATCATCTATCCTATCCTATCCTCTACAATATCGTATCCTCTACCATATCCTATCCTCTTTCCCATAATATCATCTACCCTATCCTATTCTCTATCCTATCCTATCCTCTATCCTAACTTATCCTCAATCCTATTCTATCCTCTATCCGATCCTATCCTCTATCGTATCCTATACTCTATCCTATCCAATCCCCTATCCTATCCTCTATGCTATCCCATCCACTATCCTATACTATCCTCTATCCTATTCTATCCTCTATCCTATAATATCCTCTATCGTATCCTATCCTGTATCCTATCCAATCACCTATCCGATCCTCTATCCTATCCAATCACCTATCCGATCCTCTATCCTATCCTTTCCTCTATTCTATCCTATCCTCAATCCTATCCTATCGTCTAACCTATCCTATCATCTATCCTATCTTATCCTCTATCCTATCCTATCCTCTATCCTATCATATCCTCTATCCTATCCTATCCTCTATCCTATCCTATCCTCTATCCTATCCTATCATCTATCCTATCCTATCCTCTATCCTATCCTATCCTCTATCCTATCATATCCTCTATCCTATCCTATCCTCTATCCTATCCTATCCTCTATCCTATCCTATCCTATCCTGTATCCTATCCTATCCTCTATCCTATCCTACCCTACCCTATCCTCTATCCTATCCTATCCTCTATCGTATCCTATACTCTATCTTATCCAATCCCCTATCCTATCCTCTATGCTATCCTATCCACTATCCTATACTCTCCTCTATCCTATCCTATCCTCTATCCTATACTATCCTCTATCCTATCCTATCCTCTATCCTATACAATCACCTATCCTATCCTCTATCCTATCCTATCCTCTATCCTATCCTATCCTCTATCCTATCCAATCACCTATACGATCCTCTATCCTATCCTTTCCTCTATCCTATACTATCCTCAATCCTATCCTATCCTCTATCCTATCCTATCCTCTATCCTATCCAATCACCTATCCGATCCTCTATCCTATCCTATCCTCTATCCTATCCAATCACCTATCCGATCCTCTATCCTATCCTATCCTCTATCCTAACCAATCACCTATCCTATCCTCTATCCTATCCAATCACCTATCCGATCCTCTATCCTATCCTATCCTCTATCCTATCCAATCACCTATCCTATCCTCTATCCTATCCTATCCTCTACCCTATCCTATCCTCTATCCTATCCTATCCTATCCTCTATCCTATCACATCCTCTATCCTATCCTATCCTCTATCCTATCCTATCCTATCATCTATCCTATCCTATCCTCTATCCTATCTTATCCTCTATCCTATCCTATCCTCTATAATATCCTATCCTCTATCCTATCCTATCCTCTATCCTATTCTATCCTCTATCCTATCCTATCCTCTATCCTATCCTCTATGCTATCCTCTATCCTATCCTCTATCCTATCCTATCCTCTATCCTATCCTATCCTCTATCCTATCCTATCCTCTATCCTATCCTATCGTCTAACCTATCCTATCCTCTATCCTATCTTATCCTCTATCCTATCCTATCCTCTATAATATCCTATCCTCTATCCAATCCAATCCTCTATCCTATCCTATCCTCTATCCTATCCTATCCTCTATCCTATCCTATCCTCTATAATATCCTATCCTCTATCGTATCCTATCCTCTATCCTATCCTATCCTCTATCCTATCCTATCCTCTATCCTATCATATCCTCTATCCTATGTTATCCTCTATAATATCCTATCCTCTATCGTATCCTATCCTCTATCCTATCCTATCCTCTATCCTATCCTATCCTCTATAATATCCTATCCTCTATCGTATCCTATCCTCTATCCTATCCTATCCTCTATCCTATACAATCCACTATCCTATCCTCTATCCTATCCTCTATCCTATCCTATCCTCTATCCTATCCTATCTTCTATCCTATCCTATCATCTATCCTATCCACTATCGTATCCTATCCTCTATCCTATCCAATCCTATATCCTATCCTCTATCCTATCCTATCCTCTATCCTATCCTATCCTCTATAATATCCTATCCTCTATCGTATAATATCCTCTATCCTATCCTATCCTCTATCCTATACAATCCACTATCCTATCCTCTATCCTATCCTCTATCCTATCCTATCCTCTATCCTATCCTATCTTCTATCCTATCCTATCATCCATCCTATCCTATCCTCTATCCTATCCTATTCTCTATCCTATCCTATCCTCTATCCTATCCTATCCTATCCTCTATCCTATCCAATCTCCTATCCTATCCTCTATCGTATCCTATCCTCTACCCTATCCTATCCTCTATCCTATCCTATCCTCTATCCTATCCTATCCTCTATCCTATTATATCCTCTATCCTATCCTATCCTCTATCCTATCCTATCCTCTATAATATCCTATCCTCTATCGTATCCTATCCTCTATCCTATCCTATCCTCTATCCTATCCTATCCTCTATAATATCCTATCCTCTATCGTATCCTATCCTCTATCCTATCCTATCCTCTATCCTATACAATCCACTATCCTATCCTCTATCCTATCCTCTATCCTATCCTATCCTCTATCCTATCCTATCTTCTATCCTATCCTATCATCTATCCTATCCACTATCGTATCCTATCCTCTATCCTATCCAATCCTATATCCTATCCTCTATCCTATCCTATCCTCTATCCTATCCTATCCTCTATCCTATCCTATCCTCTATCCTATCCTATCCTCTATCCTATCCTATCCTCTATCCTATCCTATCCTCTATCCTATCCTTTCCTCTATCCTATCCAATCCCCTATCCTTTCCTCTATCCGATCCTATCCTCTATCCTATCCAATCCTCTATAATATCGTATCCTCTATCCTATCCTATCCTATCCTCTATCCTATCCTATCCTGTATCCTATCCAATCACCTATCCGATCCTCTATCCTATCCTATCCTCTATCCTATCCAATCACCTATTCAATCCCCTATCCTATCCTCTATCGTCTCCTATCCTCTATCCTATCCAATCCCCTATACTTTCCTCTATCGGATCCTATCCTCTATCGTATCCTATACTCTATCCTATCCAATCCCCTATCCTATCCTCTATCCTATCCTATCCTCCATCCTATCCTATCCTCTATCCTATCATATCCTCTATCCTATCCTATCCTCTATCCTATCATATCCTCTATCCTATCCTATCCTCTATCCTATCCTATCCTCTATAATATCCTATCCTCTATCGTATCCTATCCTCTATCCTATCCTATCCTCTATCCTATCCTATCCTCTATAATATCCTATCCTCTATCGTATCCTATCCTCTATCCTATCCTATCCTCTATCCTATACAATCCACTATCCTATCCTCTATCCTATCCTCTATCCTATCCTATCCTCTATCCTATCCTATCTTCTATCCTATCCTATCATCTATCCTATCCACTATCGTATCCTATCCTCTATCCTATCCAATCCTATATCCTATCCTCTATCCTATCCTATCCTCTATCCTATCCTATCCTCTATCCTATCCTATCCTCTATCCTATCCTATCCTCTATCCTATCCTATCCTCTATCCTATCCTATCCTCTATCGTATTCTATCCTCTATCCTATCCTATCCTCTATTCTATCCGATCCTCTATCCTATCATATCCTCTATCCTATCCTATCCTCTATCCTATCCTATCCTCTATCCTATCCTATCCTCTATCCTATCCTATCCTCCATCCTATCCTATCCTGTATCCTATCCTATCCTCTATCCTATCCTCTATCCTATCCTACCCTATCCTATCCTCTATCCTATCCTATCCTCTATGATATCCTATCCTCTATCCAATACTATCCTCTATCCTATCCTATCCTCTATACTATCCAATCACCTATCCGATCCTCTATCCTATCCTTTCCTCTATCCTATACTATCCTCAATCCTATCCTATCCTCTATCCTATCCAATCCCCTATCCGATCCTCTATCCTATCATATCCTCTATCCTATCCTATCCTCTATCCTATCCTATCCTCTATCCTATCCTATCCTCTATCCTATCCTATCCTCTATCCTATCCTATCCTCTATCCTATCCTATCATCTATCCTATACACTATCGTATCCTATCCTCTAACCTATCCAATCCTGTATCCTATCCTCTATCCTATCCTATCCTCTATCCTATCCTTTCCTCTATCCTATCCAATCCCCTATCCTATCCTCTATCCGATCCTATCCTCTATCCTATCCAATCCTCTATAATATCGTATCCTCTATCCTATCCTATCCTATCCTCTATCCTATCCTATCCTGTATCCTATCCAATCACCTATCCGATCCTCTATCCTATCCTATCCTCTATCCTATCCAATCACCTATCCGATCCTCTATCCTATCCTTTCCTCTATTCTATCCTATCCTCAATCCTATCCTATCCTCTATCCTATCCTATCATCTATCCTATCCTATCCTCTATCCTATCCTATCCTCTATCCTATCCTATCCTCTAACCTATCCTATCCTCTATCGTCTCCTGTCCTCTATCCTATACAATCCCCTATCCTATCCTCTATCGTCTCCTATCCTCTATCCTATCCAATCCCCTATCCTATCCTCTATCGTCTCCTATCCTCTATCCTATCCAACCCCCTATACTTTCCTCTATCGGATCCTATCCTCTATCGTATCCTATACTCTATCCTATCCAATCCACTACCCTATCCTCTATCATATCCTCTATCCTATTCTATCCTCTATCCTATCCTATCCTCTATCCTATCCTATCCTCTATCCTATCCTATCCTCTATCCTATCCTATCCTCTATCCTATCCTCTATCCTATCCTATCCTCTATCCTATCCTATCCTCTATCCTATCCTATCCTCTAACCTATCCTGTCCTCTATCGTCTCCTATCCTCTATCCTATCCAATCCCCTATCCTATCCTCTATCGTCTCCTATCCTCTATCCTATCCTATCCCCTATACTTTCCTCTATCGGATCCTATCCTCTATCGTATCCTATACTCTATCCTATCCAATCCCCTATCCTATCCTCTATCCTATCCTATCCTCCATCCTATCCTATCCTCTATCCTATCATATCCTCTATCCTATCCTATCCTCTATCCTATCCTATCCTCTATCCTATCCTATCATCTATCCTATCCTATCCTCTATCCTATCCTATCCTCTATCCTATCATATCCTCTATCCTATCCTATCCTCTATCCTATCCTATCCTCTATCCTATACTATCCTCAATCCTATCCTATCCTCTATCCTATCCTATCCTCTATCGTATCCTATCCTCTATCCTATACTATCCTGTATCCTATCCTATCTTCTATCCTATCCTATCCTCTATCCTATCCTATCCTCTATCCTATCCAATCACCTATCCGATGCTCTATCCTATCCTATCCTCTATCCTATCCAATCACCTATCCTATCCTCTATCCTATCCTATCCTCTACCCTATCCTATCCTCTATCATATCCTATCCTATCCTCTATCCTATCATATCCTCCATCCTATCCTATCCTCTATCCTATCCTATCCTCTATCCTATCCTATCCTATCCTCTATCCTATCCTATCCTCTATCCTATCTTATCCTCTATCCTATCCTATCCTCTATAATATCCTATCCTCTATCCTATCCTATCCTCTATCCTATCCTCTATCCTATCCTCTATCCTATCCTCTATCCTATCCTCTATCCTATCCTCTATCCTATCCTCTATCCTATCCTCTATCCTATCCTCTATCCTATCCTATCCTCTATCCTATCCTATCCTCTATCCTATCCTATCCTCTATCCTATCCTATCGTCTAACCTATCCTATCCTTTATCCTATCCTATCCTCTATCCTATCCTATCCTCTATCCTATCCTAGCCTCTATAATATCCTATCCTCTATCGTATCCTATCCTCTATCCTATCGTATCCTCTATCCTATCCTATCCCCTATCCTATCATATCCTCTATCCTATGCTATCCTCTATCCTATCCTATCCTCTATCCTATCCTATCCTCTATCCTATCCTATCCTATCCTCTATCCTATCCAATCTCCTATCCTATCCTCTATCCTATCCTATCCTCTACCCTATCCTATCCTCTATCCTATCCTATCCTCTATCCTATCCTATCCTCTATCCTATCCTATCCTCTATCCTATCCTATCCTCTATCCTATCCTATCCTCTATAATATCCTATCCTCTATCGTATCCTATCCTCTATCCTATCCTATCCTCTATCCTATACAATCCACTATCCTATCCTCTATCCTATCCTCTATCCTATGCTATCCTCTATCCTATCCTATCCTCTATCCTATTCTATCCTCTATCCTATCCTATCCTCTATCCTATCCTATCCTATCCTCTATCCTATCCTATCCTCTATCCTATCCTATCCTCTATCCTATCCTATCCTCTATAATATCCCATCCTCTATCGTATTCTATCCTCTATCCTATCCTATCCTCTATCCTATCCGATCCTCTATCCTATCATATCCTCTATCCTATCCTATCCTCTATCCTATCCTATCCTCTATCCTATCCTATCCTCTATCCTATCCTATCCTCCATCCTATCCTATCCTGTATCCTATCCTATCCTCTATCCTATCCTACCCTATCCTATCCTCTATCCTATCCTATCCTCTATGATATCCTATCCTCTATCCTATACTATCCTCTATCCTATCCTATCCTCTATCCTATCCAATCACCTATCCGATCCTCTATCCTATCCTTTCCTCTATCCTATACTATCCTCAATCCTATCCTATCCTCTATCCTATCCAATCCCCTATCCGATCCTCTATCCTATCATATCCTCTATCCTATCCTATCCTCTATCCTATCCTATACTCTATCCTATCCTATCCTCTATCCTATCCTATCCTCTATCCTATCCTATCCTCTATCCTATCCTATCCTCTATCTTATCCTATCCTATCCTCTATCCTATCCTATCCAATCACCTATCCGATCCTCTATCCTATCCTATCCTCTATCCTATCCAATCACCTATCCGATCCTCTATCCTATCCTTTCCTCTATTCTATCCTATCCTCAATCCTATCCTATCCTCTATCCTATCCTATCCTCTATCCTATCCTATCCTCTATCCTATCCTATCCTCTATCCTATCCTATCCTCTAACCTATCCTATCCTCTATCGTCTCCTGTCCTCTATCCTATACAATCCCCTATCCTATCCTCTATCGTCTCCTATCCTCTATCCTATCCAATCCCCTATCCTATCCTCTATCGTCTCCTATCCTCTATCCTATCCAACCCCCTATACTTTCCTCTATCGGATCCTATCCTCTATCGTATCCTATACTCTATCCTATCCAATCCCCTATCCTATCCTCTATCCTATCCTCTATCCTATTCTATCCTCTATCCTATCCTATCCTCTATCCTATCCTATCCTCTATCCTATCCTATCCTCTAACCTATCCTGTCCTCTATCGTCTCCTATCCTCTATCCTATCCAATCCCCTATCCTATCCTCTATCGTCTCCTATCCTCTATCCTATCCAATCCCCTATACTTTCCTCTATCGGATCCTATCCTCTATCGTATCCTATACTCTATCCTATCCAATCCCCTATCCTATCCTCTATCTTATCCTATCCTCCATCCTATCCTATCCTCTATCCTATCATATCCTCTATCCTATCCTATCCTCTATCCTATCCTATCCTCTATCCTATCCTATAATCTATCCTATCCTATCCTCTATCCTATCCTATCCTCTATCCTATCATATCCTCTATCCTATCCAATCCTCTATCCTATCCTCTATCCTATCATATCCTCTATCCTATCCTATCCTATCCTCTATCCTATCCTATCCTCTATCCTATCCTATCCTCTAACCTATCCTATCCTCTATCGTCTCCTGTCCTCTATCCTATACAATCCCCTATCCTATCCTCTATCGTCTCCTATCCTCTATCCTATCCAATCCCCTATCCTATCCTCTATCGTCTCCTATCCTCTATCCTATCCTATCCTCTATCCTATCCTATCATCTATCCTATCCTATCCTCTATCCTATCCTATCCTCAATCCTATCCTATCCTCTATCCTATCCTATCCTCTATCCTATCCTATCCTCTATCATATCCTATCCTCTATCCTATCCTATCCTCTATCCTATCCTATCCTCTATCCTATCCTATCCTCTATCCTATCCTATCGTCTAACCTATCCTATCCTCTATCCTATCTTATCCTCTATCCTATCCTATCCTCTATAATATCCTATCCTCTATCCAATCCAATCCTCTATCCTATCCTATCCTCTATCCTATCCTATCCTCTATCCTATCCTATCCTCTATAATATCCTATCCTCTATCGTATCCTATCCTCTATCCTATCCTATCCTCTATCCTATCCTATCCTCTATCCTATCATATCCTCTATCCTATGTTATCCTCTATAATATCCTATCCTCTATCGTATCCTATCCTCTATCCTATCCTATCCTCTATCCTATCCTATCCTCTATAATATCCTATCCTCTATCGTATCCTATCCTCTATCCTATCCTATCCTCTATCCTATACAATCCAATATCCTATCCTCTATCCTATCCTCTATCCTATCCTATCCTCTATCCTATCCTATCTTCTATCCTATCCTATCATCTATCCTATCCACTATCGTATCCTATCCTCTATCCTATCCAATCCTATATCCTATCCTCTATCCTATCCTATCCTCTATCCTATCCTATCCTCTATAATATCCTATCCTCTATCGTATCCTATCCTCTATCCTATCCTATCCTCTATCCTATACAATCCACTATCCTATCCTCTATCCTATCCTCTATCCTATCCTATCCTCTATCCTATCCTATCTTCTATCCTATCCTATCATCCATCCTATCCTATCCTCTATCCTATCCTATTCTCTATCCTATCCTATCCTCTATCCTATCCTATCCTATCCTCTATCCTATCCAATCTCCTATCCTATCCTCTATCGTATCCTATCCTCTACCCTATCCTATCCTCTATCCTATCCTATCCTCTATCCTATCCTATCCTCTATCCTATCCTATCCTCTATCCTATCCTATCCTCTATCCTATCCTATCCTCTATAATATCCTATCCTCTATCGTATCCTATCCTCTATCCTATCCTATCCTCTATCCTATCCTATCCTCTATAATATCCTATCCTCTATCGTATCCTATCCTCTATCCTATCCTATCCTCTATCCTATACAATCCACTATCCTATCCTCTATCCTATCCTCTATCCTATCCTATCCTCTATCCTATCCTATCTTCTATCCTATCCTATCATCTATCCTATCCACTATCGTATCCTATCCTCTATCCTATCCAATCCTATATCCTATCCTCTATCCTATCCTATCCTCTATCCTATCCTATCCTCTATCCTATCCTATCCTCTATCCTATCCTATCCTCTATCCTATCCTATCCTCTATCCTATCCTATCCTCTATCCTATCCTTTCCTCTATCCTATCCAATCCCCTATCCTTTCCTCTATCCGATCCTATCCTCTATCCTATCCAATCCTCTATAATATCGTATCCTCTATCCTATCCTATCCTATCCTCTATCCTATCCTATCCTGTATCCTATCCAATCACCTATTCAATCCCCTATCCTATCCTCTATCGTCTCCTATCCTCTATCCTATCCAATCCCCTATACTTTCCTCTATCGGATCCTATCCTCTATCGTATCCTATACTCTATCCTATCCAATCCCCTATCCTATCCTCTATCCTATCCTATCCTCCATCCTATCCTATCCTCTATCCTATCATATCCTCTATCCTATCCTATCCTCTATCCTATCATATCCTCTATCCTATCCTATCCTCTATCCTATCCTATCCTCTATAATATCCTATCCTCTATCGTATCCTATCCTCTATCCTATCCTATCCTCTATCCTATCCTATCCTCTATAATATCCTATCCTCTATCGTATCCTATCCTCTATCCTATCCTATCCTCTATCCTATACAATCCACTATCCTATCCTCTATCCTATCCTCTATCCTATCCTATCCTCTATCCTATCCTATCTTCTATCCTATCCTATCATCTATCCTATCCACTATCGTATCCTATCCTCTATCCTATCCAATCCTATATCCTATCCTCTATCCTATCCTATCCTCTATCCTATCCTATCCTCTATCCTATCCTATCCTCTATCCTATCCTATCCTCTATCCTATCCTATCCTCTATCCTATCCTATCCTCTATCGTATTCTATCCTCTATCCTATCCTATCCTCTATTCTATCCGATCCTCTATCCTATCATATCCTCTATCCTATCCTATCCTCTATCCTATCCTATCCTCTATCCTATCCTATCCTCTATCCTATCCTATCCTCCATCCTATCCTATCCTGTATCCTATCCTATCCTCTATCCTATCCTCTATCCTATCCTACCCTATCCTATCCTCTATCCTATCCTATCCTCTATGATATCCTATCCTCTATCCAATACTATCCTCTATCCTATCCTATCCTCTATACTATCCAATCACCTATCCGATCCTCTATCCTATCCTTTCCTCTATCCTATACTATCCTCAATCCTATCCTATCCTCTATCCTATCCAATCCCCTATCCGATCCTCTATCCTATCATATCCTCTATCCTATCCTATCCTCTATCCTATCCTATCCTCTATCCTATCCTATCCTCTATCCTATCCTATCCTCTATCCTATCCTATCCTCTATCCTATCCTATCATCTATCCTATACACTATCGTATCCTATCCTCTAACCTATCCAATCCTGTATCCTATCCTCTATCCTATCCTATCCTCTATCCTATCCTTTCCTCTATCCTATCCAATCCCCTATCCTATCCTCTATCCGATCCTATCCTCTATCCTATCCAATCCTCTATAATATCGTATCCTCTATCCTATCCTATCCTATCCTCTATCCTATCCTATCCTGTATCCTATCCAATCACCTATCCGATCCTCTATCCTATCCTATCCTCTATCCTATCCAATCACCTATCCGATCCTCTATCCTATCCTTTCCTCTATTCTATCCTATCCTCAATCCTATCCTATCCTCTATCCTATCCTATCATCTATCCTATCCTATCCTCTAACCTATCCTATCCTCCATCGTCTCCTGTCCTCTATCCTATACAATCCCCTATCCTATCCTCTATCGTCTCCTATCCTCTATCCTATCCAATCCCCTATCCTATCCTCTATCGTCTCCTATCCTCTATCCTATCCAACCCCCTATACTTTCCTCTATCGGATCCTATCCTCTATCGTATCCTATACTCTATCCTATCCAATCCACTACCCTATCCTCTATCATATCCTCTATCCTATTCTATCCTCTATCCTATCCTATCCTCTATCCTATCCTATCCTCTATCCTATCCTATCCTCTATCCTATCCTATCCTCTATCCTATCCTCTATCCTATCCTATCCTCTATCCTATCCTATCCTCTATCCTATCCTATCCTCTAACCTATCCTGTCCTCTATCGTCTCCTATCCTCTATCCTATCCAATCCCCTATCCTATCCTCTATCGTCTCCTATCCTCTATCCTATCCTATCCCCTATACTTTCCTCTATCGGATCCTATCCTCTATCGTATCCTATACTCTATCCTATCCAATCCCCTATCCTATCCTCTATCCTATCCTATCCTCCATCCTATCCTATCCTCTATCCTATCATATCCTCTATCCTATCCTATCCTCTATCCTATCCTATCCTCTATCCTATCCTATCATCTATCCTATCCTATCCTCTATCCTATCCTATCCTCTATCCTATCATATCCTCTATCCTATCCTATCCTCTATCCTATCCTATCCTCTATCCTATACTATCCTCAATCCTATCCTATCCTCTATCCTATCCTATCCTCTATCGTATCCTATCCTCTATCCTATACTATCCTGTATCCTATCCTATCTTCTATCCTATCCTATCCTCTATCCTATCCTATCCTCTATCCTATCCAATCACCTATCCGATGCTCTATCCTATCCTATCCTCTATCCTATCCAATCACCTATCCTATCCTCTATCCTATCCTATCCTCTACCCTATCCTATCCTCTATCATATCCTATCCTATCCTCTATCCTATCATATCCTCTATCCTATCCTATCCTCTATCCTATCCTATCCTCTATCCTATCCTATCCTATCCTCTATCCTATCCTCTATCCTATCCTCTATCCTATCCTCTATCCTATCCTCTATCCTATCCTCTATCCTATCCTCTATCCTCTCCTCTATCCTATCCTCTATCCTATCCTCTATCCTATCCTCTATCCTATCCTATCCTCTATCCTATCCTATCCTCTATCCTATCCTATCCTCTATCCTATCCTATCGTCTAACCTATCCTATCCTTTATCCTATCCTATCCTCTATCCTATCCTATCCTCTATCCTATCCTAGCCTCTATAATATCCTATCCTCTATCGTATCCTATCCTCTATCCTATCGTATCCTCTATCCTATCCTATCCCCTATCCTATCATATCCTCTATCCTATGCTATCCTCTATCCTATCCTATCCTCTATCCTATCCTATCCTCTATCCTATCCTATCCTATCCTCTATCCTATCCAATCTCCTATCCTATCCTCTATCCTATCCTATCCTCTACCCTATCCTATCCTCTATCCTATCCTATCCTCTATCCTATCCTATCCTCTATCCTATCCTATCCTCTATCCTATCCTATCCTCTATCCTATCCTATCCTCTATAATATCCTATCCTCTATCGTATCCTATCCTCTATCCTATCCTATCCTCTATCCTATACAATCCACTATCCTATCCTCTATCCTATCCTCTATCCTATGCTATCCTCTATCCTATCCTATCCTCTATCCTATTCTATCCTCTATCCTATCCTATCCTCTATCCTATCCTATCCTATCCTCTATCCTATCCTATCCTCTATCCTATCCTATCCTCTATCCTATCCTATCCTCTATAATATCCTATCATCTATCGTATTCTATCCTCTATCCTATCCTATCCTCTATCCTATCCGATCCTCTATCCTATCATATCCTCTATCCTATCCTATCCTCTATCCTATCCTATCCTCTATCCTATCCTATCCTCTATCCTATCCTATCCTCCATCCTATCCTATCCTGTATCCTATCCTATCCTCTATCCTATCCTACCCTATCCTATCCTCTATCCTATCCTATCCTCTATGATATCCTATCCTCTATCCTATACTATCCTCTATCCTATCCTATCCTCTATCCTATCCAATCACCTATCCGATCCTCTATCCTATCCTTTCCTCTATCCTATACTATCCTCAATCCTATCCTATCCTCTATCCTATCCAATCCCCTATCCGATCCTCTATCCTATCATATCCTCTATCCTATCCTATCCTCTATCCTATCCTATACTCTATCCTATCCTATCCTCTATCCTATCCTATCCTCTATCCTATCCTATCCTCTATCCTATCCTATCCTCTATCTTATCCTATCCTATCCTCTATCCTATCCTATCCAATCACCTATCCGATCCTCTATCCTATCCTATCCTCTATCCTATCCAATCACCTATCCGATCCTCTATCCTATCCTTTCCTCTATTCTATCCTATCCTCAATCCTATCCTATCCTCTATCCTATCCTATCCTCTATCCTATCCTATCCTCTATCCTATCCTATCCTCTATCCTATCCTATCCTCTAACCTATCCTATCCTCTATCGTCTCCTGTCCTCTATCCTATACAATCCCCTATCCTATCCTCTATCGTCTCCTATCCTCTATCCTATCCAATCCCCTATCCTATCCTCTATCGTCTCCTATCCTCTATCCTATCCAACCCCCTATACTTTCCTCTATCGGATCCTATCCTCTATCGTATCCTATACTCTATCCTATCCAATCCCCTATCCTATCCTCTATCCTATCCTCTATCCTATTCTATCCTCTATCCTATCCTATCCTCTATCCTATCCTATCCTCTATCCTATCCTATCCTCTATCCTATCCTCTATCCTATCCTATCCTCTATCCTATCCTATCCTCTATCCTATCCTATCCTCTAACCTATCCTGTCCTCTATCGTCTCCTATCCTCTATCCTATCCAATCCCCTATCCTATCCTCTATCGTCTCCTATCCTCTATCCTATCCAATCCCCTATACTTTCCTCTATCGGATCCTATCCTCTATCGTATCCTATACTCTATCCTATCCAATCCCCTATCCTATCCTCTATCTTATCCTATCCTCCATCCTATCCTATCCTCTATCCTATCATATCCTCTATCCTATCCTATCCTCTATCCTATCCTATCCTCTATCCTATCCTATAATCTATCCTATCCTATCCTCTATCCTATCCTATCCTCTATCCTATCATATCCTCTATCCTATCCAATCCTCTATCCTATCCTCTATCCTATCATATCCTCTATCCTATCCTATCCTATCCTCTATCCTATCCTATCCTCTATCCTATCCTATCCTCTAACCTATCCTATCCTCTATCGTCTCCTGTCCTCTATCCTATACAATCCCCTATCCTATCCTCTATCGTCTCCTATCCTCTATCCTATCCAATCCCCTATCCTATCCTCTATCGTCTCCTATCCTCTATCCTATCCTATCCTCTATCCTATCCTATCATCTATCCTATCCTATCCTCTATCCTATCCTATCCTCAATCCTATCCTATCCTCTATCCTATCCTATCCTCTATCCTATCCTATCCTCTATCCTATCCTATCCTCTATCCTATCCTATCCTCTATCCTATCCTATCCTCTATCCTATCCTATCCTCTATCCTATCCTATCCTATCCTCTATCCTATCCTATCCTCTATCCTATCCTATCCTCTAACCTATCCTATCCTCTATCGTCTCCTGTCCTCTATCCTATACAATCCCCTATCCTATCCTCTATCGTCTCCTATCCTCTATCCTATCCAATCCCCTATCCTATCCTCTATCGTCTCCTATCCTCTATCCTATCCAACCCCCTATACTTTCCTCTATCGGATCCTATCCTCTATCGTATCCTATACTCTATCCTATCCAATCCCCTATCCTATCCTCTATCCTATCCTCTATCCTATTCTATCCTCTATCCTATCCTATCCTCTATCCTATCCTATCCTCTATCCTATCCTATCCTCTATCCTATCCTCTATCCTATCCTATCCTCTATCCTATCCTATCCTCTATCCTATCCTATCCTCTATCCTATACTCTCCTCTATCCTATCCTATCCTCTATCCTATACTATCCTCTATCCTACCCTATCCTCTATCCTATCATATCCTCTATCCTATCCTATCCTCTATCCTATCCTATCCTCTTTCCTATCCTATCCTCTATCCTATCGTATCCTCTATCCTATCCGATCCTCTATCCTATCCTATCCTCTATCCTATCCTATCCTCTATCCTATACTATCCTCTATCCTATCCTATCCGCTATCCTATCCTATCCTCTATCCTATCCTATCCTCTATCCTATCCTATCCTCTATCCTATCCTATCCTCTATCCTATCGTATCCTCTATCCTATCCGATCCTCTATCCTATCCTATCCTCTATCCTATCCTATCCTCTATCCTATCCTATCCTCTATCCTATCGTATCCTCTATCCTATCCGATCCTCTATCCTATCCTATCCTCTATCCTATACTATCCTCAATCCTATCCTATCCTCTATCCTATCCTATCCTCTATGATATCCTATCCTCTATCCAATACTATCCTCTATCCTATCCTATCCTCTATCCTATCCAATCACCTATCCGATCCTCTATCCTATCCTTTCCTCTATCCTATACTATCCTCAATCCTATCCTATCCTCTATCCTATCCAATCCCCTATCCGATCCTCTATCCTATCCTTTCCTCTATCCTATCCTATCATCAATCCTATCCTATCCTCTATCCTATCCTTTCCTCTATCCTATCCAATCACCTATCCTATCCTCTATCCTATCCTATCCTCTATCCTATCCTATCATCTATCCTATACACTATCGTATCCTATCCTCTAACCTATCCAATCCTATATCCTATCCTCTATCCTATCCTATCCTCTATCCTATCCTTTCCTCTATCCTATCCAATCCCCTATCCTATCCTCTATCCGATCCTATCCTCTATCCTATCCAATCCTCTATAATATCGTATCCTCTATCCTATCCTATCCTATACTCTATCCTATCCAATCCCCTATCCTATCCTCCATCCTATCCTATCCTCAATCCTATCCTATCCTCTATCCTATCCTATCCTCTATCCTATCCAATCCCCTATCCTATCCTCTATCCTATCCTATCCTCTATCGTATCCTATCCTCTATCCTATCCAATCCTATATCCTATCCTATCCGCTATCCTATCCCATCCTCTATCCTATCCTATCTTCTATCCTATCCTATCCTCTATAATATCCTATCCTCTATCCTATCCTATCCTCAATCCTATCCTATCCTCTATCCTATCCTATCCTCTATCCTATCCTATCCTCTATCCTATCCTATCCTCTATCCTATCGTATCCTCTATCCTATCCGATCCTCTATCCTATCCTATCCTCTATCCTATCCTATCCTCTATCCCATCCTATCCTCTATCCTATCCTATCCTCTATCCTATACTATCATCTATCCTATCCTATCCGCTATCCTATCCTATCCTCTATCCTATCCTTTCCTCTATCCTATCCTTTCCACTATCCTATCCTATCCTCAATCCTATCCTATCCTCTATCCTATCCTATCCTCTATCCTATCCAATCCCCTATCCTATCCTCTATCCTATCCTATCCTCTATCCTATCCAATCCTATATCCTATCCTATCCGCTATCCTATCCCATCCTCTATCCTATCCTATCCTCTATCCTATCCTATCCTCTATAATATCCTATCCTCTATCGTATTCTATCCTCTATCCTATCCTATCCTCTATCCTATCCGATCCTCTATCCTATCATATCCTCTATCCTATCCTATCCTCTATCCTATCCTATCCTCTATCCTATCCTATCCTCTATCCTATCCTATCCTCCATCCTATCCTATCTTGTATCCTATCCTATCCTCTATTCTATCCTACCCTATCCTATCCTCTATCCTATCCTATCCTCTATCCTATACTATCCTCTATCCTATACTATCCTCTATCCTATCCTATCCGCTATCCTATCCTATCCTCTATCCTATCCTTTCCTCTATCCTATACTATCCTCAATCCTATCCTATCCTCTATCCTATCCTATCATCTATCCAACCTAACCTCTACCCTATCCTATCCTCTATCCTATCCTATCCTCTATCCTATCCTATCCTCTATCCTATCCTATCCTCTATCCTATCCTATCCTATCCTCTATCCTATCCTATCCTCTATCCTATCCTATCCTCTATCCCATCCTATCCTCTATCCTATCCTATCCTCTATCCTATCCAATCCCCTATCCTATCCTCTATCCTATCCTATCCTCTATCGTATCCTATCCTCTATCCTATCCAATCCTATATCCTATCCTATCCGCTATCCTATCCCATCCTCTATCCTATCCTATCCTCTATCCTATCCTATCCTCTATAATATCCTATCCTCTATCCTATCCTATCCTCAATCCTATCCTATCCTCTATCCTATCCTATCCTCTATCCTATCCTATCCTCTATCCTATCCTATCCTCTATCCTATCCTATCCTCTATCCTATCGTATCCTCTATCCTATCCTATCCTCTATCCTATCCTATCCTCTATCCTATCCTATCCTCTATCCTATACTATCCTCTATCCAATCCTATCCGCTATCCTATCCTATCCTCTATCCTATCGTTTCCTCTATCCTATACTATCCTCAATCTTATCCTATCCTCTATCCTATCCTATCCTCTATCCTATTCTATACTCTATCCAACCTAACCTCTATCCTATCCTATCCTCTATCATATCCTATCCTCTATCCTATCCTATCCTCTATCCTATCCTATGCTCTATCCTATCCTATCCTCTATCCCATCCTATCCTCTATCCTATCCTATCCTCTATCCTATCCTATCCTCTATTCTATCCTCTATCCTATCCTATCCTCTATAATATCCTATCCTCTATCCTATCCTATCCTCTATCCTATCCTATCCTCTATCCTATCCTATCCTCTATCCTATCCTATCCTCTATCCTATCCTATCCTCTATCCTATCCTATCCTCTATCCTATCCTATCCTCTATCCTATCCTATCCTCTATTCTATCCTCTATCCTATCCTATCCTCTATAATATCCTATCCTCTATCCTATCCTATCCTCAATCCTATCCTATCCTCTATCCTATCCTATCCTCTATCCTATCCTATCCTCCATCCTATCCTATCCTGTATCCTATCCTATCCTCTATCCTATCCTACCCTATCCTATCCTCTATCCTATCCTATCCTCTATCCTATACTATCCTCTATCCTATACTATCCTCTATCATATCCTATCCGTTATCCTATCCTATCCTCTATCCTATCCTTTCCTCTATCCTATACTATCCTCAATCCTATCCTATCCTCTATCCTATCCTATCCTCTATCCAACCTAACCTCTATCCTATCCTATCCTCTATCCTATCCTATCCTCTATCCTATCCTATCCTCTATCCTATCCTCTATCCTATCCTATCCTCTATAATATCCTATCCTCTATCCTATCCTATCCTCAATCCTATCCTATCCTCTATCCTATCCTATCCTCTATCCTATCCTATCCTCTATCCTATCCTATCCTCTATCCTATCGTATCCTCTATCCTATCCTATCCTCTATCCTATCCAATCTCCTATCCTATCCTCTATCCTATCATATCCAATCTCCTATCCTATCTTCTATCCTATCCTATCATCTACCCTATCCTATCCTCTATCCTATCCTATCCTCTATCCTATCCTATCCTCTATCCTATCCTATCCTCTATCCTATCCTATCCTCTATCGTATCCTATACTCTATCCTATCCAATCCCCTATCCTATCATCTATCCGATCCTATCCTCTATCCTATCCTATCCTCTATCCTATCCTATCCTCTATCCTATCCTATCCTCTATCCTATCCTATCCTCTATCCTATCCTATCCTCTATCCTATCGTATCCTCTATCCTATCCTATCCTCTATCCTATCCAATCTCCTATCCTATCCTCTATCCTATCCTATCCTCTATCCTAACCTATCCTCTATCGTATCCTATACTCTATCCTATCCAATCCCCTATCCTATCATCTATCCGATCCTATCCTCTATCCTATCCTATCCTCTATCCTATCCAATCCCCTAACCTATCCTCTATCCTATCCTCTATCGTCTCCTGTCCTCTATCCTATACAATCCCCTATCCTATCCTCTATCCTATCCTATCATCTATCCTATCCTATCCTCTTTCCTATCCTATCATCTATCCTATCATATCCTCTATCCTATCCTATCCTATCCTCTATCCTCTATCCTATCCCATCCTCTATCCTATCCTATCCACTATAATATCCTATCCTCTATCGTATCCTATCCTCTATCCTATCCTATCCTCTATCCTATCCTATCCTCTATCCTATCATATCCTCTATCCTATCCTATCCTCTATCCTCTATCCTATACTATCCTCTATCCTATCCTATCCTCTATCCTATCCAATCACCTATCCGATCCTCTATCCTATCCTTTCCTCTATTCTATCCTATCCTCAATCCTATCCTATCCTCTATCCTATCCTATCCTCTATCCTATCCTATCCTCTATCCTATCCAATCCCCTATCCTATCCTCTATCGTCTCCTATCCTCTATCCTATCCAACCCCCTATACTTTCCTCTATCGGATCCTATCCTCTATCGTATCCTATACTCTATCCTATCCAATCCCCTATCCTATCCTCTATCCTATCCTCTATCCTATTCTATCCTCTATCCTATCCTATCCTCTATCCTATCCTATCCTCTATCCTATCCTATCCTCTATCCTATCCTCTATCCTATCCTATCCTCTATCCTATCCTATCCTCTATCCTATCCTATCCTCTATCCTATACTCTCCTCTATCCTATCCTATCCTCTATCCTATACTATCCTCTATCCTACCCTATCCTCTATCCTATCATATCCTCTATCCTATCCTATCCTCTATCCTATCCTATCCTCTTTCCTATCCTATCCTCTATCCTATCGTATCCTCTATCCTATCCGATCCTCTATCCTATCCTATCCTCTATCCTATCCTATCCTCTATCCTATACTATCCTCTATCCTATCCTATCCGCTATCCTATCCTATCCTCTATCCTATCCTATCCTCTATCCTATCCTATCCTCTATCCTATCCTATCCTCTATCCTATCGTATCCTCTATCCTATCCGATCCTCTATCCTATCCTATCCTCTATCCTATCCTATCCTCTATCCTATCCTATCCTCTATCCTATCGTATCCTCTATCCTATCCGATCCTCTATCCTATCCTATCCTCTATCCTATACTATCCTCAATCCTATCCTATCCTCTATCCTATCCTATCCTCTATGATATCCTATCCTCTATCCAATACTATCCTCTATCCTATCCTATCCTCTATCCTATCCAATCACCTATCCGATCCTCTATCCTATCCTTTCCTCTATCCTATACTATCCTCAATCCTATCCTATCCTCTATCCTATCCAATCCCCTATCCGATCCTCTATCCTATCCTTTCCTCTATCCTATCCTATCATCAATCCTATCCTATCCTCTATCCTATCCTTTCCTCTATCCTATCCAATCACCTATCCTATCCTCTATCCTATCCTATCCTCTATCCTATCCTATCATCTATCCTATACACTATCGTATCCTATCCTCTAACCTATCCAATCCTATATCCTATCCTCTATCCTATCCTATCCTCTATCCTATCCTTTCCTCTATCCTATCCAATCCCCTATCCTATCCTCTATCCGATCCTATCCTCTATCCTATCCAATCCTCTATAATATCGTATCCTCTATCCTATCCTATCCTATACTCTATCCTATCCAATCCCCTATCCTATCCTCCATCCTATCCTATCCTCAATCCTATCCTATCCTCTATCCTATCCTATCCTCTATCCTATCCAATCCCCTATCCTATCCTCTATCCTATCCTATCCTCTATCGTATCCTATCCTCTATCCTATCCAATCCTATATCCTATCCTATCCGCTATCCTATCCCATCCTCTATCCTATCCTATCTTCTATCCTATCCTATCCTCTATAATATCCTATCCTCTATCCTATCCTATCCTCAATCCTATCCTATCCTCTATCCTATCCTATCCTCTATCCTATCCTATCCTCTATCCTATCCTATCCTCTATCCTATCGTATCCTCTATCCTATCCGATCCTCTATCCTATCCTATCCTCTATCCTATCCTATCCTCTATCCCATCCTATCCTCTATCCTATCCTATCCTCTATCCTATACTATCATCTATCCTATCCTATCCGCTATCCTATCCTATCCTCTATCCTATCCTTTCCTCTATCCTATCCTTTCCACTATCCTATCCTATCCTCAATCCTATCCTATCCTCTATCCTATCCTATCCTCTATCCTATCCAATCCCCTATCCTATCCTCTATCCTATCCTATCCTCTATCCTATCCAATCCTATATCCTATCCTATCCGCTATCCTATCCCATCCTCTATCCTATCCTATCCTCTATCCTATCCTATCCTCTATAATATCCTATCCTCTATCGTATTCTATCCTCTATCCTATCCTATCCTCTATCCTATCCGATCCTCTATCCTATCATATCCTCTATCCTATCCTATCCTCTATCCTATCCTATCCTCTATCCTATCCTATCCTCTATCCTATCCTATCCTCCATCCTATCCTATCTTGTATCCTATCCTATCCTCTATTCTATCCTACCCTATCCTATCCTCTATCCTATCCTATCCTCTATCCTATACTATCCTCTATCCTATACTATCCTCTATCCTATCCTATCCGCTATCCTATCCTATCCTCTATCCTATCCTTTCCTCTATCCTATACTATCCTCAATCCTATCCTATCCTCTATCCTATCCTATCATCTATCCAACCTAACCTCTACCCTATCCTATCCTCTATCCTATCCTATCCTCTATCCTATCCTATCCTCTATCCTATCCTATCCTCTATCCTATCCTATCCTATCCTCTATCCTATCCTATCCTCTATCCTATCCTATCCTCTATCCCATCCTATCCTCTATCCTATCCTATCCTCTATCCTATCCAATCCCCTATCCTATCCTCTATCCTATCCTATCCTCTATCGTATCCTATCCTCTATCCTATCCAATCCTATATCCTATCCTATCCGCTATCCTATCCCATCCTCTATCCTATCCTATCCTCTATCCTATCCTATCCTCTATAATATCCTATCCTCTATCCTATCCTATCCTCAATCCTATCCTATCCTCTATCCTATCCTATCCTCTATCCTATCCTATCCTCTATCCTATCCTATCCTCTATCCTATCCTATCCTCTATCCTATCGTATCCTCTATCCTATCCTATCCTCTATCCTATCCTATCCTCTATCCTATCCTATCCTCTATCCTATACTATCCTCTATCCAATCCTATCCGCTATCCTATCCTATCCTCTATCCTATCGTTTCCTCTATCCTATACTATCCTCAATCTTATCCTATCCTCTATCCTATCCTATCCTCTATCCTATTCTATACTCTATCCAACCTAACCTCTATCCTATCCTATCCTCTATCATATCCTATCCTCTATCCTATCCTATCCTCTATCCTATCCTATGCTCTATCCTATCCTATCCTCTATCCCATCCTATCCTCTATCCTATCCTATCCTCTATCCTATCCTATCCTCTATTCTATCCTCTATCCTATCCTATCCTCTATAATATCCTATCCTCTATCCTATCCTATCCTCTATCCTATCCTATCCTCTATCCTATCCTATCCTCTATCCTATCCTATCCTCTATCCTATCCTATCCTCTATCCTATCCTATCCTCTATCCTATCCTATCCTCTATCCTATCCTATCCTCTATTCTATCCTCTATCCTATCCTATCCTCTATAATATCCTATCCTCTATCCTATCCTATCCTCAATCCTATCCTATCCTCTATCCTATCCTATCCTCTATCCTATCCTATCCTCCATCCTATCCTATCCTGTATCCTATCCTATCCTCTATCCTATCCTACCCTATCCTATCCTCTATCCTATCCTATCCTCTATCCTATACTATCCTCTATCCTATACTATCCTCTATCATATCCTATCCGTTATCCTATCCTATCCTCTATCCTATCCTTTCCTCTATCCTATACTATCCTCAATCCTATCCTATCCTCTATCCTATCCTATCCTCTATCCAACCTAACCTCTATCCTATCCTATCCTCTATCCTATCCTATCCTCTATCCTATCCTATCCTCTATCCTATCCTCTATCCTATCCTATCCTCTATAATATCCTATCCTCTATCCTATCCTATCCTCAATCCTATCCTATCCTCTATCCTATCCTATCCTCTATCCTATCCTATCCTCTATCCTATCCTATCCTCTATCCTATCGTATCCTCTATCCTATCCTATCCTCTATCCTATCCTATCCTCTATCCTATCCTATCCTCTATCGTATCCTATCCTCTATCCTATCCTATCCTCTATCCTATTCTATACTCTATCCAACCTAACCTCTATCCTATCCTATCCTCTATCCTATCCTAACCTCTATCCTATCCTATCCTCTATCCTATCCTATCCTCTATCCTATCCTATCCTCAATCCTATCCTATCCTCTATCCTATCCTATCCTCTATCCTATCCTATCCTCTATCCTATTCTATACTCTATCCAACCTAACCTCTATCCTATCCTATCCTCTATCCTATCCTATCCTCTATCTTATCCTATCCTCTATCCTATCCTATCCTCTATCCTATCCTATCCTCTTTCCTATCCTATCATCTATCCTATCCTATCCTCTATCCTATCCTATCCTCTATCCTATCCTATCCTCTATCCTATCCTATCCTCCATCCTATCCTATCCTGTATCCTACCCTATCCTCTATCCTATCCTATCCTCCATCCTATCCTATCCTGTATTCTATCCTATCCTCTATCCTATCCTCTATGATATCCTATCCTCTATCCTATACTATCCTCTATCCTATCCTATCCTCTATCCTATCCAATCACCTATCCGATCCTCTATCCTATCCTTTCCTCTATCCTATACTATCCTCAATCCTATCCTATCCTCTATCCTATCCAATCCCCTATCCGATCCTCTATCCTATCATATCCTCTATCCTATCCTATCCTCTATCCCATCCTATCCTCTATCCTATCCTATCCTCTATCCTATCCTATCCTCTATCTTATCCTATCCTATCCTCTATCCTATCCTATCCTCTATCCTATACTATCCTCTATCCTATCCTATCCTCTATCCTATCCAATCACCTATCCGATCCTCTATCCTATCCTTTCCTCTATCCTATCCTATCATCAATCCTATTCTATCCTCTATCCTATCCTATCCTCTATCCTATTCTATACTCTATCCTATCCTGTCCGCTATCCTATCCTCTATCCTATCCAATCCCCTATCCGATCCTCTATCCTATCATATCCTCTATCCTCTCCTATCCTCTATCCTATCCTATCCTCTATCCTATCCAATCCTATCCTCTATCCTATCCTATCCTCTATCCTATCTTATCCTCTATCCTATCCTATCCTCTATAATATCGTATCCTCTATCCAATCCTATACTCTATCCTATCCTATCCGATCCTCTATCCTATCCTTTCCTCTATCCTATCATATCCTCAATCCTATCCTATCCTCTATCCTATCCTATCCTGTATCCTATCCAATCCCCTATCCTATCCGCTATCCTATCCTATCCTCTATCCTATCCTTTCCTCTATCCTATACTATCCTCATTCCTATCCTATCCTCTATCCTATCCTATCCTCTATCCTATTCTATACTCTATCCAACCTAACCTCTATCCTATCCTATCCTCTATCCTATCCTATCCTCTATCCTATCCTATCCTCTATCCTATCCTATCCTCTATCCTATCCTATCCTCTATCCTATCCTATCCTCTATCCTATCCTATCCTCTATCCTATCCTATCCTCTATCCTATCCTATCCTCTACCCTATCCTATCCTCTATCCTATCCTATCCTCTATCCTATCATCTATCCTATCCTATCCTCTATCCTATCCAATCCCCTAACCTATCCTCTATCCTATCCTCTATCGTCTCCTGTCCTCTATCCTCTACAATCCCCTATCCTATCCTCTATCCTATCCTATCCTCTATCCTATCCTATCCTCTTTCCTATCCTATCATCTATCCTATCCTATCCTCTATCCTATCCTATCCTCTATCCTATCCTACCCTCTATACTATCCTATCCTCCATCCTATCCTATCCTGTATCCTATCCTATCCTCTATCCTATCCTACCCTATCCTATCCTCTATGATATCCTATCCTCTATCCTATACTATCCTCTATCCTATCCTATCCTCTATCCTATCCAATCACCTATCCGATCCTCTATCCTATCCTTTCCTCTATCCTATACTATCCTCAATCCTATCCTATCCTCTATCCTATCCAATCCCCTATCCGATCCTCTATCCTATCATATCCTCTATCCTATCCTATCCTCTATCCTATCCTATCCTCTATCCTATCCCATCCTCTATCCTATCCTATCCTCTGTCCTATCCTATCCTCTATCTTATCCTATCCTATCCTCTATCCTATCCTATCCTCTATCCTATACTATCCTCTATCCTATCCTATCCTCTATCCTATCCAATCACCTATCCGATCCTTTATCCTATCCTTTCCTCTATCCTATCCTATCATCAATCCTATTCTATCCTCTATCCTATCCTATCCTCTATCCTATTCTATACTCTATCCTATCCTATCCTCTATACTATCCTATCCTCTATCCTATACTATCCTCTATCCTATACTATCCTCTATCCTATCCTATCCGTTATCCTATCCTATCCTCTATCCTATCCTTTCCTCTATCCTATACTATCCTCAATCCTATCCTATCCTCTATCCTATCCTATCCTCTATCCAACCTAACCTCTATCCTATCCTATCCTCTATCCTATCCTATCCTCTATCCTATCCTATCCTCTATCCTATCCTATCCTCTATCCTATCCTATCCTCTATCCTATCCTATCCTCTATCCTATCCTATCCTATCCTCTATCCTATCCTATCCTCTATCCTATCCTATCCTCTATCCTATCCTATCCTCTATCCTATCCAATCACCTATCCGATCCTCTATCCTATCCTTTCCTCTATCCTATCCTATCATCAATCCTATTCTATCCTCTATCCTATCCTATCCTCTATCCTATTCTATACTCTATCCTATCCTGTCCGCTATCCTATCCTCTATCCTATCCAATCCCCTATCCGATCCTCTATCCTATCATATCCTCTATCCTCTCCTATCCTCTATCCTATCCTATCCTCTATCCTATCCAATCCTATCCTCTATCCTATCCTATCCTCTATCCTATCTTATCCTCTATCCTATCCTATCCTCTATAATATCGTATCCTCTATCCAATCCAATACTCTATCCTCTATCATATCCGATCCTCTATCCTATCCTTTCCTCTATCCTATCCTATCCTCAATCCTATCCTATCCTCTAACCTATCCTATCCTGTATCCTATCCAATCCCCTATCCTATCCGCTATCCTATCCTATCCTCTATCCTATCCTTTCCTCTATCCTATACTATCCTCAATCCTATCCTATCCTCTATCCTCTCCTATCCTCTATCCTATCCTATCCTCTATCCTATCCAATCCTATCCTCTATCCTATCCTATCCTCTATCCTATCTTATCCTCTATCCTATCCTATCCTCTATCCTATCCTATCCTCTATCCTATCCTATCCTCTATCCTATCCAATCACCTATCCGATCCTCTATCCTATCCTTTCCTCTATCCTATCCTATCCTCAATCCTATCCTATCCTGTATCCTATCCTATCCTCTATCCTATCCAATCCCCTATCCTATCCTCTATCCTATCCTATCCTCTATCGTATCCTATCCTCTATCCTATCCAATCCTATATCCTATCCTATCCGCTATCCTATCCCATCCTCTATCCTATCCTATCCTCTATCCTATCCTATCCTCTATAATATCCTATCCTCTATCGTATTCTATCCTCTATCCTATCCTATCCTCTATCCTATCCGATCCTCTATCCTATCATATCCTCTATCCTATCATATCCTCTATCCTATCCTATCCTCTATCCTATCCTATCCTCTATCCTATCCTATCCTCCATCCTATCCTATCCTGTATCCTATCCTATCCTCTATCCTATCCTACCCTATCCTATCCTCTATCCTATACTATCCTCTATCCTATACTATCCTCCATCCTATCCTATCCGTTATCCTATCCTATCCTCTATCCTATCCTTTCCTCTATCCTATCCTATCCTCTATCCTATCCTATCCTCTATCCTATCCTATCCTCTATCCTATCCTATCCTCTATCCTATCCTATCCTATCCTCTATCCTATCCTATCCTCTATCCTATCCTATCCTCTACCCTATCCTATCCTCTATCCTATCCTATCCTCTATCCTATCATCTATCCTATCCTATCCTCTATCCTATCCAATCCCCTAACCTATCCTCTATCCTATCCTCTATCGTCTCCTGTCCTCTATCCTCTACAATCCCCTATCCTATCCTCTATCCTATCCTATCCTCTATCCTATCCTATCCTCTTTCCTATCCTATCATCTATCCTATCCTATCCTCTATCCTATCCTATCCTCTATCCTATCCTACCCTCTATACTATCCTATCCTCCATCCTATCCTATCCTGTATCCTATCCTATCCTCTATCCTATCCTACCCTATCCTATCCTCTATGATATCCTATCCTCTATCCTATACTATCCTCTATCCTATCCTATCCTCTATCCTATCCAATCACCTATCCGATCCTCTATCCTATCCTTTCCTCTATCCTATACTATCCTCAATCCTATCCTATCCTCTATCCTATCCAATCCCCTATCCGATCCTCTATCCTATCATATCCTCTATCCTATCCTATCCTCTATCCTATCCTATCCTCTATCCTATCCCATCCTCTATCCTATCCTATCCTCTATCCTATCCTATCCTCTATCTTATCCTATCCTATCCTCTATCCTATCCTATCCTCTATCCTATACTATCCTCTATCCTATCCTATCCTCTATCCTATCCAATCACCTATCCGATCCTCTATCCTATCCTTTCCTCTATCCTATCCTATCATCAATCCTATTCTACCCTTATCCTATCCTATCCTCTATCCTATTCTATACTCTATCCTATCCTATCCTCTATACTATCCTATCCTCTATCCTATACTATCCTCTATCCTATACTATCCTCTATCCTATCCTATCCGTTATCCTATCCTATCCTCTATCCTATCCTTTCCTCTATCCTATACTATCCTCAATCCTATCCTATCCTCTATCCTATCCTATCCTCTATCCTATCCTATCCTCTATCCAACCTAACCTCTATCCTATCCTATCCTCTATCCTATCCTATCCTCTATCCTATCCTATCCTCTATCCTATCCTATCCTCTATCCTATCCTATCCTCTATCCTATCCTATCCTCTATCCTATCCTATCCTCTATCCTATCCTATCCTCTATCCTATCCTATCCTCTATCCTATCCTATCCTCTATCCTATCCTATCCTATCCTCTATCCTATCCTATCCTCTATCCTATCCTATCCTCTATCCTATCCAATCACCTATCCGATCCTCTATCCTATCCTTTCCTCTATCCTATCCTATCATCAATCCTATTCTATCCTCTATCCTATCCTATCCTCTATCCTATTCTATACTCTATCCTATCCTGTCCGCTATCCTATCCTCTATCCTATCCAATCCCCTATCCGATCCTCTATCCTATCATATCCTCTATCCTCTCCTATCCTCTATCCTATCCTATCCTCTATCCTATCCAATCCTATCCTCTATCCTATCCTATCCTCTATCCTATCTTATCCTCTATCCTATCCTATCCTCTATAATATCGTATCCTCTATCCAATCCTATACTCTATCCTTTCCCTGTCCGATCCTCTATCCTATCCTTTCCTCTATCCTATCCTATCCTCAATCCTATCCTATCCTCTATCGTATCCTATCATGTATCCTATCCAATCCCCTATCCTATCCGCTATCCTATCCTATCCTCTATCCTATCCTTTCCTCTATCCTATACTATCCTCAATCCTATCCTATCCTCTATCCTCTCCTATCCTCTATCCTATCCTATCCTCTATCCTATCCAATCCTATCCTCTATCCTATCCTATCCTCTATCCTATCTTATCCTCTATCCTATCCTATCCTCTATCCTATCCTATCCTCTATCCTATCCTATCCTCTATCCTATCCAATCACCTATCCGATCCTCTATCCTATCCTTTCCTCTATCCTATCCTATCCTCAATCCTATCCTATCCTGTATCCTATCCTATCCTCTATCCTATCCAATCCCCTATCCTATCCTCTATCCTATCCTATCCTCTATCGTATCCTATCCTCTATCCTATCCAGTCCTATATCCTATCCTATCCGCTATCCTATCCCATCCTCTATCCTATCCTATCCTCTATCCTATCCTATCCTCTATAATATCCTATCCTCTATCGTATTCTATCCTCTATCCTATCCTATCCTCTATCCTATCCGATCCTCTATCCTATCATATCCTCTATCCTATCATATCCTCTATCCTATCCTATCCTCTATCCTATCCTATCCTCTATCCTATCCTATCCTCCATCCTATCCTATCCTGTATCCTATCCTATCCTCTATCCTATCCTACCCTATCCTATCCTCTATCCTATACTATCCTCTATCCTATACTATCCTCTATCCTATCCTATCCGTTATCCTATCCTATCCTCTATCCTATCCTTTCCTCTATCCTATACTATCCTCAATCCTATCCTATCCTCTATCCTATCCTATCCTCTATCCAACCTAACCTCTATCCTATCCTATCCTCTATCCTATCCTATCCTCTATCCTATCCTATCCTCTATCCTATCCTATCCTCTATCCTATCCTATCCTCTATCCTATCCTATCCTCTATCCTATCCTATCCTATCCTCTATCCTATCCTATCCTCTATCCTATCCTATCCTCTATCCTATCCAATCACCTATCCGATCCTCTATCCTATCCTTTCCTCTATCCTATCCTATCATCAATCCTATTCTATCCTCTATCCTATCCTATCCTCTATCCTATTCTATACTCTATCCTATCCTGTCCGCTATCCTATCCTCTATCCTATCCAATCCCCTATCCGATCCTCTATCCTATCATATCCTCTATCCTCTCCTATCCTCTATCCTATCCTATCCTCTATCCTATCCAATCCTATCCTCTATCCTATCCTATCCTCTATCCTATCTTATCCTCTATCCTATCCTATCCTCTATAATATCGTATCCTCTATCCAATCCTATACTCTATCCTATCCTATCCGATCCTCTATCCTATCCTTTCCTCTATCCTATCCTATCCTCAATCCTATCCTATCCTCTATCCTATCCTATCCTGTATCCTATCCAATCCCCTATCCTATCCGCTATCCTATCCTATCCTCTATCCTATCCTTTCCTCTATCCTATACTATCCTCAATCCTATCCTATCCTCTATCCTATCCTATCCTCTATCCTATTCTATACTCTATCCAACCTAACCTCTATCCTATCCTATCCTCTATCCTATCCTATCCTCTATCCTATCCTATCCTCTATCCTATCCTATCCTCTATCCTATCCTATCCTCTATCCTATCCTATCCTCTATCCTATCCTATCCTCTATCCTATCCTATCCTCTACCCTATCCTATCCTCTATCCTATCCTATCCTCTATCCTATCATCTATCCTATCCTATCCTCTGTCCTATCCAATCCGCTAACCTATCCTCTATCCTATCCTCTATCGTCTCCTGTCCTCTATCCTCTACAATCCCCTATCCTATCCTCTATCCTATCCTATCCTCTATCCTATCCTATCCTCTATCCTATACTATCCTCTATCCTATCCTATCCTCTATCCTATCCAATCACCTATCCGATCCTCTATCCTATCCTTTCCTCTATCCTATCCTATCATCAATCGTATTCTATCCTCTATCCTATCCTATCCTCTATCCTATTCTATACTCTATCCTATCCTATCCTCTATCCTATCCAATCACCTATCCGATCCTCTATCCTATCCTTTCCTCTATCCTATCCTATCCTCAATCCTATCCTATCCTCTATCCTATCCTATCCTGTATCCTATCCAATCCCCTATCCTATCCTCTATCCTATCCTATCCTCTATCCTATCCTATCCGCTATCCTATCCCATCCTCTATCCTATCCTATCCTCTATCCTATCCTATCCTCTATAATATCCTATCCTCTATCCTATCCTATCCTCTATCCTATCCTATCCTCTATCCTATCCAATCACCTATCCGATCCTCTATCCTATCCTTTCCTCTATCCTATCCTATCATCAATCCTATTCTATCCTCTATCCTATCCTATCCTCTATCCTATTCTATACTCTATCCTATCCTGTCCGCTATCCTATCCTCTATCCTATCCAATCCCCTATCCGATCCTCTATCCTATCATATCCTCTATCCTCTCCTATCCTCTATCCTATCCTATCCTCTATCCTATCCAATCCTATCCTCTATCCTATCCTATCCTCTATCCTATCTTATCCTCTATCCTATCCTATCCTCTATAATATCGTATCCTCTATCCAATCCTATACTCTATCCTTTCCCTGTCCGATCCTCTATCCTATCCTTTCCTCTATCCTATCCTATCCTCAATCCTATCCTATCCTCTATCGTATCCTATCATGTATCCTATCCAATCCCCTATCCTATCCGCTATCCTATCCTATCCTCTATCCTATCCTTTCCTCTATCCTATACTATCCTCAATCCTATCCTATCCTCTATCCTCTCCTATCCTCTATCCTATCCTATCCTCTATCCTATCCAATCCTATCCTCTATCCTATCCTATCCTCTATCCTATCTTATCCTCTATCCTATCCTATCCTCTATCCTATCCTATCCTCTATCCTATCCTATCCTCTATCCTATCCAATCACCTATCCGATCCTCTATCCTATCCTTTCCTCTATCCTATCCTATCCTCAATCCTATCCTATCCTGTATCCTATCCTATCCTCTATCCTATCCAATCCCCTATCCTATCCTCTATCCTATCCTATCCTCTATCGTATCCTATCCTCTATCCTATCCAGTCCTATATCCTATCCTATCCGCTATCCTATCCCATCCTCTATCCTATCCTATCCTCTATCCTATCCTATCCTCTATAATATCCTATCCTCTATCGTATTCTATCCTCTATCCTATCCTATCCTCTATCCTATCCGATCCTCTATCCTATCATATCCTCTATCCTATCATATCCTCTATCCTATCCTATCCTCTATCCTATCCTATCCTCTATCCTATCCTATCCTCCATCCTATCCTATCCTGTATCCTATCCTATCCTCTATCCTATCCTACCCTATCCTATCCTCTATCCTATACTATCCTCTATCCTATACTATCCTCTATCCTATCCTATCCGTTATCCTATCCTATCCTCTATCCTATCCTTTCCTCTATCCTATACTATCCTCAATCCTATCCTATCCTCTATCCTATCCTATCCTCTATCCAACCTAACCTCTATCCTATCCTATCCTCTATCCTATCCTATCCTCTATCCTATCCTATCCTCTATCCTATCCTATCCTCTATCCTATCCTATCCTCTATCCTATCCTATCCTCTATCCTATCCTATCCTCTATCCTATCCTATCCTATCCTCTATCCTATCCTATCCTCTATCCTATCCTATCCTCTATCCTATCCAATCACCTATCCGATCCTCTATCCTATCCTTTCCTCTATCCTATCCTATCATCAATCCTATTCTATCCTCTATCCTATCCTATCCTCTATCCTATTCTATACTCTATCCTATCCTGTCCGCTATCCTATCCTCTATCCTATCCAATCCCCTATCCGATCCTCTATCCTATCATATCCTCTATCCTCTCCTATCCTCTATCCTATCCTATCCTCTATCCTATCCAATCCTATCCTCTATCCTATCCTATCCTCTATCCTATCTTATCCTCTATCCTATCCTATCCTCTATAATATCGTATCCTCTATCCAATCCTATACTCTATCCTATCCTATCCGATCCTCTATCCTATCCTTTCCTCTATCCTATCCTATCCTCAATCCTATCCTATCCTCTATCCTATCCTATCCTGTATCCTATCCAATCCCCTATCCTATCCGCTATCCTATCCTATCCTCTATCCTATCCTTTCCTCTATCCTATACTATCCTCAATCCTATCCTATCCTCTATCCTATCCTATCCTCTATCCTATTCTATACTCTATCCAACCTAACCTCTATCCTATCCTATCCTCTATCCTATCCTATCCTCTATCCTATCCTATCCTCTATCCTATCCTATCCTCTATCCTATCCTATCCTCTATCCTATCCTATCCTCTATCCTATCCTATCCTCTATCCTATCCTATCCTCTACCCTATCCTATCCTCTATCCTATCCTATCCTCTATCCTATCATCTATCCTATCCTATCCTCTATCCTATCCAATCCCCTAACCTATCCTCTATCCTATCCTCTATCGTCTCCTGTCCTCTATCCTCTACAATCCCCTATCCTATCCTCTATCCTATCCTATCCTCTATCCTATCCTATCCTCTTTCCTATTCTATCATCTATCCTATCCTATCCTCTATCCTATCCTATCCTCTATCCTATCCTACCCTCTATACTATCCTATCCTCCATCCTATCCTATCCTGTATCCTATCCTATCCTCTATCCTATCCTACCCTATCCTATCCTCTATCCTATCCTATCCTCTATCCTATCCTATCCTCTATCCTATCCTATCCTCTATCTTATCCTATCCTATCCTCTATCCTATCCTATCCTCTATCCTATACTATCCTCTATCCTATCCTATCCTCTATCCTATCCAATCACCTATCCGATCCTCTATCCTATCCTTTCCTCTATCCTATCCTATCATCAATCGTATTCTATCCTCTATCCTATCCTATCCTCTATCCTATTCTATACTCTATCCTATCCTATCCTCTATCCTATCCAATCACCTATCCGATCCTCTATCCTATCCTTTCCTCTATCCTATCCTATCCTCAATCCTATCCTATCCTCTATCCTATCCTATCCTGTATCCTATCCAATCCCCTATCCTATCCTCTATCCTATCCTATCCTCTATCCTATCCTATCCGCTATCCTATCCCATCCTCTATCCTATCCTATCCTCTATCCTATCCTATCCTCTATAATATCCTATCCTCTATCCTATCCTATCCTCAATCCTATCCTATCCTCTATCCTATCCTATCCTCTATCCTATCCTATCCTCTATCCTATCCTATCCTCAATCCTATCCTATCCTCTATCCTATCCTATCCTCTATCCTATCCTATCCTCTATCCTATCCTCTATCCTATCCTATCCTCTATCCTATCCAATCCCCTAACCTATCCTCTATCCTATCCTCTATCGTCTCCTGTCCTCTATCCTCTACAATCCCCTATCCTATCATCTATCCTATCCTATCCTCTATCCTATCCTATCCTCTATACTATCCTATCCTCTATCCTATCCTATCCTCTATAATATCCTATCCTCTATCCTATCCTATCCTCAATCCTATCCTATCCTCTATCCTATCCTATCCTATCCTCTATCCTATCCTATCCTCTATCCTATCCTATCCTCTATCCTATCGTATCCTCTATCCTATCCTATCCTCTATCCTATCCTATCCTATCCTCTATCCTATCCTATCCTCTATCCTATACTATCCTCTATCCTATCCTATCCACTATCCTATACTATCCTCTATCCTATCCTATCCTCTACCCTATCCAATCACCTATCCGATCCTCTATCCTATCCTTTCCTCTATCCTATCCTATCTTCAATCCTATTCTATCCTCTATCCTATCCTATCCTCTATCCTATTCTATACTCTATCCTATCCTATCCGCTATCCTATCCTCTAGTCGATCCTCTCCACTATAATATCGTATCCTCTATCCTATCCTATTCTAAATTCTATTCTATCCTCTATCGTATCCTATCCTCTATCCTATCCTATCCTCCATCCTATCCGATCCTCTATCTTATCCTATCCTCTATAGTATCCTATCCTCTATCCTATTCTATCCTCTATCGTATCCTATCCTCTATCCTATCCAATCCTATATCCTATCCTATCCGCTATCCTATCCTATCCTCTATCCTATCCTATCCTCGATCCTCTATCCTATCCTATCCTCTATCCTATCCTATCCTCTATCCTATCCTATCCTCTATGCTATCCTATCCTCTATCCTATCCTATCCTCTATCCTATCCTAACTTCTATCCTATCCTCTCATCTAATCTATCCACTATCGTATCCTATCCTCTATCCTATCCAATCCTATATCCTATCCTCTATCCAATCCAATCCTCTATCCTATCCTATCCTCTATCCTATCCTATCCTCTATCCTATCCTATCCTCTATAATATCCTATCCTCTATCGTATCCTATCCTCTATCCTATCCTATCCTCTATCCTATCCGATCCTCTATCCTATCATATCCTCTAACCTATCCTATCCTCTATCCTATCCTATCCTCTATCCTATCCTATCCTCCATCCTCTATCCTATCCTATCCTCAATCCTATCCTATCCACTATCCTATCCTATCCTCTATAATATCGTATCCTCTATCCTATCCTATACTCTATCCTATCCTATCCTATCCTATCCTCTATCCTATAATATCCTCTATCCTATCCTATCCTCTATGCTATCCTATCCTCTATCCTATCCTATCCTCTATCCTATCCTATCCTCTATCCTATACTATCCTCTATCCTATCCTATCCTCTATCCTATCCAATCACCTATCCGATCCTCTATCCTATCCTTTCCTCTATCCTATCCTATCCTCTATCCTATCCAATCCCCTATCCTATCCTCTATCCTATCCTATCCTCTATCGTATCCTATCCTCTATCCTCTATCCTATCCTATCCTCTATCCTATCCTATCCTCTATCCTATCCTATCCTCTACCCTATCCTATCCTCTATCCTATCCTATCCTCTATCCTATCCTATCCTCTATCCTATCCTATCCTCTATCCTATCCTATCCTCTATCCTATCCTATCCTCTATCCTATCCAATCACCTATCCGATCCTTTATCCTATCCTTTCCTCTATCCTATCCTATCATCAATCCTATTCTATCCTCTATCCTATCCTATCCTCTATCCTATTCTATACTCTATCCTATCCTATCCTCTATACTATCCTATCCTCTATCCTATACTATCCTCTATCCTATACTATCCTCTATCCTATCCTATCCGTTATCCTATCCTATCCTCTATCCTATCCTTTCCTCTATCCTATACTATCCTCAATCCTATCCTATCCTCTATCCTATCCTATCCTCTATCCAACCTAACCTCTATCCTATCCTATCCTCTATCCTATCCTATCCTCTATCCTATCCTATCCTCTATCCTATCCTATCCTCTATCCTATCCTATCCTCTATCCTATCCGATCCTCTATCCTATCATATCCTCTATCCTCTCCTATCCTCTATCCTATCCTATCCTCTATCCTATCCAATCCTATCCTCTATCCTATCCTATCCTCTATCCTATCTTATCCTCTATCCTATCCTATCCTCTATAATATCGTATCCTCTATCCAATCCAATACTCTATCCTCTATCATATCCGATCCTCTATCCTATCCTTTCCTCTATCCTATCCTATCCTCAATCCTATCCTATCCTCTAACCTATCCTATCCTGTATCCTATCCAATCCCCTATCCTATCCGCTATCCTATCCTATCCTCTATCCTATCCTTTCCTCTATCCTATACTATCCTCAATCCTATCCTATCCTCTATCCTCTCCTATCCTCTATCCTATCCTATCCTCTATCCTATCCAATCCTATCCTCTATCCTATCCTATCCTCTATCCTATCTTATCCTCTATCCTATCCTATCCTCTATCCTATCCTATCCTCTATCCTATCCTATCCTCTATCCTATCCAATCACCTATCCGATCCTCTATCCTATCCTTTCCTCTATCCTATCCTATCCTCAATCCTATCCTATCCTGTATCCTATCCTATCCTCTATCCTATCCAATCCCCTATCCTATCCTCTATCCTATCCTATCCTCTATCGTATCCTATCCTCTATCCTATCCAATCCTATATCCTATCCTATCCGCTATCCTATCCCATCCTCTATCCTATCCTATCCTCTATCCTATCCTATCCTCTATAATATCCTATCCTCTATCGTATTCTATCCTCTATCCTATCCTATCCTCTATCCTATCCGATCCTCTATCCTATCATATCCTCTATCCTATCATATCCTCTATCCTATCCTATCCTCTATCCTATCCTATCCTCTATCCTATCCTATCCTCCATCCTATCCTATCCTGTATCCTATCCTATCCTCTATCCTATCCTACCCTATCCTATCCTCTATCCTATACTATCCTCTATCCTATACTATCCTCCATCCTATCCTATCCGTTATCCTATCCTATCCTCTATCCTATCCTTTCCTCTATCCTATCCTATCCTCTATCCTATCCTATCCTCTATCCTATCCTATCCTCTATCCTATCCTATCCTCTATCCTATCCTATCCTATCCTCTATCCTATCCTATCCTCTATCCTATCCTATCCTCTACCCTATCCTATCCTCTATCCTATCCTATCCTCTATCCTATCATCTATCCTATCCTATCCTCTATCCTATCCAATCCCCTAACCTATCCTCTATCCTATCCTCTATCGTCTCCTGTCCTCTATCCTCTACAATCCCCTATCCTATCCTCTATCCTATCCTATCCTCTATCCTATCCTATCCTCTTTCCTATCCTATCATCTATCCTATCCTATCCTCTATCCTATCCTATCCTCTATCCTATCCTACCCTCTATACTATCCTATCCTCCATCCTATCCTATCCTGTATCCTATCCTATCCTCTATCCTATCCTACCCTATCCTATCCTCTATGATATCCTATCCTCTATCCTATACTATCCTCTATCCTATCCTATCCTCTATCCTATCCAATCACCTATCCGATCCTCTATCCTATCCTTTCCTCTATCCTATACTATCCTCAATCCTATCCTATCCTCTATCCTATCCAATCCCCTATCCGATCCTCTATCCTATCATATCCTCTATCCTATCCTATCCTCTATCCTATCCTATCCTCTATCCTATCCCATCCTCTATCCTATCCTATCCTCTATCCTATCCTATCCTCTATCTTATCCTATCCTATCCTCTATCCTATCCTATCCTCTATCCTATACTATCCTCTATCCTATCCTATCCTCTATCCTATCCAATCACCTATCCGATCCTCTATCCTATCCTTTCCTCTATCCTATCCTATCATCAATCCTATTCTACCCTTATCCTATCCTATCCTCTATCCTATTCTATACTCTATCCTATCCTATCCTCTATACTATCCTATCCTCTATCCTATACTATCCTCTATCCTATACTATCCTCTATCCTATCCTATCCGTTATCCTATCCTATCCTCTATCCTATCCTTTCCTCTATCCTATACTATCCTCAATCCTATCCTATCCTCTATCCTATCCTATCCTCTATCCTATCCTATCCTCTATCCAACCTAACCTCTATCCTATCCTATCCTCTATCCTATCCTATCCTCTATCCTATCCTATCCTCTATCCTATCCTATCCTCTATCCTATCCTATCCTCTATCCTATCCTATCCTCTATCCTATCCTATCCTCTATCCTATCCTATCCTCTATCCTATCCTATCCTCTATCCTATCCTATCCTCTATCCTATCCTATCCTATCCTCTATCCTATCCTATCCTCTATCCTATCCTATCCTCTATCCTATCCAATCACCTATCCGATCCTCTATCCTATCCTTTCCTCTATCCTATCCTATCATCAATCCTATTCTATCCTCTATCCTATCCTATCCTCTATCCTATTCTATACTCTATCCTATCCTGTCCGCTATCCTATCCTCTATCCTATCCAATCCCCTATCCGATCCTCTATCCTATCATATCCTCTATCCTCTCCTATCCTCTATCCTATCCTATCCTCTATCCTATCCAATCCTATCCTCTATCCTATCCTATCCTCTATCCTATCTTATCCTCTATCCTATCCTATCCTCTATAATATCGTATCCTCTATCCAATCCTATACTCTATCCTTTCCCTGTCCGATCCTCTATCCTATCCTTTCCTCTATCCTATCCTATCCTCAATCCTATCCTATCCTCTATCGTATCCTATCATGTATCCTATCCAATCCCCTATCCTATCCGCTATCCTATCCTATCCTCTATCCTATCCTTTCCTCTATCCTATACTATCCTCAATCCTATCCTATCCTCTATCCTCTCCTATCCTCTATCCTATCCTATCCTCTATCCTATCCAATCCTATCCTCTATCCTATCCTATCCTCTATCCTATCTTATCCTCTATCCTATCCTATCCTCTATCCTATCCTATCCTCTATCCTATCCTATCCTCTATCCTATCCAATCACCTATCCGATCCTCTATCCTATCCTTTCCTCTATCCTATCCTATCCTCAATCCTATCCTATCCTGTATCCTATCCTATCCTCTATCCTATCCAATCCCCTATCCTATCCTCTATCCTATCCTATCCTCTATCGTATCCTATCCTCTATCCTATCCAGTCCTATATCCTATCCTATCCGCTATCCTATCCCATCCTCTATCCTATCCTATCCTCTATCCTATCCTATCCTCTATAATATCCTATCCTCTATCGTATTCTATCCTCTATCCTATCCTATCCTCTATCCTATCCGATCCTCTATCCTATCATATCCTCTATCCTATCATATCCTCTATCCTATCCTATCCTCTATCCTATCCTATCCTCTATCCTATCCTATCCTCCATCCTATCCTATCCTGTATCCTATCCTATCCTCTATCCTATCCTACCCTATCCTATCCTCTATCCTATACTATCCTCTATCCTATACTATCCTCTATCCTATCCTATCCGTTATCCTATCCTATCCTCTATCCTATCCTTTCCTCTATCCTATACTATCCTCAATCCTATCCTATCCTCTATCCTATCCTATCCTCTATCCAACCTAACCTCTATCCTATCCTATCCTCTATCCTATCCTATCCTCTATCCTATCCTATCCTCTATCCTATCCTATCCTCTATCCTATCCTATCCTCTATCCTATCCTATCCTCTATCCTATCCTATCCTATCCTCTATCCTATCCTATCCTCTATCCTATCCTATCCTCTATCCTATCCAATCACCTATCCGATCCTCTATCCTATCCTTTCCTCTATCCTATCCTATCATCAATCCTATTCTATCCTCTATCCTATCCTATCCTCTATCCTATTCTATACTCTATCCTATCCTGTCCGCTATCCTATCCTCTATCCTATCCAATCCCCTATCCGATCCTCTATCCTATCATATCCTCTATCCTCTCCTATCCTCTATCCTATCCTATCCTCTATCCTATCCAATCCTATCCTCTATCCTATCCTATCCTCTATCCTATCTTATCCTCTATCCTATCCTATCCTCTATAATATCGTATCCTCTATCCAATCCTATACTCTATCCTATCCTATCCGATCCTCTATCCTATCCTTTCCTCTATCCTATCCTATCCTCAATCCTATCCTATCCTCTATCCTATCCTATCCTGTATCCTATCCAATCCCCTATCCTATCCGCTATCCTATCCTATCCTCTATCCTATCCTTTCCTCTATCCTATACTATCCTCAATCCTATCCTATCCTCTATCCTATCCTATCCTCTATCCTATTCTATACTCTATCCAACCTAACCTCTATCCTATCCTATCCTCTATCCTATCCTATCCTCTATCCTATCCTATCCTCTATCCTATCCTATCCTCTATCCTATCCTATCCTCTATCCTATCCTATCCTCTATCCTATCCTATCCTCTATCCTATCCTATCCTCTACCCTATCCTATCCTCTATCCTATCCTATCCTCTATCCTATCATCTATCCTATCCTATCCTCTGTCCTATCCAATCCGCTAACCTATCCTCTATCCTATCCTCTATCGTCTCCTGTCCTCTATCCTCTACAATCCCCTATCCTATCCTCTATCCTATCCTATCCTCTATCCTATCCTATCCTCTATCCTATACTATCCTCTATCCTATCCTATCCTCTATCCTATCCAATCACCTATCCGATCCTCTATCCTATCCTTTCCTCTATCCTATCCTATCATCAATCGTATTCTATCCTCTATCCTATCCTATCCTCTATCCTATTCTATACTCTATCCTATCCTATCCTCTATCCTATCCAATCACCTATCCGATCCTCTATCCTATCCTTTCCTCTATCCTATCCTATCCTCAATCCTATCCTATCCTCTATCCTATCCTATCCTGTATCCTATCCAATCCCCTATCCTATCCTCTATCCTATCCTATCCTCTATCCTATCCTATCCGCTATCCTATCCCATCCTCTATCCTATCCTATCCTCTATCCTATCCTATCCTCTATAATATCCTATCCTCTATCCTATCCTATCCTCTATCCTATCCTATCCTCTATCCTATCCAATCACCTATCCGATCCTCTATCCTATCCTTTCCTCTATCCTATCCTATCATCAATCCTATTCTATCCTCTATCCTATCCTATCCTCTATCCTATTCTATACTCTATCCTATCCTGTCCGCTATCCTATCCTCTATCCTATCCAATCCCCTATCCGATCCTCTATCCTATCATATCCTCTATCCTCTCCTATCCTCTATCCTATCCTATCCTCTATCCTATCCAATCCTATCCTCTATCCTATCCTATCCTCTATCCTATCTTATCCTCTATCCTATCCTATCCTCTATAATATCGTATCCTCTATCCAATCCTATACTCTATCCTTTCCCTGTCCGATCCTCTATCCTATCCTTTCCTCTATCCTATCCTATCCTCAATCCTATCCTATCCTCTATCCTATCCGCTATCCTATCCTATCCTCTATCCTATCCTTTCCTCTATCCTATACTATCCTCAATCCTATCCTATCCTCTATCCTCTCCTATCCTCTATCCTATCCTCTATCCTATCCAATCCTATCCTCTATCCTATCCTATCCTCTATCCTATCTTATCCTCTATCCTATCCTATCCTCTATCCTATCCTATCCTCTATCCTATCCTATCCTCTATCCTATCCAATCACCTATCCGATCCTCTATCCTATCCTTTCCTCTATCCTATCCTATCCTCAATCCTATCCTATCCTGTATCCTATCCTATCCTCTATCCTATCCAATCCCCTATCCTATCCTCTATCCTATCCTATCCTCTATCGTATCCTATCCTCTATCCTATCCAGTCCTATATCCTATCCTATCCGCTATCCTATCCCATCCTCTATCCTATCCTATCCTCTATCCTATCCTATCCTCTATAATATCCTATCCTCTATCGTATTCTATCCTCTATCCTATCCTATCCTCTATCCTATCCGATCCTCTATCCTATCATATCCTCTATCCTATCATATCCTCTATCCTATCCTATCCTCTATCCTATCCTATCCTCTATCCTATCCTATCCTCCATCCTATCCTATCCTGTATCCTATCCTATCCTCTATCCTATCCTACCCTATCCTATCCTCTATCCTATACTATCCTCTATCCTATACTATCCTCTATCCTATCCTATCCGTTATCCTATCCTATCCTCTATCCTATCCTTTCCTCTATCCTATACTATCCTCAATCCTATCCTATCCTCTATCCTATCCTATCCTCTATCCAACCTAACCTCTATCCTATCCTATCCTCTATCCTATCCTATCCTCTATCCTATCCTATCCTCTATCCTATCCTATCCTCTATCCTATCCTATCCTCTATCCTATCCTATCCTCTATCCTATCCTATCCTCTATCCTATCCTATCCTCTATCCTATCCTATCCTCTATCCTATCCTATCCTATCCTCTATCCTATCCTATCCTCTATCCTATCCTATCCTCTATCCTATCCAATCACCTATCCGATCCTCTATCCTATCCTTTCCTCTATCCTATCCTATCATCAATCCTATTCTATCCTCTATCCTATCCTATCCTCTATCCTATTCTATACTCTATCCTATCCTGTCCGCTATCCTATCCTCTATCCTATCCAATCCCCTATCCGATCCTCTATCCTATCATATCCTCTATCCTCTCCTATCCTCTATCCTATCCTATCCTCTATCCTATCCAATCCTATCCTCTATCCTATCCTATCCTCTATCCTATCTTATCCTCTATCCTATCCTATCCTCTATAATATCGTATCCTCTATCCAATCCTATACTCTATCCTATCCTATCCGATCCTCTATCCTATCCTTTCCTCTATCCTATCCTATCCTCAATCCTATCCTATCCTCTATCCTATCCTATCCTGTATCCTATCCAATCCCCTATCCTATCCGCTATCCTATCCTATCCTCTATCCTATCCTTTCCTCTATCCTATACTATCCTCAATCCTATCCTATCCTCTATCCTATCCTATCCTCTATCCTATTCTATACTCTATCCAACCTAACCTCTATCCTATCCTATCCTCTATCCTATCCTATCCTCTATCCTATCCTATCCTCTATCCTATCCTATCCTCTATCCTATCCTATCCTCTATCCTATCCTATCCTCTATCCTATCCTATCCTCTATCCTATCCTATCCTCTACCCTATCCTATCCTCTATCCTATCCTATCCTCTATCCTATCATCTATCCTATCCTATCCTCTATCCTATCCAATCCCCTAACCTATCCTCTATCCTATCCTCTATCGTCTCCTGTCCTCTATCCTCTACAATCCCCTATCCTATCCTCTATCCTATCCTATCCTCTATCCTATCCTATCCTCTTTCCTATTCTATCATCTATCCTATCCTATCCTCTATCCTATCCTATCCTCTATCCTATCCTACCCTCTATACTATCCTATCCTCCATCCTATCCTATCCTGTATCCTATCCTATCCTCTATCCTATCCTACCCTATCCTATCCTCTATCCTATCCTATCCTCTATCCTATCCTATCCTCTATCCTATCCTATCCTCTATCTTATCCTATCCTATCCTCTATCCTATCCTATCCTCTATCCTATACTATCCTCTATCCTATCCTATCCTCTATCCTATCCAATCACCTATCCGATCCTCTATCCTATCCTTTCCTCTATCCTATCCTATCATCAATCGTATTCTATCCTCTATCCTATCCTATCCTCTATCCTATTCTATACTCTATCCTATCCTATCCTCTATCCTATCCAATCACCTATCCGATCCTCTATCCTATCCTTTCCTCTATCCTATCCTATCCTCAATCCTATCCTATCCTCTATCCTATCCTATCCTGTATCCTATCCAATCCCCTATCCTATCCTCTATCCTATCCTATCCTCTATCCTATCCTATCCGCTATCCTATCCCATCCTCTATCCTATCCTATCCTCTATCCTATCCTATCCTCTATAATATCCTATCCTCTATCCTATCCTATCCTCAATCCTATCCTATCCTCTATCCTATCCTATCCTCTATCCTATCCTATCCTCTATCCTATCCTATCCTCAATCCTATCCTATCCTCTATCCTATCCTATCCTCTATCCTATCCTATCCTCTATCCTATCCTCTATCCTATCCTATCCTCTATCCTATCCAATCCCCTAACCTATCCTCTATCCTATCCTCTATCGTCTCCTGTCCTCTATCCTCTACAATCCCCTATCCTATCATCTATCCTATCCTATCCTCTATCCTATCCTATCCTCTATACTATCCTATCCTCTATCCTATCCTATCCTCTATAATATCCTATCCTCTATCCTATCCTATCCTCAATCCTATCCTATCCTCTATCCTATCCTATCCTATCCTCTATCCTATCCTATCCTCTATCCTATCCTATCCTCTATCCTATCGTATCCTCTATCCTATCCTATCCTCTATCCTATCCTATCCTATCCTCTATCCTATCCTATCCTCTATCCTATACTATCCTCTATCCTATCCTATCCACTATCCTATACTATCCTCTATCCTATCCTATCCTCTACCCTATCCAATCACCTATCCGATCCTCTATCCTATCCTTTCCTCTATCCTATCCTATCTTCAATCCTATTCTATCCTCTATCCTATCCTATCCTCTATCCTATTCTATACTCTATCCTATCCTATCCGCTATCCTATCCTCTAGTCGATCCTCTCCACTATAATATCGTATCCTCTATCCTATCCTATTCTAAATTCTATTCTATCCTCTATCGTATCCTATCCTCTATCCTATCCTATCCTCCATCCTATCCGATCCTCTATCTTATCCTATCCTCTATAGTATCCTATCCTCTATCCTATTCTATCCTCTATCGTATCCTATCCTCTATCCTATCCAATCCTATATCCTATCCTATCCGCTATCCTATCCTATCCTCTATCCTATCCTATCCTCGATCCTCTATCCTATCCTATCCTCTATCCTATCCTATCCTCTATCCTATCCTATCCTCTATGCTATCCTATCCTCTATCCTATCCTATCCTCTATCCTATCCTAACTTCTATCCTATCCTCTCATCTAATCTATCCACTATCGTATCCTATCCTCTATCCTATCCAATCCTATATCCTATCCTCTATCCAATCCAATCCTCTATCCTATCCTATCCTCTATCCTATCCTATCCTCTATCCTATCCTATCCTCTATAATATCCTATCCTCTATCGTATCCTATCCTCTATCCTATCCTATCCTCTATCCTATCCGATCCTCTATCCTATCATATCCTCTAACCTATCCTATCCTCTATCCTATCCTATCCTCTATCCTATCCTATCCTCCATCCTCTATCCTATCCTATCCTCAATCCTATCCTATCCACTATCCTATCCTATCCTCTATAATATCGTATCCTCTATCCTATCCTATACTCTATCCTATCCTATCCTATCCTATCCTCTATCCTATAATATCCTCTATCCTATCCTATCCTCTATGCTATCCTATCCTCTATCCTATCCTATCCTCTATCCTATCCTATCCTCTATCCTATACTATCCTCTATCCTATCCTATCCTCTATCCTATCCAATCACCTATCCGATCCTCTATCCTATCCTTTCCTCTATCCTATCCTATCCTCTATCCTATCCAATCCCCTATCCTATCCTCTATCCTATCCTATCCTCTATCGTATCCTATCCTCTATCCTCTATCCTATCCTATCCTCTATCCTATCCTATCCTCTATCCTATCCTATCCTCTACCCTATCCTATCCTCTATCCTATCCTATCCTCTATCCTATCCTATCCTCTATCCTATCCTATCCTCTATCCTATCCTATCCTCTATCCTATCCTATCCTCTATCCTATCCTATCCTCTATCCTATCCTATCCTCTATAATATCCTATCCTCTATCGTATCCTATCCTCTATCCTATCCTATCCTCTATCCTATACAATCCACTATCCTATCCTCTATCCTATCCTCTATCCTATCCTATCCTCTATCCTATCCTATCTTCTATCCTATCCTATCATCTATCCTATCCACTATCGTATCCTATCCTCTATCCTATCCAATCCTATATCCTATCCTATCCGCTATCCTATCCTATCCTCTATCCTATCCTATCCTCTATCCTATCCTATCCTCTATCCTATCCTATCCTCTATCCTATCCTATCCTCTATGCTATCCTATCCTCTATCCTATACTATCCTCTATCCTATCCAATCCTCTATCCTATCCAATCACCTACCCTATCCTCTATCCAATCCTTTCCTTTATCCTATACTATCCTCAATCCTATCCTATCCTCTATCCTATCCTATCCTCTATCCTATCCTATCCTCTATCCTATCCAATCCCCTATCCGATCCTCTATCCTATCCTATCCTCTATAATATCGTATCCTCTATCCAATCCTATACTCTATCCTTTCCCTGTCCGATCCTCTATCCTATCCTTTCCTCTATCCTATCCTATCCTCAATCCTATCCTATCCTCTATCGTATCCTATCATGTATCCTATCCAATCCCCTATCCTATCCGCTATCCTATCCTATCCTCTATCCTATCCAATCACCTATCCGATCCTCTATCCTATCCTTTCCTCTATCCTATCCTATCCTCAATCCTATCCTATCTTGTATCCTATCCTATCCTCTATCCTATCCAATCCCCTATCCTATCCTCTATCCTATCCTATCCTCTATCGTATCCTATCCTCTATCCTATCCAGTCCTATATCCTATCCTATCCGCTATCCTATCCCATCCTCTATCCTATCCTATCCTCTATCCTATCCTATCCTCTATAATATCCTATCCTCTATCGTATTCTATCCTCTATCCTATCCTATCCTCTATCCTATCCGATCCTCTATCCTATCATATCCTCTATCCTATCATATCCTCTATCCTATCCTATCCTCTATCCTATCCTATCCTCTATCCTATCCTATCCTCCATCCTATCCTATCCTGTATCCTATCCTATCCTCTATCCTATCCTACCCTATCCTATCCTCTATCCTATACTATCCTCTATCCTATACTATCCTCTATCCTATCCTATCCGTTATCCTATCCTATCCTCTATCCTATCCTTTCCTCTATCCTATACTATCCTCAATCCTATCCTATCCTCTATCCTATCCTATCCTCTATCCAACCTAACCTCTATCCTATCCTATCCTCTATCCTATCCTATCCTCTATCCTATCCTATCCTCTATCCTATCCTATCCTCTATCCTATCCTATCCTCTATCCTATCCTATCCTCTATCCTATCCTATCCTCTATCCTATCCTATCCTCTATCCTATCCTATCCTATCCTCTATCCTATCCTATCCTCTATCCTATCCTATCCTCTATCCTATCCAATCACCTATCCGATCCTCTATCCTATCCTTTCCTCTATCCTATCCTATCATCAATCCTATTCTATCCTCTATCCTATCCTATCCTCTATCCTATTCTATACTCTATCCTATCCTGTCCGCTATCCTATCCTCTATCCTATCCAATCCCCTATCCGATCCTCTATCCTATCATATCCTCTATCCTCTCCTATCCTCTATCCTATCCTATCCTCTATCCTATCCAATCCTATCCTCTATCCTATCCTATCCTCTATCCTATCTTATCCTCTATCCTATCCTATCCTCTATAATATCGTATCCTCTATCCAATCCTATACTCTATCCTATCCTATCCGATCCTCTATCCTATCCTTTCCTCTATCCTATCCTATCCTCAATCCTATCCTATCCTCTATCCTATCCTATCCTGTATCCTATCCAATCCCCTATCCTATCCGCTATCCTATCCTATCCTCTATCCTATCCTTTCCTCTATCCTATACTATCCTCAATCCTATCCTATCCTCTATCCTATCCTATCCTCTATCCTATTCTATACTCTATCCAACCTAACCTCTATCCTATCCTATCCTCTATCCTATCCTATCCTCTATCCTATCCTATCCTCTATCCTATCCTATCCTCTATCCTATCCTATCCTCTATCCTATCCTATCCTCTATCCTATCCTATCCTCTATCCTATCCTATCCTCTACCCTATCCTATCCTCTATCCTATCCTATCCTCTATCCTATCATCTATCCTATCCTATCCTCTATCCTATCCAATCCCCTAACCTATCCTCTATCCTATCCTCTATCGTCTCCTGTCCTCTATCCTCTACAATCCCCTATCCTATCCTCTATCCTATCCTATCCTCTATCCTATCCTATCCTCTTTCCTATTCTATCATCTATCCTATCCTATCCTCTATCCTATCCTATCCTCTATCCTATCCTACCCTCTATACTATCCTATCCTCCATCCTATCCTATCCTGTATCCTATCCTATCCTCTATCCTATCCTACCCTATCCTATCCTCTATCCTATCCTATCCTCTATCCTATCCTATCCTCTATCCTATCCTATCCTCTATCTTATCCTATCCTATCCTCTATCCTATCCTATCCTCTATCCTATACTATCCTCTATCCTATCCTATCCTCTATCCTATCCAATCACCTATCCGATCCTCTATCCTATCCTTTCCTCTATCCTATCCTATCATCAATCGTATTCTATCCTCTATCCTATCCTATCCTCTATCCTATTCTATACTCTATCCTATCCTATCCTCTATCCTATCCAATCACCTATCCGATCCTCTATCCTATCCTTTCCTCTATCCTATCCTATCCTCAATCCTATCCTATCCTCTATCCTATCCTATCCTGTATCCTATCCAATCCCCTATCCTATCCTCTATCCTATCCTATCCTCTATCCTATCCTATCCGCTATCCTATCCCATCCTCTATCCTATCCTATCCTCTATCCTATCCTATCCTCTATAATATCCTATCCTCTATCCTATCCTATCCTCAATCCTATCCTATCCTCTATCCTATCCTATCCTCTATCCTATCCTATCCTCTATCCTATCCTATCCTCAATCCTATCCTATCCTCTATCCTATCCTATCCTCTATCCTATCCTATCCTCTATCCTATCCTCTATCCTATCCTATCCTCTATCCTATCCAATCCCCTAACCTATCCTCTATCCTATCCTCTATCGTCTCCTGTCCTCTATCCTCTACAATCCCCTATCCTATCATCTATCCTATCCTATCCTCTATCCTATCCTATCCTCTATACTATCCTATCCTCTATCCTATCCTATCCTCTATAATATCCTATCCTCTATCCTATCCTATCCTCAATCCTATCCTATCCTCTATCCTATCCTATCCTATCCTCTATCCTATCCTATCCTCTATCCTATCCTATCCTCTATCCTATCATATCCTCTATCCTATCCTATCCTCTATCCTATCCTATCCTATCCTCTATCCTATCCTATCCTCTATCCTATACTATCCTCTATCCTATCCTATCCACTATCCTATACTATCCTCTATCCTATCCTATCCTCTACCCTATCCAATCACCTATCCGATCCTCTATCCTATCCTTTCCTCTATCCTATCCTATCTTCAATCCTATTCTATCCTCTATCCTATCCTATCCTCTATCCTATTCTATACTCTATCCTATCCTATCCGCTATCCTATCCTCTAGTCGATCCTCTCCACTATAATATCGTATCCTCTATCCTATCCTATTCTAAATTCTATTCTATCCTCTATCGTATCCTATCCTCTATCCTATCCTATCCTCCATCCTATCCGATCCTCTATCTTATCCTATCCTCTATAGTATCCTATCCTCTATCCTATTCTATCCTCTATCGTATCCTATCCTCTATCCTATCCAATCCTATATCCTATCCTATCCGCTATCCTATCCTATCCTCTATCCTATCCTATCCTCGATCCTCTATCCTATCCTATCCTCTATCCTATCCTATCCTCTATCCTATCCTATCCTCTATGCTATCCTATCCTCTATCCTATCCTATCCTCTATCCTATCCTCTATCCTATCCTATCCTCTATCCTATCCAATCCCCTAACCTATCCTCTATCCTATCCTCTATCGTCTCCTGTCCTCTATCCTCTACAATCCCCTATCCTATCCTCTATCCTATCCTATCCTCTATACTATCCTATCCTCTATCCTATCCTATCCTCTATAATATCCTATCCTCTATCCTATCCTATCCTCTATCCTATCCTATCCTCTATCCTATCCTATCGTCTACCCTATCCTATCCTCTATCGTCTCCTGTCCTCTATCCTATACAATCCACTATCCTATCCTCTATCCTATCCTATCCTCTATCCTATCCTATCTTCTATCCTATCCTCTCATCTAATCTATCCACTATCGTATCCTATCCTCTATCCTATCCAATCCTATATCCTATCCTCTATCCAATCCAATCCTCTATCCTATCCTATCCTCTATCCTATCCTATCCTCTATCCTATCCTATCCTCTATAATATCCTATCCTCTATCGTATCCTATCCTCTATCCTATCCTATCCTCTATCCTATCCGATCCTCTATCCTATCATATCCTCTAACCTATCCTATCCTCTATCCTATCCTATCCTCTATCCTATCCTATCCTCCATCCTCTATCCTATCCTATCCTCAATCCTATCCTATCCACTATCCTATCCTATCCTCTATAATATCGTATCCTCTATCCTATCCTATACTCTATCCTATCCTATCCTATCCTATCCTCTATCCTATAATATCCTCTATCCTATCCTATCCTCTATGCTATCCTATCCTCTATCCTATCCTATCCTCTATCCTATCCTATCCTCTATCCTGTACTATCCTCTATCCTATCCTATCCTCTATCCTATCCAATCACCTATCCGATCCTCTATCCTATCCTTTCCTCTATCCTATCCTATCCTCTATCCTATCCAATCCCCTATCCTATCCTCTATCCTATCCTATCCTCTATCGTATCCTATCCTCTATCCTCTATCCTATCCTATCCTCTATCCTATCCTATCCTCTATCCTATCCTATCCTCTACCCTATCCTATCCTCTATCCTATCCTATCCTCTATCCTATCCTATCCTCTATCCTATCCTATCCTCTATCCTATCCTATCCTCTATCCTATCCTATCCTCTATCCTATCCTATCCTCTATCCTATCCTATCCTCTATAATATCCTATCCTCTATCGTATCCTATCCTCTATCCTATCCTATCCTCTATCCTATACAATCCACTATCCTATCCTCTATCCTATCCTCTATCCTATCCTATCCTCTATCCTATCCTATCTTCTATCCTATCCTATCATCTATCCTATCCACTATCGTATCCTATCCTCTATCCTATCCAATCCTATATCCTATCCTATCCGCTATCCTATCCTATCCTCTATCCTATCCTATCCTCTATCCTATCCTATCCTCTATCCTATCCTATCCTCTATCCTATCCTATCCTCTATGCTATCCTATCCTCTATCCTATACTATCCTCTATCCTATCCAATCCTCTATCCTATCCAATCACCTACCCTATCCTCTATCCAATCCTTTCCTTTATCCTATACTATCCTCAATCCTATCCTATCCTCTATCCTATCCTATCCTCTATCCTATCCTATCCTCTATCCTATCCAATCCCCTATCCGATCCTCTATCCTATCATATCCTCTATCCTATCCTATCCTCTATCCTATCCTATCCTCTATCCAATACTATCCTCTATCCTATCCTATCCTCTATCCTATCCAATCACCTATCCGATCCTCTATCCTATCCTTTCCTCTATCCTATACTATCCTCAATCCTACCCTATCCTCTATCCTATCCTATCCTCTATCCTATCCTATAGTCTACCCTATCCTATCCTCTATCGTCTCCTGTCCTCTATCCTATACAATACACTATCCTATCCTCTATCCTATCCTATCCTCTATCCTATCCTATCTTCTATCCTATCCTCTCATCTAATCTATCCACTATCGTATCCTATCCTCTATCCTATCCAATCCTATATCCTATCCTCTATCCAATCCGATCCTCTATCCTATCCTATCCTCTATCCTATCCTATCCTCTATAATATCCTATCCTCTATCGTATCCTATCCTCTATCCTATCCTATCCTCTATCCTATCCGATCCTCTATCCTATCATATCCTCTATCCTATCCTATCCTCTATCCTCTATCCTATCCTATCCTCAATCCTATCCTATCCACTATCCTATCCTATCCTCTATCCTATCCAATCCCCTATCCTATCCTCTATCCTATCCTATCCTCTATCGTATCCTATCCTCTATCCTCTATCCTATCCTATCCTCTATCCTATCCTATCCTCTATCCTATCCTATCCTCTATGCTATCCTATCCTCTATCCTATACTATCCTCTATCCTATCCTATCCTCTATTTTATCCTATCCTCTATCCTATCCTACCCTCAATCCTATCCTATCCTCTATCCTATCCTATCCTCTATCCTATCCTATCCTCTATCCTATCCTCTATCCTATCCTATCCTCTATCCTATCCAATCCCCTATCCTATCCTCTATCGTCTCCTGTCCTCTATCCTCTACAATCCCCTATCCTATCATCTATCCTATCCTATCCTCTATCCTATCCTATCCTCTATACTATCCTATCCTCTATCCTATCCTATCCTCTATAATATCCTATCCTCTATCCTATCCTATCCTCAATCCTATCCTATCCTCTATCCTATCCTATCCTATCCTCTATCCTATCCTATCCTCTATCCTATCCTATGCTCTATCCTATCCTATCCTCTATCCTATCCTATCCTCTATGCTATCCTATCCTCTATCCTATACTATCCTCTATCCTATCCAATCCTCTATCCTATCCAATCACCTATCCTATCCTCTATCCTATCCTTTCCTTTATCCTATACTATCCTCAATCCTATCCTATCCTCTATCCTATCCTATCCTCTATCCTATCCAATCCCCTATCCATTCCTCTATCCTATCATATCCTCTTTCCTATCCTATCCTCTATCCTAACCTATCCTCTATCCTATACTATCCTCTATCCTATCCTATCCTCCATCCTATCCGATCCTCTATCTTATCCTATCCTCTATAGTATCCTATCCTCTATCCTATTCTATATTCTATCCTATCCTATCCTCTATCCTATACTATCCTCTATCCTATCAGATCCTCTATCCTATCCAATCACCTATCCGATCCTCTATCATATCCTTTCCTCTATCCTATCCTATCCTCAATCCTATCCTCTCCTCTATCCTATCCTATCCTCTATCCTATCCAATCCCCTACCCTATCCTCTATCCTATCCTATCCTCTATCCTATCCTATCCTCTATCCTATCCTATCCTCTATCCTATCCTATCGTCTACCCTATCCTATCCTCTATCGTCTCCTGTCCTCTATCCTATACAATCCACTATCCTATCCTCTATCCTATCCTATCCTCTATCCTATCCTATCTTCTATCCTATCCTCTCATCTAATCTATCCACTATCGTATCCTATCCTCTATCCTATCCAATCCTATATCCTATCCTCTATCCAATCCAATCCTCTATCCTATCCTATCCTCTATCCTATCCTATCCTCTATCCTATCCTATCCTCTATAATATCCTATCCTCTATCGTATCCTATCCTCTATCCTATCCTATCCTCTATCCTATCCGATCCTCTATCCTATCATATCCTCTAACCTATCCTATCCTCTATCCTATCCTATCCTCTATCCTATCCTATCCTCCATCCTCTATCCTATCCTATCCTCAATCCTATCCTATCCACTATCCTATCCTATCCTCTATAATATCGTATCCTCTATCCTATCCTATACTCTATCCTATCCTATCCTATCCTATCCTCTATCCTATAATATCCTCTATCCTATCCTATCCTCTATGCTATCCTATCCTCTATCCTATCCTATCCTCTATCCTATCCTATCCTCTATCCTATACTATCCTCTATCCTATCCTATCCTCTATCCTATCCAATCACCTATCCGATCCTCTATCCTATCCTTTCCTCTATCCTATCCTATCCTCTATCCTATCCAATCCCCTATCCTATCCTCTATCCTATCCTATCCTCTATCGTATCCTATCCTCTATCCTCTATCCTATCCTATCCTCTATCCTATCCTATCCTCTATCCTATCCTATCCTCTACCCTATCCTATCCTCTATCCTATCCTATCCTCTATCCTATCCTATCCTCTATCCTATCCTATCCTCTATCCTATCCTATCCTCTATCCTATCCTATCCTCTATCCTATCCTATCCTCTATCCTATCCTATCCTCTATAATATCCTATCCTCTATCGTATCCTATCCTCTATCCTATCCTATCCTCTATCCTATACAATCCACTATCCTATCCTCTATCCTATCCTCTATCCTATCCTATCCTCTATCCTATCCTATCTTCTATCCTATCCTATCATCTATCCTATCCACTATCGTATCCTATCCTCTATCCTATCCAATCCTATATCCTATCCTATCCGCTATCCTATCCTATCCTCTATCCTATCCTATCCTCTATCCTATCCTATCCTCTATCCTATCCTATCCTCTATCCTATCCTATCCTCTATGCTATCCTATCCTCTATCCTATACTATCCTCTATCCTATCCAATCCTCTATCCTATCCAATCACCTACCCTATCCTCTATCCAATCCTTTCCTTTATCCTATACTATCCTCAATCCTATCCTATCCTCTATCCTATCCTATCCTCTATCCTATCCTATCCTCTATCCTATCCAATCCCCTATCCGATCCTCTATCCTATCATATCCTCTATCCTATCCTATCCTCTATCCTATCCTATCCTCTATCCAATACTATCCTCTATCCTATCCTATCCTCTATCCTATCCAATCACCTATCCGATCCTCTATCCTATCCTTTCCTCTATCCTATACTATCCTCAATCCTACCCTATCCTCTATCCTATCCTATCCTCTATCCTATCCTATAGTCTACCCTATCCTATCCTCTATCGTCTCCTGTCCTCTATCCTATACAATACACTATCCTATCCTCTATCCTATCCTATCCTCTATCCTATCCTATCTTCTATCCTATCCTCTCATCTAATCTATCCACTATCGTATCCTATCCTCTATCCTATCCAATCCTATATCCTATCCTCTATCCAATCCGATCCTCTATCCTATCCTATCCTCTATCCTATCCTATCCTCTATAATATCCTATCCTCTATCGTATCCTATCCTCTATCCTATCCTATCCTCTATCCTATCCGATCCTCTATCCTATCATATCCTCTATCCTATCCTATCCTCTATCCTCTATCCTATCCTATCCTCAATCCTATCCTATCCACTATCCTATCCTATCCTCTATCCTATCCAATCCCCTATCCTATCCTCTATCCTATCCTATCCTCTATCGTATCCTATCCTCTATCCTCTATCCTATCCTATCCTCTATCCTATCCTATCCTCTATCCTATCCTATCCTCTATGCTATCCTATCCTCTATCCTATACTATCCTCTATCCTATCCTATCCTCTATTTTATCCTATCCTCTATCCTATCCTATCCTCAATCCTATCCTATCCTCTATCCTATCCTATCCTCTATCCTATCCTATCCTCTATCCTATCCTCTATCCTATCCTATCCTCTATCCTATCCAATCCCCTATCCTATCCTCTATCGTCTCCTGTCCTCTATCCTCTACAATCCCCTATCCTATCATCTATCCTATCCTATCCTCTATCCTATCCTATCCTCTATACTATCCTATCCTCTATCCTATCCTATCCTCTATAATATCCTATCCTCTATCCTATCCTATCCTCAATCCTATCCTATCCTCTATCCTATCCTATCCTATCCTCTATCCTATCCTATCCTCTATCCTATCCTATGCTCTATCCTATCCTATCCTCTATCCTATCCTATCCTCTATGCTATCCTATCCTCTATCCTATACTATCCTCTATCCTATCCAATCCTCTATCCTATCCAATCACCTATCCTATCCTCTATCCTATCCTTTCCTTTATCCTATACTATCCTCAATCCTATCCTATCCTCTATCCTATCCTATCCTCTATCCTATCCAATCCCCTATCCATTCCTCTATCCTATCATATCCTCTTTCCTATCCTATCCTCTATCCTAACCTATCCTCTATCCTATACTATCCTCTATCCTATCCTATCCTCCATCCTATCCGATCCTCTATCTTATCCTATCCTCTATAGTATCCTATCCTCTATCCTATTCTATATTCTATCCTATCCTATCCTCTATCCTATACTATCCTCTATCCTATCAGATCCTCTATCCTATCCAATCACCTATCCGATCCTCTATCATATCCTTTCCTCTATCCTATCCTATCCTCAATCCTATCCTCTCCTCTATCCTATCCTATCCTCTATCCTATCCAATCCCCTACCCTATCCTCTATCCTATCCTATCCTCTATCGTATCCTATCCTCTATCCTATCCAATCCTATATCCTATCCTATCCGCTATCCTATCCTATCCTCTATCCTATCCTATCCTCTATCCTATACTATCCTCTATCCTATCCTATCCTCCATCCTATCCGATCCTCTATCTTATCCTATCCTCTATAGTATCCTATCCTCTATCCTATTCTATATTCTATCCTATCCTATCCTCTATCCTATACTATCCTCTATCCTATCCTATCCTCTATCCTATCCAATCACCTATCCGATCCTCTATCCTATCCTTTCCTCTATCCTATCCTATCCTCAATCCTATCCTGTCCTCTATCCTATCCTATCCTCTATCCTATCCAATCCCCTACCCTATCCTCTATCCTATCCTATCCTCTATCCTATACTATCCTCTATCCTATCCTATCCTCCATCCTATCCGATCCTCTATCTTATCCTATCCTCTATAGTATCCTATCCTCTATCCTATTCTATATTCTATCCTATCCTATCCTCTATCCTATACTATCCTCTATCCTATCCTATCCTCTATCCTATCCAATCACCTATCCGATCCTCTATCCTATCCTTTCCTATATCCTATCCTATCCGCTATCCTATCCTATCCTCTATCCTATCCTATCCTCTATCCTATCCTATCCTCTATCCTATCCAATCCCCTATCCGATCCTCTATCCTATCATATCCTCTATCCTATCCTATCCTCTATCCTATCCTATCCTCTATCCTATACTATCCTCTATCCTATCCTATCCTCTATCCTATCCAATCCCCTATCCCATCCTCTATGCTATCCTATCCACTATCCTATACTATCCTCTATCCTATCCTATCCTCTATCCTATACTATCCTCTATCCTATCCTATCCTCTATCCTATCCAATCACCTATCCTATCCTCTATCCTATCCTATCCTCTACCCTATCCTATCCTCTATCCTATCCTATCCTCTATCCTATCCTATCCTATCCTCTATCCTATCCTATCCTCTATCCTATCCTATCCTCTATCCTATCCTATCCTCTATAATATCCTATCCTCTATCGTATCCTATCCTCTATCCTATCCTATCCTCTATCCTATACAATCCACTATCCTATCCTCTATCCTATCCTCTATCCTATCCTATCCTCTATCCTATCCTATCTTCTATCCTATCCTATCATCTATCCTATCCACTATCGTATCCTATCCTCTATCCTATCCAATCCTATATCCTATCCAATCCTATATCCTATCCTCTATCCTATCCTATCCACTATCCTATCCTATCCTCTATCCTATCCTATCCTCTATCCTATCCTATCCTCTATCCTATCTTATACTCTAACCTATCCTATCGTCTATCGTCTCCTGTCCTGTATCCTATACAATCCCCTATCCTATCCTCAATCCGATCCTATCCTCTATCGTATCCTATACTCTATCCTATCCAATCCCCTATCCTATCCTCTATGCTATCCTATCCACTATCCTATACTATCCTCTATCCTATCCTATCCTCTATCTTATACTATCCTCTATCCTATCCTATCCTCTATCCTATCCAATCACCTATCCTATCCTCTATCCTATCCTATCCTCTACCCTATCCTATCCTCTATCCTATCCTATCCTCTATCCTATCCTATCCTCTATCCTATCCTATACTCTATCCTATCCTATCCTCTATCCTATCCTATCCTCTATAATATCCTATCCTCTATCGTATCCTATCCTCTATCCTATCCTATCCTCTATCCTATACAATCCACTATCCTATCCTCTATCCTATCCTCTATCCTATCCTATCCTCTATCCTATCCTATCTTCTATCCTATCCTATCATCTATCCTATCCACTATCGTATCCTATCCTCTATCCTATCCAACCCTATATCCTATCCAATCCTATATCCTATCCTCTATCCTATCCTATCCACTATCCTATCCTATCCTCTATCCTATCCTATCCTCTATCCTATCCTATCCTCTATCCTATCCTATCCTCTATCCTATCCTATCCTATCCTCTATCCTATCATATCCTCTATCCTATCCTATCCTCTATAATATCCTATCCTCTATCGTATTCTATCCTCTATCCTATCCTATCCTCTATCCTATCCTATCCTCTATCCTATCATATCCTCTATCCTATCCTATCCTCTATCCTATCCTATCCTCTATCCTATCCTATCCTCTATCCTATCCTATCCTCTATCCTATCCTATCCTCAATACTATCCTTTCCTCTATCCTATCCTATCCTCTATCCTATCCAATCCCCTATCCTATCCTCTATCCTATCCTATCCTCTATCGTATCCTATCCTCTATCCTCTATCCTATCCTATCCTCTATCCTATCCTGTCCTCTATCCTATCCTATCCTCTATGCTATCCTATCCTCTATCCTATACTATCCTCTATCCTATCCTATCCTCTATCCTATCCTATCCTCTATCCTATCCTATCCTATCCTCTATCCTATCCTATCCTCTATCCTATCTTATACTCTATCCTATCCTATCCTCTATCCTATACTATCCTCAATCCTATCCTATCCTCTATCCTATCCTATCCTCTATCTTATCCAATCACCTATCCGGTCCTCTATCCTATCCTTTCCTCTATCCTATACTATCCTCAATCCTATCCTATCCTCTATCCTATCCTATCCTCTATCCTATCCAATCCCCTATCCGATCCTCTATCCTATCATATCCTCTATCCTATCCTATCCTCTATCCTAACCTATCCTCTATCCTATCCTATCCTCTATCCTATCCTATCCAATCCTCTATCCTATCCTATCCTCTATCCTATCTTATCCTCTATCCTATCCTATCCTCTATAATATCCTATCCTCTATCCTATCCTATCCTCAATCCTATCCTATCCTCTATCCTATTCTATCCTCTATCCTATCCTCTATCCTACCCTCTATCATATCCTCTATCCTATCCTCTATCCTATCCTATCATCTATCTTATCCTATCCTCTATCCTATCCTATCGTCTAACCTATCCTATCCTCTATCGTCTCCTGTCCTCTATCCTATACAATCCCCTATCCTATCCTCTATCCGATCCTATCCTCTATCGTATCCTATACTCTATCCTATCGAATCCCCTATCCTATCCTCTATGCTATCCTATGCACTATCCTATCCTATCCTCTATCCTATCCTATCCTCTATCCTATCCTATCCTCTATCCTATCCTATCCTCTATCCTATCTTATACTCTATCCTATCCTATCCTCTATCCTATCCTATCTTCTATCCTATCCTATCATCTATCCTATCCACTATCGTATCCTATCCTCTATCCTATCCAATCCTATATCCTATCCAATCCTATATCCTATCCTCTATCCTATCCTATCCACTATCCTATCCTATCCTCTATCCTATCCTATCCTCTATCCTATCCTATCCTCTATCCTATCCTATCCTCTATCCTATCCTATCCTATCCTCTATCCTATCCTATCCTCTATCCTATCCTATCCTCTATCCTATCCTATCCTCTATCCTATCCAATCCCCTATCCGATCCTCTATCCTATCATATCCTCTATCCTATCGTATCCTCTATCCTAACCTATCCTCTATCCTATCCTATCCTCTATCCTATCCTATCCAATCCTCTATCCTATCCTATCCTCTATCCTATCTTATCCTCTATCCTATCCTATCCTCTATAATATCCTATCCTCTATCCTATCCTATCCTCTATCGTATCCTATCCTCTATCCTATCCTATCCTCTATCCTATACAATCCACTATCCTATCCTCTATCCTATCCTCTATCCTATCCTATCCTCTATCCTATCCTATCTTCTATCCTATCCTATCATCTATCCTATCCACTATCGTATCCTATCCTCTATCCTATCCAATCCTATATCCTATCCTATCCGCTATCCTATCCTATCCTCTATCCTATCCTATCCTCTATCCTATCCTATCCTCTATCCTATCCTATCCTCTATCCTATCCTATCCTCTATGCTATCCTATCCTCTATCCTATACTATCCTCTATCCTATCCAATCCTCTATCCTATCCAATCACCTACCCTATCCTCTATCCAATCCTTTCCTTTATCCTATACTATCCTCAATCCTATCCTATCCTCTATCCTATCCTATCCTCTATCCTATCCTATCCTCTATCCTATCCAATCCCCTATCCGATCCTCTATCCTATCATATCCTCTATCCTATCCTATCCTCTATCCTATCCTATCCTCTATCCAATACTATCCTCTATCCTATCCTATCCTCTATCCTATCCAATCACCTATCCGATCCTCTATCCTATCCTTTCCTCTATCCTATACTATCCTCAATCCTACCCTATCCTCTATCCTATCCTATCCTCTATCCTATCCTATAGTCTACCCTATCCTATCCTCTATCGTCTCCTGTCCTCTATCCTATACAATACACTATCCTATCCTCTATCCTATCCTATCCTCTATCCTATCCTATCTTCTATCCTATCCTCTCATCTAATCTATCCACTATCGTATCCTATCCTCTATCCTATCCAATCCTATATCCTATCCTCTATCCAATCCGATCCTCTATCCTATCCTATCCTCTATCCTATCCTATCCTCTATAATATCCTATCCTCTATCGTATCCTATCCTCTATCCTATCCTATCCTCTATCCTATCCGATCCTCTATCCTATCATATCCTCTATCCTATCCTATCCTCTATCCTATCCTATCCTCTATCCTATCCTATCCTCTATCCTCTATCCTATCCTATCCTCAATCCTATCCTATCCACTATCCTATCCTATCCTCTATCCTATCCAATCCCCTATCCTATCCTCTATCCTATCCTATCCTCTATCGTATCCTATCCTCTATCCTCTATCCTATCCTATCCTCTATCCTATCCTATCCTCTATCCTATCCTATCCTCTATGCTATCCTATCCTCTATCCTATACTATCCTCTATCCTATCCTATCCTCTATTTTATCCTATCCTCTATCCTATCCTATCCTCAATCCTATCCTATCCTCTATCCTATCCTATCCTCTATCCTATCCTATCCTCTATCCTATCCTCTATCCTATCCTCTATCCTATCCTATCCTCTATCCTATCCAATCCCCTATCCTATCCTCTATCGTCTCCTGTCCTCTATCCTCTACAATCCCCTATCCTATCATCTATCCTATCCTATCCTCTATCCTATCCTATCCTCTATACTATCCTATCCTCTATCCTATCCTATCCTCTATAATATCCTATCCTCTATCCTATCCTATCCTCAATCCTATCCTATCCTCTATCCTATCCTATCCTCTATCCTATCCTATCCTCTATCCTATCCTATCCTCTATCCTATCCTATCCTCAATACTATCCTTTCCTCTATCCTATCCTATCCTCTATCCTATCCTATCCTCTATCCTATACAATCCACTATCCTATCCTCTATCCTATCCTCTATCCTATCCTATCCTCTATCCTATCCTATCTTCTATCCTATCCTATCATCTATCCTATCCACTATCGTATCCTATCCTCTATCCTATCCTATCCTCTATCCTATCCTATGCTCTATCCTATCCTATCCTCTATCCTATCCTATCCTCTATGCTATCCTATCCTCTATCCTATACTATCCTCTATCCTATCCAATCCTCTATCCTATCCAATCACCTATCCTATCCTCTATCCTATCCTTTCCTTTATCCTATACTATCCTCAATCCTATCCTATCCTCTATCCTATCCTATCCTCTATCCTATCCAATCCCCTATCCGATCCTCTATCCTATCATATCCTCTTTCCTATCCTATCCTCTATCCTAACCTATCCTCTATCCTATACTATCCTCTATCCTATCCTATCCTCCATCCTATCCGATCCTCTATCTTATCCTATCCTCTATAGTATCCTATCCTCTATCCTATTCTATATTCTATCCTATCCTATCCTCTATCCTATACTATCCTCTATCCTATCAGATCCTCTATCCTATCCAATCACCTATCCGATCCTCTATCCTATCCTTTCCTCTATCCTATCCTATCCTCAATCCTATCCTCTCCTCTATCCTATCCTATCCTCTATCCTATCCAATCCCCTACCCTATCCTCTATCCTATCCTATCCTCTATCGTATCCTATCCTCTATCCTATCCAATCCTATATCCTATCCTATCCGCTATCCTATCCTATCCTCTATCCTATCCTATCCTCTATCCTATACTATCCTCTATCCTATCCTATCCTCCATCCTATCCGATCCTCTATCTTATCCTATCCTCTATAGTATCCTATCCTCTATCCTATTCTATATTCTATCCTATCCTATCCTCTATCCTATACTATCCTCTATCCTATCCTATCCTCTATCCTATCCAATCACCTATCCGATCCTCTATCCTATCCTTTCCTCTATCCTATCCTATCCTCAATCCTATCCTGTCCTCTATCCTATCCTATCCTCTATCCTATCCAATCCCCTACCCTATCCTCTATCCTATCCTATCCTCTATCGTATCCTATCCTCTATCCTATCCAATCCTATATCCTATCCTATCCGCTATCCTATCCTATCCTCTATCCTATCCTATCCTCTATCCTATCCTATCCTCTATCCTATCCAATCCCCTATCCGATCCTCTATCCTATCATATCCTCTATCCTATCCTATCCTCTATCCTATCCTATCCTCTATCCTATACTATCCTCTATCCTATCCTATCCTCTATCCTATCCAATCACCTATCCGATCCTCTATCCTATCCTTTCCTCTATCCTATACTATCCTCAATCCTACCCTATCCTCTATCCTATCCTATCCTCTATCCTATCCTATCGTCTACCCTACCCTATCCTCTATCGTCTCCTGTCCTCTATCCTATACAATCCACTATCCTATCCTCTATCCTATCCTATCCTCTATCCTATCCTATCTTCTATCCTATCCTCTCATCTAATCTATCCACTATCGTATCCTATCCTCTATCCTATCCAATCCTATATCCTATCCTCTATCCAATCCAATCCTCTATCCTATCCTATCCTCTATCCTATCCTATCCTCTATCCTATCCTATCCTCTATAATATCCTATCCTCTATCGTATCCTATCCTCTATCCTATCCTATCCTCTATCCTATCCGATCCTCTATTTTATCATATCCTCTATCCTATCCTATCCTCTATCCTATCCTATCCTCTATCCAATACTATCCTCTATCCTATCCTATCCTCTATCCTATCCAATCACCTATCCGATCCTCTATCCTATCCTTTCCTCTATCCTATACTATCCTCAATCCTACCCTATCCTCTATCCTATCCTATCCTCTATCCTATCCTATAGTCTACCCTATCCTATCCTCTATCGTCTCCTGTCCTCTATCCTATACAATACACTATCCTATCCTCTATCCTATCCTATCCTCTATCCTATCCTATCTTCTATCCTATCCTCTCATCTAATCTATCCACTATCGTATCCTATCCTCTATCCTATCCAATCCTATATCCTATCCTCTATCCAATCCGATCCTCTATCCTATCCTATCCTATCCTCTATCCTATCCTATCCTCTATAATATCCTATCCTCTATCGTATCCTATCCTCTATCCTATCCTATCCTCTATCCTATCCGATCCTCTATCCTATCATATCCTCTATCCTATCCTATCCTCTATCCTATCCTATCCTCTATCCTATCCTATCCTCTATCCTCTATCCTATCCTATCCTCAATCCTATCCTATCCACTATCCTATCCTATCCTCTATCCTATCCAATCCCCTATCCTATCCTCTATCCTATCCTATCCTCTATCGTATCCTATCCTCTATCCTCTATCCTATCCTATCCTCTATCCTATCCTATCCTCTATCCTATCCTATCCTCTATGCTATCCTATCCTCTATCCTATACTATCCTCTATCCTATCCTATCCTCTATTTTATCCTATCCTCTATCCTATCCTATCCTCAATCCTATCCTATCCTCTATCCTATCCTATCCTCTATCCTATCCTATCCTCTATCCTATCCTCTATCCTATCCTCTATCCTATCCTATCCTCTATCCTATCCAATCCCCTATCCTATCCTCTATCGTCTCCTGTCCTCTATCCTCTACAATCCCCTATCCTATCATCTATCCTATCCTATCCTCTATCCTATCCTATCCTCTATACTATCCTATCCTCTATCCTATCCTATCCTCTATAATATCCTATCCTCTATCCTATCCTATCCTCAATCCTATCCTATCCTCTATCCTATCCTATCCTATCCTCTATCCTATCCTATCCTCTATCCTATCCTATGCTCTATCCTATCCTATCCTCTATCCTATCCTATCCTCTATGCTATCCTATCCTCTATCCTATACTATCCTCTATCCTATCCAATCCTCTATCCTATCCAATCACCTATCCTATCCTCTATCCTATCCTTTCCTTTATCCTATACTATCCTCAATCCTATCCTATCCTCTATCCTATCCTATCCTCTATCCTATCCAATCCCCTATCCGATCCTCTATCCTATCATATCCTCTTTCCTATCCTATCCTCTATCCTAACCTATCCTCTATCCTATACTATCCTCTATCCTATCCTATCCTCCATCCTATCCGATCCTCTATCTTATCCTATCCTCTATAGTATCCTATCCTCTATCCTATTCTATATTCTATCCTATCCTATCCTCTATCCTATACTATCCTCTATCCTATCAGATCCTCTATCCTATCCAATCACCTATCCGATCCTCTATCCTATCCTTTCCTCTATCCTATCCTATCCTCAATCCTATCCTCTCCTCTATCCTATCCTATCCTCTATCCTATCCAATCCCCTACCCTATCCTCTATCCTATCCTATCCTCTATCGTATCCTATCCTCTATCCTATCCAATCCTATATCCTATCCTATCCGCTATCCTATCCTATCCTCTATCCTATCCTATCCTCTATCCTATACTATCCTCTATCCTATCCTATCCTCCATCCTATCCGATCCTCTATCTTATCCTATCCTCTATAGTATCCTATCCTCTATCCTATTCTATATTCTATCCTATCCTATCCTCTATCCTATACTATCCTCTATCCTATCCTATCCTCTATCCTATCCAATCACCTATCCGATCCTCTATCCTATCCTTTCCTCTATCCTATCCTATCCTCAATCCTATCCTGTCCTCTATCCTATCCTATCCTCTATCCTATCCAATCCCCTACCCTATCCTCTATCCTATCCTATCCTCTATCGTATCCTATCCTCTATCCTATCCAATCCTATATCCTATCCTATCCGCTATCCTATCCTATCCTCTATCCTATCCTATCCTCTATCCTATCCTATCCTCTATCCTATCCAATCCCCTATCCGATCCTCTATCCTATCATATCCTCTATCCTATCCTATCCTCTATCCTATCCTATCCTCTATCCTATACTATCCTCTATCCTATCCTATCCTCTATCCTATCCAATCACCTATCCGATCCTCTATCCTATCCTTTCCTCTATCCTATACTATCCTCAATCCTACCCTATCCTCTATCCTATCCTATCCTCTATCCTATCCTATCGTCTACCCTACCCTATCCTCTATCGTCTCCTGTCCTCTATCCTATACAATCCACTATCCTATCATCTATCCTATCCTATCCTCTATCCTATCCTATCTTCTATCCTATCCTCTCATCTAATCTATCCACTATCGTATCCTATCCTCTATCCTATCCAATCCTATATCCTATCCTCTATCCAATCCAATCCTCTATCCTATCCTATCCTCTATCCTATCCTATCCTCTATCCTATCCTATCCTCTATAATATCCTATCCTCTATCGTATCCTATCCTCTATCCTATCCTATCCTCTATCCTATCCGATCCTCTATCTTATCATATCCTCTATCCTATCCTATCCTCTATCCTATCCTATCCTCCATCCTCTATCCTATACTATCCTCAATCCTATCCTATCCTCTATCCTATCCTATCCTCTATCCTATACTATCCTCTATCCTATCCTATCCTCCATCCTATCCGATCCTCTATCTTATCCTATCCTCTATAGTATCCTATCCTCTATCCTATTCTATATTCTATCCTATCCTATCCTCTATCCTATACTATCCTCTATCCTATCCTATCCTCTATCCTATCCAATCACCTATCCGATCCTCTATCCTATCCTTTCCTCTATCCTATCCTATCCTCAATCCTATCCTGTCCTCTATCCTATCCTATCCTCTATCCTATCCAATCCCCTACCCTATCCTCTATCCTATCCTATCCTCTATCGTATCCTATCCTCTATCCTATCCAATCCTATATCCTATCCTATCCGCTATCCTATCCTATCCTCTATCCTATCCTATCCTCTATCCTATCCTATCCTCTATCCTATCCAATCCCCTATCCGATCCTCTATCCTATCATATCCTCTATCCTATCCTATCCTCTATCCTATCCTATCCTCTATCCTATACTATCCTCTATCCTATCCTATCCTCTATCCTATCCAATCACCTATCCGATCCTCTATCCTATCCTTTCCTCTATCCTATACTATCCTCAATCCTACCCTATCCTCTATCCTATCCTATCCTCTATCCTATCCTATCGTCTACCCTACCCTATCCTCTATCGTCTCCTGTCCTCTATAGTATACAATCCACTATCCTATCCTCTATCCTATCCTATCCTCTATCCTATCCTATCTTCTATCCTATCCTCTCATCTAATCTATCCACTATCGTATCCTATCCTCTATCCTATCCAATCCTATATCCTATCCTCTATCCAATCCAATCCTCTATCCTATCCTATCCTCTATCCTATCCTATCCTCTATAATATCCTATCCTCTATCGTATCCTATCCTCTATCCTATCCTATCCTCTATCCTATCCGATCCTCTATCTTATCATATCCTCTATCCTATCCTATCCTCTATCCTATCCTATCCTCTATCCTATCCTATCCTCCATCCTCTATCCTATACTATCCTCAATCCTATCCTATCCTCTATCCTATCCTATCCTCTATCCTATCCAATCCCCTATCCGATCCTCTATCCTATCATATCCTCTATCCTATCCTATCCTGTATCCTATCCAATCCCCTATCCTATCCGCTATCCTATCCTATCCTCTATCCTATCCTATCCTCTAACCTATCCAATCCTATATCCTATCCTCTATCCTATCCTATCCTCTATCCTATCCTTTCCTCTATCCTATCCAATCCCCTATCCTATCCTCTATCCGATCCTATCCTCTATCCTATCCCATCCTCTATAATATCGTATCCTCTATCCTATCCTATCCTATACTCTATCCTATCCAATCCCCTATCCTATCCTCCATCCTATCCTATCCTCTATCGTATCCTATCCTCTATCCTATCCAATCCCCTATCCTATCCTCTATCCTATCCTATTCTTTATCCTATGCTCTATCCTATCCAATACCCTATCGTTTCCTCTATCCTATCCTATCCTCTATAATATCGTATCCTCTATCCTATCCTATACTCTATCCTATCCTATCCTATCCTATCCTTTATCCTATAATATCCTCTATCCTATCCTATCCTCTATGCTATCCTATCCTCTATCCTATCCTATCCTCTATCCTATCCTATCCTATCCTCTATCCTATCATATCCTCTATCCTATCCTATCCTCTATAATATCCTATCCTCTATCGTATTCTATCCTCTATCCTATCCTATCCTCTATCCTATCCTATCCTCTATCCTATCATATCCTCTATCCTATCCTATCCTCTATCCTATCCTATCCTCTATCCTATCCTATCCTCTATCCTATCCTATCCTCTATCCTATCCTATCCTCAATACTATCCTATCCTCTATCCTATCCTATCCTCTATCCTATCCAATCCCCTATCCTATCCTCTATCCTATCCTATCCTCTATCCTATCCTATCCTCTATCCTATCCTATCCTCTATCCTATCCTATCCTCTATCCTATCTTATACTCTATCCTATCCTATCCTCTATCCTATACTATCCTCAATCCTATCCTATCCTCTATCCTATCCTATCCTCTATCTTATTCAATCACCTATCCGGTCCTCTATCCTATCCTTTCCTCTATCCTATACTATCCTCAATCCTATCCTATCCTCTATCCTATCCTATCCTCTATCCTATCCAATCCCCTATCCGATCCTCTATCCTATCATATCCTCTATCCTATCCTATCCTCTATCCTAACCTATCCTCTATCCTATCCTATCCTCTATCCTATCCTATCCAATCCTCTATCCTATCCTATCCTCTATCCTATCTTATCCTCTATCCTATCCTATCCTCTATAATATCCTATCCTCTATCCTATCCTATCCTCAATCCTATCCTATCCTCTATCCTATTCTATCCTCTATCCTATCCTATCCTCTATCCTATCCTCTATCCTACCCTCTATCATATCCTCTATCCTATTCTATCCTCTATCCTATCCTATCCTCTATCCTATCCTCTATCCTATCCTATCCTCAATCCTATCCTATCCTCTATCCTATTCTATCCTCTATCCTATCCTATCCTCTATCCTATCCTCTATCCTACCCTCTATCATATCCTCTATCCTATTCTATCCTCTATCCTATCCTATCCTCTATCCTATCCTCTATCCTACCCTCTATCATATCCTCTATCCTATCCTCTATCCTATCCTATCATCTATCTTATCCTATCCTCTATCCTATCCTATCGTCTAACCTATCCTATCCTCTATCGTCTCCTGTCCTCTATCCTATACAATCCCCTATCCTATCCTCTATCCGATCCTATCCTCTATCGTATCCTATACTCTATCCTATCGAATCCCCTATCCTATCCTCAATGCTATCCTATCCACTATCCTATCCTATCCTCTATCCTATCCTATCCTCTATCCTATCCTATAATCTATCCTATCCTATCCTCTATCCTATCTTATACTCTATCCTATACTATCCTCAATCCTATCCTATCCTCTATCCTATCCTATCCTCTATCCTATCCAATCCCCTATCCGATCCTCTATCCTATCATATCCTCTATCCTATCGTATCCTCTATCCTAACCTATCCTCTATCCTATCCTCTCCTCTATCCTATCCTATCCAATCCTCTATCCTATCCTATCCTCTATCCTATCTTATCCTCTATCCTATCCTATCCTCTATAATATCCTATCCTCTATCCTATCCTATCCTCAATCCTATCCTATCCTCTATCCTATTCTATCCTCTATCCTATCCTATCCTCTATCCTATCCTCTATCCTACCCTCTATCCTATCCTCTATCCTATCCTCTATCCTATCCTATCATCTATCTTATCCTATCCTCTATCCTATCCTATCGTCTAACCTATCCTATCCTCTATCGTCTCCTGTCCTCTATCCTATACAATCCCCTATCCTATCCTCTATCCGATCCTATCCTCTATCGTATCCTATACTCTATCCTATCGAATCCCCTATCCTATCCTCTATGCTATCCTATCCACTATCCTATCCTATCCTCTATCCTATCCTATCCTCTATCCTATCCTATCCTCTATCCTATCCTATCCTCTATCCTATCTTATACTCTATCCTATCCTATCCTCTATCCTATACTATCCTCAATCCTATCCTATCCTCTATCCTATCCTATCCTCTATCCTATCCAATCCCCTATCCGATCCTCTATCCTATCATATCCTCTATCCTATCCTATCCTCTATCCTAACCTATCCTCTATCCTATCCTATCCTCTATCCTATCCTATCCAATCCTCTATCCTATCCTATCCTCTATCCTATCTTATCCTCTATCCTATCCTATCCTCTATCCTATCCTATCCTCAATCCTATCCTATCCTCTATCCTATTCTATCCTCTATCCTATCCTATCCTCTATCCTATCCTCTATCCTATCCTCTATCCTATCCTCTATCCTATCCTCTATCCTATCCTCTATCCTATCCTCTATCCTATCCTATCATCTATCTTATCCTATCCTCTATCCTATCCTATCGTCTAACCTATCCTATCCTCTATCGTCTCCTGTCCTCTATCCTATACAATCCCCTATCCTATCCTCTATCCGATCCTATCCTCTATCGTATCCTATACTCTATCCTATCGAATCCCCTATCCTATCCTCTATGCTATCCTATCCACTATCCTATACTATCCTCTATCCTATCCTATAATCCATCCTATACTATCCTCTATCCTATCCTATCCTCTATAATATCCTATCCTCTATCGTATCCTATCCTCTATCCTATCCTATCCTCTATCCTATACAATCCTATATCCTATCCCTTATCCTATCCTATCCACTATCCTATCCTATCCTCTATCCTATCCTATCCTCTATCCTATCCTATCCTCTATCCTATCCTATCCTATCCTCTATCCCATCCTATCCTCTATCCTATCCTATCCTCTATCCTATCCGATCCTCTATCCTATCATATCCTCTATCCTATCCTATCCTCTATCCTATCCTATCCTCTATCCTATCCTATCCTCTATCCTATCATATCCTCTATCCTATCCTATCCTCTATCCTATCCTATCCTCTATCCTATCCTATCCTCTATCCTATCCTATCCTCTATCCTATCCTATCCTCAATACTATCCTATCCTCTATCCTATCCTATCCTCTATCCTATCCAATCCCCTATCCTATCCTCTATCCTATCCTATCCTCTATCGTATCCTATCCTCTATCCTCTATCCTATCCTATCCTCTATCCTATCCTGTCCTCTATCCTATCCTATCCTCTATGCTATCCTATCCTCTATCCTATACTATCCTCTATCCTATCCTATCCTCTATCCTATCCTATCCTCTATCCTATCCTATCCTCTATCCTATCCTATCCTCTATCCTATCTTATACTCTATCCTATCCTATCCTCTATCCTATACTATCCTCAATCCTATCCTATCCTCTATCCTATCCTATCCTCTATCTTATCCAATCACCTATCCGATCCTCTATCCTATCCTTTCCTCTATCCTATACTATCCTCAATCCTATCCTATCCTCTATCCTATCCTATCCTCTATCCTATCCAATCCCCTATCCGATCCTCTATCCTATCATATCCTCTATCCTATCCTATCCTCTATCCTAACCTATCCTCTATCCTATCCTATCCTCTATCCTATCCTATCCAATCCTCTATCCTATCCTATCCTCTATCCTATCTTATCCTCTATCCTATCCTATCCTCTATAATATCCTATCCTCTATCCTATCCTATCCTCAATCCTATCCTATCCTCTATTATATTCTATCCTCTATCCTATCCTATCCTCTATCCTATCCTCTATCCTACCCTCTATCCTATCCTCTATCCTATCCTCTATCCTATCCTATCATCTATCTTATCCTATCCTCTATCCTATCCTATCGTCTAACCTATCCTATCCTCTATCGTCTCCTGTCCTCTATCCTATACAATCCCCTATCCTATCCTCTATCCGATCCTATCCTCTATCGTATCCTATACTCTATCCTATCGAATCCCCTATCCTATCCTCTATGCTATCCTATCCACTATCCTATCCTATCCTCTATCCTATCCTATCCTCTATCCTATCCTATCCTCTATCCTATCCTATCCTCTATCCTATCTTATACTCTATCCTATCCTATCCTCTATCCTATACTATCCTCAATCCTATCCTATCCTCTACCCTATCCTATCCTCTATCTTATCCAATCACCTATCCGATCCTCTATCCTATCCTTTCCTCTATCCTATACTATCCTCAATCCTATCCTATCCTCTATCCTATCCTATCCTCTATCCTATCCAATCCCCTATCCGATCCTCTATCCTATCATATCCTCTATCCTATCCTATCCTCTATCCTAACCTATCCTCTATCCTATCCTATCCTCTATCCTATCCTATCCAATCCTCTATCCTATCCTATCCTCTATCCTATCTTATCCTCTATCCTATCCTATCCTCTATCCTATCCTATCCTCAATCCTATCCTATCCTCTATCCTATTCTATCCTCTATCCTATCCTATCCTCTATCCTATCCTCTATCCTATCCACTATCCTATCCTCTATCCTATCCTCTATCCTATCCTATCATCTATCTTATCCTATCCTCTATCCTATCCTATCGTCTAACCTATCCTATCCTCTATCGTCTCCTGTCCTCTATCCTATACAATCCCCTATCCTATCCTCTATCCGATCCTATCCTCTATCGTATCCTATACTCTATCCTATCGAATCCCCTATCCTATCCTCTATGCTATCCTATCCACTATCCTATACTATCCTCTATCCTATCCTATAATCCATCCTATACTATCCTCTATCCTATCCTATCCTCTATAATATCCTATCCTCTATCGTATCCTATCCTCTATCCTATCCTATCCTCTATCCTATACAATCCACTATCCTCTCCTCTATCCTATCCTCTATCCTATCCTATCCTCAATACTATCCTATCCTCTATCCTATCCTATCCTCTATCCTATCCAATCCCCTATCCTATCCTCTATCCTATCCTATCCTCTATCGTATCCTATCCTCTATCCTCTATCCTATCCTATCCTCTATCCTATCCTGTCCTCTATCCTATCCTATCCTCTATGCTATCCTATCCTCTATCCTATACTATCCTCTATCCTATCCTATCCTCTATCCTATCCTATCCTCTATCCTATCCTATCCTCTATCCTATCCTATCCTCTATCCTATCTTATACTCTATCCTATCCTATCCTCTATCCTATACTATCCTCAATCCTATCCTATCCTCTATCCTATCCTATCCTCTATCTTATCCAATCACCTATCCGATCCTCTATCCTATCCTTTCCTCTATCCTATACTATCCTCAATCCTATCCTATCCTCTATCCTATCCTATCCTCTATCCTATCCAATCCCCTATCCGATCCTCTATCCTATCATATCCTCTATCCTATCCTATCCTCTATCCTAACCTATCCTCTATCCTATCCTATCCTCTATCCTATCCTATCCAATCCTCTATCCTATCCTATCCTCTATCCTATCTTATCCTCTATCCTATCCTATCCTCTATAATATCCTATCCTCTATCCTATCCTATCCTCAATACTATCCTATCCTCTATCCTATTCTATCCTCTATCCTATCCTATCCTCTATCCTATCCTCTATCCTATCCTCTATCCTATCCTCTATCCTATCCTCTATCCTATCCTCTATCCTATCCTATCATCTATCTTATCCTATCCTCTATCCTATCCTATCGTCTAACCTATCCTATCCTCTATCGTCTCCTGTCCTCTATCCTATACAATCCCCTATCCTATCCTCTATCCGATCCTATCCTCTATCGTATCCTATACTCTATCCTATCGAATCCCCTATCCTATCCTCTATGCTATCCTATCCACTATCCTATCCTATCCTCTATCCTATCCTATCCTCTATCCTATCCTATCCTCTATCCTATCCTATCCTCTATCCTATATTATACTCTATCCTATCCTATCCTCTATCCTATACTATCCTCAATCCTATCCTATCCTCTATCCTATCCTATCCTCTATCCTATCCTATCCTCTATCCTATCCTCTATCCTATCCTCTATCCTATCCTCTATCCTATCCTCTATCCTATCCTCTATCCTATCCTCTATCCTATCCAATCCCCTATCCGATCCTCTATAATATCATATCCTCTATCCTATCCTATCCTCTATCCTAACCTATCCTCTATCCTATCCTATCCTCTATCCTATCCTATCCAATCCTCTATCCTATCCTATCCTCTATCCTATCTTATCCTCTATCCTATCCTATCCTCTATCCTATCCTATCCTCAATCCTATCCTATCCTCTATCCTATTCTATCCTCTATCCTATCCTATCCTCTATCCTATCCTCTATCCTATCCTCTATCCTATCCTCTATCCTATCCTCTATCCTATCCTCTATCCTATCCTATCATCTATCTTATCCTATCCTCTATCCTATCCTATCGTCTAACCTATCCTATCCTCTATCGTCTCCTGTCCTCTATCCTATACAATCCCCTATCCTATCCTCTATCCGATCCTATCCTCTATCGTATCCTATACTCTATCCTATCGAATCCCCTATCCTATCCTCTATGCTATCCTATCCACTATCCTATACTATCCTCTATCCTATCCTATAATCCATCCTATACTATCCTCTATCCTATCCTATCCTCTATCCTATCCAATCACCTATCCTATCCTCTATCCTACCCTATCCTCTACCCTATCCTATCCTCTATCCTATCCTCTATCCTATCCTATCCTCTATCCTACCCAATCCCCTATCCTATCCTCTATCCTATCCTATCCTCTATCCTATCCTATCCTCTTTCCTATCCTATCATCTATCCTATCCTATCCTCTATCCTATCCTATCCTCTATACTATCCTATCCTCTATCCTATCCTATCCTCTATAATATCCTATCCTCTATCCTATCCTATCCTCAATCCTATCCTATCCTCTATCCTATCCTATCCTGTATCCTATCCTATCCTCTATCCTATCCTATCCTCTATCCTATCGTATCCTCTACCCTATCCTATCCTCTATCCTATCCTATCCTATCCTCTATCCTATACTATCCTCTATCCTATCCTATCCTCTATCCTAACCTATCCTCTATCCTATCCTATCCTCTATAATATCCTATTCTCTATCGTATCCTATCCTCTATCCTATTCTATCCTCTATCATATCCGATCCTCTATCCTATCATATCCTCTATCCTATCCTATCCTCTATCCTATCCTATCCTCTATCCTATCCTATCCTCTATCCTATCCTATCCTCAATCCTATCCTCTATCCTCTATCCTATCCTATCCTCTATCCTATCCTATCCTCTATCCTATCCTATCCTCTATCCTATCCTATCCTTTATCCTATCCTATCCTCTATCCTATCTTATACTCTATCCTATCCTATCCTCTATCCTATACTATCCTCAATCCTATCCTATCCTCTATCCTATCCTATCCTCTATCCTATCCAATCACCTATCCTATCCTCTATCCTATCCTATCCTCTATCCTATCCTATCCTCAATCCTATCCTATCCTCTATCCTATCCTATCCTCTATCCTATCCAATCCCCTATCCTATCCTCTATCCTATCCTATCCTCTATCGTATCCTATCCTCTATCCTCTATCCTATCCTATCCTCTATCCTATCCTATCCTCTATCCTATCCTATCCTCTATGCTATCCTATCCTCTATCCTATACTATCCTCTACCCTATCCTATCCTCTATCCTATCCTATCCTCTATCCTATCCTATCCTCTATCCTATCCGATCCTCTATCCTATCCTATCCTCTATCCTATCCTATCCTCAATACTATCCTATCCTCTATCCTATCCTATCCTCTATCCTATCCAATCCCCTATCCTATCCTCTATCCTATCCTATCCTCTATCCTATCCTATCCTATCCTCTATCCTATCCTATCCTCTATCCTATCCTATCCTCTATCCTATCTTATACTCTATCCTATCCTATCCTCTATCCTATACTATCCTCAATCCTATCCTATCCTCTATCCTATCCTATCCTCTATCTTATCCAATCACCTATCCGGTCCTCTATCCTATCCTTTCCTCTATCCTATACTATCCTCAATCCTATCCTATCCTCTATCCTATCCTATCCTCTATCCTATCCAATCCCCTATCCGATCCTCTATCCTATCATATCCTCTATCCTATCCTATCCTCTATCCTAACCTATCCTCTATCCTATCCTATCCTCTATCCTATCCTATCCAATCCTCTATCCTATCCTATCCTCTATCCTATCTTATCCTCTATCCTATCCTATCCTCTATAATATCCTATCCTCTATCCTATCCTATCCTCAATCCTATCCTATCCTCTATCCTATTCTATCCTCTATCCTATCCTATCCTCTATCCTATCCTCTATCCTACCCTCTATCATATCCTCTATCCTATACTCTATCCTATCCTATCATCTATCTTATCCTATCCTCTATGCTATCCTATCGTCTAACCTATCCTATCCTCTATCGTCTCCTGTCCTCTATCCTATACAATCCCCTATCCTATCCTCTATCCGATCCTATCCTCTATCGTATCCTATACTCTATCCTATCGAATCCCCTATCCTATCCTCTATGCTATCCTATCCACTATCCTATCCTATCCTCTATCCTATCCTATCCTCTATCCTATCCTATCCTCTATCCTATCCTATCCTCTATCCTATCTTATACTCTATCCTATCCTATCCTCTATCCTATCCTATCTTCTATCCTATCCTATCATCTATCCTATCCACTATCGTATCCTATCCTCTATCCTATCCAATTCTATATCCTATCCAATCCTATATCCTATCCTCTATCCTATCCTATCCACTATCCTATCCTATCCTCTATCCTATCCTATCCTCTATCCTATCCTATCCTCTATCCTATCCTATCCTATCCTCTATCCTATCCTATCCTCTATCCTATCCTATCCTCTATCCTATCCGATCCTCTATCCTATCATATCCTCTATCCTATCCTATCCTCTATCCTATCCTATCCTCTATCCTATCCTATCCTCTATCCTATCATATCCTCTATCCTATCCTATCCTCTATCCTATCCTATCCTCTATCCTATCCTATCCTCTATCCTATCCTATCCTCTATCCTATCCTATCCTCAATACTATCCTATCCTCTATCCTATCCTATCCTCTATCCTATCCAATCCCCTATCCTATCCTCTATCCTATCCTATCCTCTATCGTATCCTATCCTCTATCCTCTATCCTATCCTATCCTCTATCCTATCCTGTCCTCTATCCTATCCTATCCTCTATGCTATCCTATCCTCTATCCTATACTATCCTCTATCCTATCTTATACTCTATCCTATCCTATCCTCTATCCTATACTATCCTCAATCCTATCCTATCCTCAATCCTATCCTATCCTCTATCTTATCCAATCACCTATCCGATCCTCTATCCTATCCTTTCCTCTATCCTATACTATCCTCAATCCTATCCTATCCTCTATCCTATCCTATCCTCTATCCTATCCAATCCCCTATCCGATCCTCTATCCTATCATATCCTCTATCCTATCGTATCCTCTATCCTAACCTATCCTCTATCCTATCCTATCCTCTATCCTATCCTATCCAATCCTCTATCCTATCCTATCCTCTATCCTATCTTATCCTCTATCCTATCCTATCCACTATAATATCCTACCCTCTATCCTATCCTATCCTCAATCCTATCCTATCCTCTATCCTATTCTATCCTCTATCCTATCCTATCCTCTATCCTATCCTCTATCCTACCCTCTATCCTATCCTCTATCCTATCCTCTATCCTATCCTATCATCTATCTTATCCTATCCTCTATCCTATCCTATCGTCTAACCTATCCTATCCTCTATCGTCTCCTGTCCTCTATCCTATACAATCCCCTATCCTATCCTCTATCCGATCCTATCCTCTATCGTATCCTATACTCTATCCTATCGAATCCCCTATCCTATCCTCTATGCTATCCTATCCACTATCCTATCCTATCCTCTATCCTATCCTATCCTCTATCCTATCCTATCCTCTATCCTATCCTATCCTCTATCCTATCTTATACTCTATCCTATCCTATCCTCTATCCTATACTATCCTCAATCCTATCCTATCCTCTATCCTATCCTATCCTCTATCTTATCCAATCACCTATCCGATCCTCTATCCTATCCTTTCCTCTATCCTATACTATCCTCAATCCTATCCTATCCTCTATCCTATCCTATCCTCTATCCTATCCAATCCCCTATCCGATCCTCTATCCTATCATATCCTCTATCCTATCCTATCCTCTATCCTAACCTACCCTCTATCCTATCCTATCCTCTATCCTATCCTATCCAATCCTCTATCCTATCCTATCCTCTATCCTATCTTATCCTCTATCCTATCCTATCCTCTATCCTATCCTATCCTCTATCCTATCCTATCCTCTATCCTATCCGATCCTCTATCCTATCATATCCTCTATCGTATCCTACCCTCTATCCTATCCAATCCTATATCCTATCCTATACGCTATCCTATCCCATCCTCTATCCTATCCTATCCTCTATCCTATCCTATCCTCTATAATATCCTATCCTCTATCCTATCCTATCCTCTTTCCAATCCTATCATCTATCCTATCCTATCCTCTATCCTATCCTATCCTCTATACTATCCTATCCTCTATCCTATCCTATCCTCTATAATATCCTATCCTCTATCCTATCCTATCCTCAATCCTATCCTATCCTCTATCCTATCCTATCCTGTATCCTATCCTATCCTCTATCCTATCCTATCCTCTATCCTATCGTATCCTCTACCCTATCCTATCCTCTATCCTATCCTATCCTATCCTCTATCCTATACTATCCTCTATCCTATCCTATCCTCTATCCTAACCTATCCTCTATCCTATCCTATCCTCTATAATATCCTATTCTCTATCGTATCCTATCCTCTATCCTATCCTATCCTCTATCATATCCGATCCTCTATCCTATCATATCCTCTATCCTATCCTATCCTCTATCCTATCCTATCCTCTATCCTATCCTATCCTCTATCCTATCCTATCCTCTATCCTATCCTATCCTCTATCCTATCTTATACTCTATCCTATCCTATCCTCTATCCTATACTATCCTCAATCCTATCCTATCCTCTATCCTATCCTATCCTCTATCCTATCCTATCCTCTATCCTATCCTCTATCCTATCCTCTATCCTATCCTCTATCCTATCCTCTATCCTATCCTCTATCCTATCCTCTATCCTATCCAATCCCCTATCCGATCCTCTATCCTATCCTATCCTCTATAATATCCTATCCTCTATCCTATCCTATCCTCTATCCTTTCCTATCCTCTATCCTATCCTATCCTCTATCCTATCCTATCCTCTATCCTATCCTATCCTCTATCCTATCCTCTATCCTATCCTATCCTCTATCCTATCCAATCCCCTAACCTATCCTCTATCCTATCCTCTATCGTCTCCTGTCCTCTATCCTATACAATCCCCTATCCTATCCTCTATCCTATCCTATCCTCTATCCTATCCTATCCTCTTTCCTATCCTATCATCTATCCTATCCTATCCTCTATCCTATCCTATCCTCTATACTATCCTATCCTCTATCCTATCCTATCCTCTATAATATCCTATCCTCTATCCTATCCTATCCTCAATCCTATCCTATCCTCTATCCTATCCTATCCTGTATCCTATCCTATCCTCTATCCTATCCTATCCTCTATCCTATCGTATCCTCTACCCTATCCTATCCTCTATCCTATCCTATCCTATCCTCTATCCTATACTATCCTCTATCCTATCCTATCCTCTATCCTAACCTATCCTCTATCCTATCCTATCCTCTATAATATCCTATTCTCTATCGTATCCTATCCTCTATCCTATCCTATCCTCTATCATATCCGATCCTCTATCCTATCATATCCTCTATCCTATCCTATCCTCTATCCTATCCTATCCTCTATCCTATCCTATCCTCTATCCTATCCTATCCTCAATCCTATCCTCTATCCTCTATCCTATCCTATCCTCTATCCTATCCTCTCCTCTATCCTATCCTATCCTCTATCCTATCCTATCCTTTATCCTATCCTATCCTCTATCCTATCTTATACTCTATCCTATCCTATCCTCTATCCTATACTATCCTCAATCCTATCCTATCCTCTATCCTATCCTATCCTCTATCCTATCCAATCACCTATCCTATCCTCTATCCTATCCTATCCTCTATCCTATCCTATCCTCAATCCTATCCTATCCTCTATCCTATCCTATCCTCTATCCTATCCAATCCCCTATCCTATCCTCTATCCTATCCTATCCTCTATCGTATCCTATCCTCTATCCTCTATCCTATCCTATCCTCTATCCTATCCTATCCTCTATGCTATCCTATCCTCTATCCTATACTATCCTCTACCCTATCCTATCCTCTATCCTATCCTATCCTCTATCCTATCCTATCCACTATCCTATCCTAACCTCTATCCTATCTTATACTCTATCATATCCTATCCTCTATCCTATACTATCCTCAATCCTATCCTATCCTCTATCCTATCCTATCCTCTATCCTATACAATCCCCTATCCTATCCTCTATCCGATCCTATCCTCTATCGTATCCTATACTCTATGCTATCCAATCCCCTATTCTATCCTCTATGCTATCCTATCCTCTATCCTATACTATCCTCTATCCTATCCTATCCTCTATCCTATCCAATCACCTATCCGATCCTCTATCCTATACCATCCGCTATCCTATCCTCTATTCGATCCTCGCCACTATAATATCGTATCCTCTATCCTATCCTATTCTCAATTCTATTCTATCCTCTATCGTATCCTATCCTCTATCCTATCCAATCCTATGTCGTATACTCTATCGTATCGTATTCTCTATCCTATCCTATCCTCCATCCCATCCGATCCTCTATCTTATCCTATCCTCTATAGTATCCTATCCTCTATCCTAGTCTATATTCTATCCTATCCTATCCTCTATCCTATACTATCCTCTATCCTATCCTATCCTCTATCCTATCCTATCCTCTATCCTATCCTATCCTCTATCCTATCCTATCCTCTATCCTATCTTATCTTCTATCCTATCCTCTCATCTAATCTATCCACTATCGTATCCTATCCTCTATCCTATCCAATCCTATATCCTATCCTCTATCCAATCCAATCCTCTATCCTATCCTATCCTCTATCCTATCCTATCCTCTATCCTATCCTATCCTCTATCCTATCCTATCCTCTATCATATCCTATCCTCTATAATATCCTATCCTCTATCGTATCCTATCCTCTATCCTATCCTATCCTCTATCCTATCCGATCCTCTATCCTATCATATCCTCTATCCTATCCTATCCTCTATCCTATCCTGTCCTCTATCCTTTCCTATCCTCTATCCTATCCTATCCTCAATCCTATCCTCTATCCTCTATCCTATCCTATCCTCTATCCTATCCTATCCTCTATCCTATCCTATCCTCTATCCTATCCTATCCTCTATCCTATCCTATCCTCTATCCTATCCAATCCCCTATCCGATCCTCTATCCTATCATATCCTCTATCCTATCCTATCCTCTATCCTAACCTATCCTCTATCCTATCCTATCCTCTATCCTATCCTATCCAATCCTCTATCCTATCCTATCCTCTATCCTATCTTATCCTCTATCCTTTCCTATCCTCTATAATATCCTATCCTCTATCCTATCCTATCCTCAATCCTATCCTATCCTCTATCCTATTCTATCCTCTATCCTATCCTATCCTCTATCCTATCCTCTATCCCATCCTCTATCCTATCCTCTATCCTATCCTCTATCCTATCCTATCATCTATCCTATCCTATCCTCTATCCTATCCTATCCTCTATCCTATCCTATCCTCTATCCTATCCTATCCTCTATCCTATCCTATCCTCTATAATATCCTATCCTCTATCGTATCCTATCCTCTATCCTATCCTATCCTCTATCCTATCCTATCCTCTATCCTATCCTCTATCCTATCCTATCCTCTATCCTACCCAATCCCCTAACCTATCCTCTATCCTATCCTATCCTCTATCCTATTCTATACTCTATCCTATCCTATCCGCTATCCTATCCTCTATTCGATCCTCGCCACTATAATATCGTATCCTCTATCCTATCCTATTCTCAATTCTATTCTATCCTCTATCGTATCCTATCCTCTATCCTATCCAATCCTATGTCCTATACTCTATCGTATCGTATTCTCTACCCTATCCTATCCTCTATCCTATCCTATCCTCTATCCTATCCTATCCTCTATCCTATCCTATCTTCTATCCTATCCTATCCTCTATAATATCCTATCCTCTATCGTATCCTATCCTCTATCCTATCCTATCCTCTATCCTATCCTATCTTCTATCCTATCCTATCATCTATCCTATCCACTATCGTATCCTATCCTCTATCGTATCCTATCCTCTATCCTATCCTATCCTCTATCCTATCCTATCTTCTATCCTATCCTATCATCTATCCTATCCACTATCGTATCCTATCCTCTATCCTATCCAATCCTATATCCTATCCAATCCTATATCCTATCCTCTATCCTATCCTATCCACTATCCTATCCTATCCTCTATCCTATCCTATCCTCTATCCTATCCTATCCTCTATCCTATCTTATACTCTAACCTATCCTATCGTCTATCGTCTCCTGTCCTCTATCCTATACAATCCCCTATCCTATCCTCAATCCGATCCTATCCTCTATCGTATCCTATACTCTATCCTATCCAATCCCCTATCCTATCCTCTATGCTATCCTATCCACTATCCTATACTATCCTCTATCCTATCCTATCCTCTATCCTATACTATCCTCTATCCTATCCTATCCTCTATCCTATCCAATCACCTATCCTGTCCTCTATCCTATCCTATCCTCTACCCTATCCCATCCTCTATCCTATCCTATCCTCTATCCTATCCTATCCTCTATCCTATCCTATCCTCTATCCTATCCTATCTTCTATCCTATCCTATCCTCTATAATATCCTATCCTCTATCGTATCCTATCCTCTATCCTATCCTATCCTCTATCCTATCCTATCTTCTATCCTATCCTATCATCTATCCTATCCACTATCGTATCCTATCCTCTATCGTATCCTATCCTCTATCCTATCCTATCCTCTATCCTATCCTATCTTCTATCCTATCCTATCATCTATCCTATCCACTATCGTATCCTATCCTCTATCCTATCCAATCCTATATCCTATCCAATCCTATATCCTATCCTCTATCCTATCCTATCCACTATCCTATCCTATCCTCTATCCTATCCTATCCTCTATCCTATCCTATCCTCTATCCTATCTTATACTCTAACCTATCCTATCGTCTATCGTCTCCTGTCCTCTATCCTATACAATCCCCTATCCTATCCTCAATCCGATCCTATCCTCTATCGTATCCTATACTCTATCCTATCCAATCCCCTATCCTATCCTCTATGCTATCCTATCCACTATCCTATACTATCCTCTATCCTATCCTATCCTCTATCCTATACTATCCTCTATCCTATCCTATCCTCTATCCTATCCAATCACCTATCCTGTCCTCTATCCTATCCTATCCTCTACCCTATCCTATCCTCTATCCTATCCTATCCTCTATCCTATCCTATCCTCTATCCTATCCTATCCTCTATCCTATCCTATCCTGTATAATATCCTATCCTCTATCGTATCCTATCCTCTATCCTATCCTATCCTCTATCCTATACAATCCACTATCCTATCCTCTATCCTATCCTCTATCCTATCATATCCTCTATCCTATCCTATCCTCTATCCTATCCTATCCTCTATCCTATCTTATACTCTATCCTATCCTATCCTCTATCCTATACTATCCTCAATCCTATCCTATCCTCTATCCTATCCTATCCTCTATCCTATCCTATCCTCTATCCAATCCAATCACCTATCCTATCCTCTATCCTATCCTATCCTCTATCCTATCCTATCCTCAATCCTATCCTATCCTCTATCCTATCCTATCCTCTATCCTATCCAATCCCCTATCCTATCCTCTATCCTATCCTATCCTCTATCGTATCCTATCCTCTATGCTCTATCCTATGCTATCCTCTATCCTATCCTATCCTCTATCCTATCCTATCCTCTATGCTATCCTATCCTCTATCCTATACTATCCTCTATCCTATCCTATCCTCTATCCTATCCTATCCTCTATCCTATCCTATCCTCTATCCTATCCTATCCTCTATCCTATCTTATACTCTATCCTATCCTATCCTCTATCCTATACTATCCTCAATCCTATCCTATCCTCTATCCTATCCTATCCTCTATCCTATACAATCCCCTATCCTATCCTCTATCCGATCCTATCCTCTATCGTATCCTATACTCTATGCTATCCAATCCCCTATCCTATCCTCTATGCTATCCTATCCTCTATCCTATACTATCCTCTATCCTATCCCATCCTCTATCCTATCCAATCACCTATCCGATCCTCTATCCTATACTATCCGCTATCCTATCCTCTATTCGATCCTCGCCACTATAATATCGTATCCTCTATCCTATCCTATTCTCAATTCTATTCTATCCTCTATCGTATCCTATCCTCTATCCTATCCAATCCTATGTCGTATACTCTATCGTATCGTATTCTCTATCCTATCCTATCCTCCATCCTATCCGATCCTCTATCTTATCCTATCCTCTATAGTATCCTATCCTCTATCCTATTCTATATTCTATCCTATCCTATCCTCTATCCTATACTATCCTCTATCCTATCCTATCCTCTATCCTATCCTATCCTTTATCCTATCCTATCCTCTATCCTATCCTATCCTCTATCCTATCCTATCTTCTATCCTATCCTCTCATCTAATCTATCCACTATCGTATCCTATCCTCTATCCTATCCAATCCTATATCCTATCCTCTATCCAATCCAATCCTCTATCCTATCCTATCCTCTATCCTATCCTATCCTCTATCCTATCCTATCCTCTATCCTATCCTATCCTCTATCCTATCCTATCCTCTATAATATCCTATCCTCTATCGTATCCTATCCTCTATCCTATCCTATCCTCTATCCTATCCGATCCTCTATCCTATCATATCCTCTATCCTATCCTATCCTCTATCCTATCCTGTCCTCTATCCTATCCTATCCTCTATCCTATCCTATCCTCAATCCTATCCTCTATCCTCTATCCTATCCTATCCTCTATCCTATCCTATCCTCTATCCTATCCTATCCTCTATCCTATCCTATCCTCTATAATATCCTATCCTCTATCGTATCCAATCCTCTATCCTATCCTATCCTCTATCCTATCTTATCCTCTATCCTATCCTATCCTATCCTCCATCCTATCCGATCCTCTATCTTATCCTATCCTCTATAGTATCCTATCCTCTATCCTATTCTATATTCTATCCTATCCTATCCTCTATCCTATACTATCCTCTATCCTATCCTATCCTCTATCCTATCCAATCACCTATCCGATCCTCTATCCTATCCTTTCCTCTATCCTATCCTATCCTCAATCCTATCCTCTCCTCTATCCTATCCTATCCTCTATCCTATCCAATCCCCTACCCTATCCTCTATCCTATCCTATCCTCTATCGTATCCTATCCTCTATCCTATCCAATCCTATATCCTATCCTATCCGCTATCCTATCCTATCCTCTATCCTATCCTATCCTCTATCCTACACTATCCTCTATCCTATCCTATCCTCCATCCTATCCGATCCTCTATCTTATCCTATCCTCTATAGTATCCTATCCTCTATCCTATTCTATATTCTATCCTATCCTATCCTCTATCCTATACTATCCTCTATCCAATCCTATCCTCTATCCTATCCCAATCACCTATCCGATCCTCTATCCTATCCTTTCCTCTATCCTATCCTATCCTCAATCCTATCCTGTCCTCTATCCTATCCTATCCTCTATCCTATCCAATCCCCTACCCTATCCTATCCTCTATGCTATCCTATCCTCTATCCTATACTATCCTCTATCCTATCCAATCCTCTATCCTATCCAATCACCTATCCTATCCTCTATCCAATCCTTTCCTTTATCCAATACTATCCTCAATCCTATCCTATCCTCTATCCTATCCTATCCTCTATCCTATCCTATCCTCTATCCTATCCTATCCTCTATCCTATCCAATCCCCTATCCGATCCTCTATCCTATCATATCCTCTATCCTATCCTATCCTCTATCCTATCCCATCCTCTATCCTATACTATCCTCTATCCTATCCAATCACCTATCCGATCCTCTATCCTATCCTTTCCTCTATCCTATACTATCCTCTATCCTATCCTATCCTCTATCCTATCCTATCCTCTATCCTATCCTATCCTCAATCCTATCCTCTATCCTCTATCCTATCCTATCCTCTATCCTATCCTATCCTCTATCCTATCCTATCCTCTATCCTATCCTATCCTCTATCCTATCCTATCCTCTATCCTATCTTATACTCTATCCTATCCTATCCTCTATCCTATACTATCCTCAATCCTATCCTATCCTCTATCCTATCCTATCCTCTATCCTATCCTATCCTCTATCCAATCCAATCACCTATCCTATCCTCTATCCTATCCTATCCTCTATCCTATCCTATCCTCAATCCTATCCTATCCTCTATCCTATCCTATCCTCTATCCTATCCAATCCCCTATCCTATCCTCTATCCTATCCTATCCTCTATCGTATCCTATCCTCTATGCTCTATCCTATCCTATCCTCTATCCTATCCTATCCTCTATCCTATCCTATCCTCTATGCTATCCTATCCTCTATCCTATACTATCCTCTATCCTATCCTATCCTCTATCCTATCCTATCCTCTATCCTATCCTATCCTCTATCCTATCCTATCCTCTATCCTATCTTATACTCTATCCTATCCTATCCTCTATCCTATACTATCCTCAATCCTATCCTATCCTCTATCCTATCCTATCCTCTATCCTATACAATCCCCTATCCTATCCTCTATCCGATCCTATCCTCTATCGTATCCTATACTCTATGCTATCCAATCCCCTATCCTATCCTCTATGCTATCCTATCCTCTATCCTATACTATCCTCTATCCTATCCCATCCTCTATCCTATCCAATCACCTATCCGATCCTCTATCCTATACTATCCGCTATCCTATCCTCTATTCGATCCTCGCCACTATAATATCGTATCCTCTATCCTATCCTATTCTCAATTCTATTCTATCCTCTATCGTATCCTATCCTCTATCCTATCCAATCCTATGTCGTATACTCTATCGTATCGTATTCTCTATCCTATCCTATCCTCCATCCTATCCGATCCTCTATCTTATCCTATCCTCTATAGTATCCTATCCTCTATCCTATTCTATATTCTATCCTATCCTATCCTCTATCCTATACTATCCTCTATCCTATCCTATCCTCTATCCTATCCTATCCTTTATCCTATCCTATCCTCTATCCTATCCTATCCTCTATCCTATCCTATCTTCTATCCTATCCTCTCATCTAATCTATCCACTATCGTATCCTATCCTCTATCCTATCCAATCCTATATCCTATCCTCTATCCAATCCAATCCTCTATCCTATCCTATCCTCTATCCTATCCTATCCTCTATCCTATCCTATCCTCTATCCTATCCTATCCTCTATCCTATCCTATCCTCTATAATATCCTATCCTCTATCGTATCCTATCCTCTATCCTATCCTATCCTCTATCCTATCCTATCCTCTATCCTATCCTATCCTCTATCCTATCCTATCCTCTATAATATCCTATCCTCTATCGTATCCTATCCTCTATCCTATCCTATCCTCTATCCTATACAATCCACTATCCTATCCTCTATCCTATCCTCTATCCTATCATATCCTCTATCCTATCCTATCCTCTATCCTATCCTATCCTCTATCCTATCTTATACTCTATCCTATCCTATCCTCTATCCTATACTATCCTCAATCCTATCCTATCCTCTATCCTATCCTATCCTCTATCCTATCCTATCCTCTATCCAATCCAATCACCTATCCTATCCTCTATCCTATCCTATCCTCTATCCTATCCTATCCTCAATCCTATCCTATCCTCTATCCTATCCTATCCTCTATCCTATCCAATCCCCTATCCTATCCTCTATCCTATCCTATCCTCTATCGTATCCTATCCTCTATGCTCTATCCTATCCTATCCTCTATCCTATCCTATCCTCTATCCTATCCTATCCTCTATGCTATCCTATCCTCTATCCTATACTATCCTCTATCCTATCCTATCCTCTATCCTATCCTATCCTCTATCCTATCCTATCCTCTATCCTATCCTATCCTCTATCCTATCTTATACTCTATCCTATCCTATCCTCTATCCTATACTATCCTCAATCCTATCCTATCCTCTATCCTATCCTATCCTCTATCCTATACAATCCCCTATCCTATCCTCTATCCGATCCTATCCTCTATCGTATCCTATACTCTATGCTATCCAATCCCCTATCCTATCCTCTATGCTATCCTATCCTCTATCCTATACTATCCTCTATCCTATCCCATCCTCTATCCTATCCAATCACCTATCCGATCCTCTATCCTATACTATCCGCTATCCTATCCTCTATTCGATCCTCGCCACTATAATATCGTATCCTCTATCCTATCCTATTCTCAATTCTATTCTATCCTCTATCGTATCCTATCCTCTATCCTATCCAATCCTATGTCGTATACTCTATCGTATCGTATTCTCTATCCTATCCTATCCTCCATCCTATCCGATCCTCTATCTTATCCTATCCTCTATAGTATCCTATCCTCTATCCTATTCTATATTCTATCCTATCCTATCCTCTATCCTATACTATCCTCTATCCTATCCTATCCTCTATCCTATCCTATCCTTTATCCTATCCTATCCTCTATCCTATCCTATCCTCTATCCTATCCTATCTTCTATCCTATCCTCTCATCTAATCTATCCACTATCGTATCCTATCCTCTATCCTATCCAATCCTATATCCTATCCTCTATCCAATCCAATCCTCTATCCTATCCTATCCTCTATCCTATCCTATCCTCTATCCTATCCTATCCTCTATCCTATCCTATCCTCTATCCTATCCTATCCTCTATAATATCCTATCCTCTATCGTATCCTATCCTCTATCCTATCCTATCCTCTATCCTATCCGATCCTCTATCCTATCATATCCTCTATCCTATCCTATCCTCTATCCTATCCTGTCCTCTATCCTATCCTATCCTCTATCCTATCCTATCCTCAATCCTATCCTCTATCCTCTATCCTATCCTATCCTCTATCCTATCCTATCCTCTATCCTATCCTATCCTCTATCCTATCCTATCCTCTATAATATCCTATCCTCTATCGTATCCAATCCTCTATCCTATCCTATCCTCTATCCTATCTTATCCTCTATCCTATCCTATCCTATCCTCCATCCTATCCGATCCTCTATCTTATCCTATCCTCTATAGTATCCTATCCTCTATCCTATTCTATATTCTATCCTATCCTATCCTCTATCCTATACTATCCTCTATCCTATCCTATCCTCTATCCTATCCAATCACCTATCCGATCCTCTATCCTATCCTTTCCTCTATCCTATCCTATCCTCAATCCTATCCTCTCCTCTATCCTATCCTATCCTCTATCCTATCCAATCCCCTACCCTATCCTCTATCCTATCCTATCCTCTATCGTATCCTATCCTCTATCCTATCCAATCCTATATCCTATCCTATCCGCTATCCTATCCTATCCTCTATCCTATCCTATCCTCTATCCTACACTATCCTCTATCCTATCCTATCCTCCATCCTATCCGATCCTCTATCTTATCCTATCCTCTATAGTATCCTATCCTCTATCCTATTCTATATTCTATCCTATCCTATCCTCTATCCTATACTATCCTCTATCCAATCCTATCCTCTATCCTATCCAATCACCTATCCGATCCTCTATCCTATCCTTTCCTCTATCCTATCCTATCCTCAATCCTATCCTGCCCTCTATCCTATCCTATCCTCTATCCTATCCAATCCCCTACCCTATCCTATCCTCTATGCTATCCTATCCTCTATCCTATACTATCCTCTATCCTATCCAATCCTCTATCCTATCCAATCACCTATCCTATCCTCTATCCAATCCTTTCCTTTATCCAATACTATCCTCAATCCTATCCTATCCTCTATCCTATCCTATCCTCTATCCTATCCTATCCTCTATCCTATCCTATCCTCTATCCTATCCAATCCCCTATCCGATCCTCTATCCTATCATATCCTCTATCCTATCCTATCCTCTATCCTATCCCATCCTCTATCCTATACTATCCTCTATCCTATCCTATCCTCTATCCTATCCAATCACCTATCCGATCCTCTATCCTATCCTTTCCTCTATCCTATACTATCCTCTATCCTATCCTATCCTCTATCCTATCCTATCCTCTATCCTATCCTATCCTCAATCCTATCCTCTATCCTCTATCCTATCCTATCCTCTATCCTATCCTATCCTCTATCCTATCCTATCCTCTATCCTATCCTATCCTCTATCCTATCCTATCCTCTATCCTATCCTATCCTTTATCCTATCTTATACTCTATCCTATCCTATCCTCTATCCTATACTATCCTCAATCCTATCCTATCCTCTATCCTATCCTATCCTCTATCCTATCCTATCCTCTATCCAATCCAATCACCTATCCTATCCTCTATCCTATCCTATCCTCTATCCTATCCTATCCTCAATCCTATCCTATCCTCTATCCTATCCTATCCTCTATCCTATCCAATCCCCTATCCTATCCTCTATCCTATCCTATCCTCTATCGTATCCTATCCTCTATGCTCTATCCTATCCTATCCTCTATCCTATCCTATCCTCTATCCTATCCTATCCTCTATGCTATCCTATCCTCTATCCTATACTATCCTCTATCCTATCCTATCCTCTATCCTATCCTATCCTCTATCCTATCCTATCCTCTATCCTATCCTATCCTCTATCCTATCTTATACTCTATCCTATCCTATCCTCTATCCTATACTATCCTCAATCCTATCCTATCCTCTATCCTATCCTATCCTCTATCCTATACAATCCCCTATCCTATCCTCTATCCGATCCTATCCTCTATCGTATCCTATACTCTATGCTATCCAATCCCCTATCCTATCCTCTATGCTATCCTATCCTCTATCCTATACTATCCTCTATCCTATCCCATCCTCTATCCTATCCAATCACCTATCCGATCCTCTATCCTATACTATCCGCTATCCTATCCTCTATTCGATCCTCGCCACTATAATATCGTATCCTCTATCCTATCCTATTCTCAATTCTATTCTATCCTCTATCGTATCCTATCCTCTATCCTATCCAATCCTATGTCGTATACTCTATCGTATCGTATTCTCTATCCTATCCTATCCTCCATCCTATCCGATCCTCTATCTTATCCTATCCTCTATAGTATCCTATCCTCTATCCTATTCTATATTCTATCCTATCCTATCCTCTATCCTATACTATCCTCTATCCTATCCTATCCTCTATCCTATCCTATCCTCTATCCTATCCTATCCTCTATCCTATCCTATCCTCTATCCTATCCTATCTTCTATCCTATCCTCTCATCTAATCTATCCACTATCGTATCCTATCCTCTATCCTATCCAATCCTATATCCTATCCTCTATCCAATCCAATCCTCTATCCTATCCTATCCTCTATCCTATCCTATCCTCTATCCTATCCTATCCTCTATCCTATCCTATCCTCTATCCTATCCTATCCTCTATAATATCCTATCCTCTATCCTATCCTATCCTCTATCCTATCCTATCCTCTATCCTATCCTATCCTCTATAATATCCTATCCTCTATCGTATCCTATCCTCTATCCTATCCTGTCCTCTATCCTATCCTATCCTCTATCCTATCCTATCCTCAATCCTATCCTCTATCCTCTATCCTATCCTATCCTCTATCCTATCCTATCCTCTATCCTATCCTATCCTCTATCCTATCCTATCCTCTATCCTATCCTATCCTCTATAATATCCTATCCTCTATCGTATCCAATCCTCTATCCTATCCTATCCTCTATCCTATCTTATCCTCTATCCTATCCTATCCTATCCTCCATCCTATCCGATCCTCTATCTTATCCTATCCTCTATAGTATCCTATCCTCTATCCTATTCTATATTCTATCCTATCCTATCCTCGATCCTATACTATCCTCTATCCTATCCTATCCTCTATCCTATCCTATCATCTATCCTATCCTATCCTCTATCCTATCCTATCCTCTATCCTATCCTATCTTCTATCCTATCCTCTCATCTAATCTATCCACTATCGTATCCTATCCTCTATCCTATCCAATCCTATATCCTATCCTCTATCCAATCCAATCCTCTATCCTATCCTATCCTCTATCCTATCCTATCCTCTATCCTATCCTATCCTCTATCCTATCCTATCCTCTATCCTATCCTATCCTCTATCCTATCCTATCCTCTATAATATCCTATCCTCTATCGTATCCTATCCTCTATCCTATCCTATCCTCTATCCTATCCGATCCTCTATCCTATCATATCCTCTATCCTATCCTATCCTCTATCCTATCCTGTCCTCTATCCTATCCTATCCTCTATCCTATCCTATCCTCAATCCTATCCTCTATCCTCTATCCTATCCTATCCTCTATCCTATCCTATCCTCTATCCTATCCTATCCTCTATCCTATCCTATCCTCTATCCTATCCTATCCTCTATCCTATCCTATACTCTTTCCTATCCTATCCTCTATCCTATACTATACTCAATCCTATCCTATCCTCTATCCTATCCTATCCTCTATCCTATCCAATCACCTATCCGATCCTCTATCCTATCCTTTCCTCTATCCTATACTATCCTCAATCCTATCCTATCCTCTATCCTATCCTATCCTCTATCCTATCCAATCCCCTATCCGATCCTCTATCCTATCCTATCCTCTATCCTATCCTATCCTCTATCCTATCTTATACTCTAACCTATCCTATCGTCTATCGTCTCCTGTCCTCTATCCTATACAATCCCCTATCCTATCCTCAATCCGATCCTATCCTCTATCGTATCCTATACTCTATCCTATCCAATCCCCTATCCTACCCTCTATGCTATCCTATCCACTATCCTATACTATCCTCTATCCTATCCTATCCTCTATCCTATACTATCCTCTATCCTATCCTATCCTCTATCCTATCAAATCACCTATCCTATCCTCTATCCTATCCTATCCTCTACCCTATCCTATCCTCTATCCTATCCTATCCTCTATCCTATCCTATCCTCAATCCTATCCTATCCTCTATCCTATCCTATCCTCTATCCTATCCAATCCCCTATCCTATCCTCTATCCTATCCTATCCTCTATCGTATCCTATCCTCTATGCTCTATCCTATCCTATCCTCTATCCTATCCTATCCTCTATCCTATCCTATCCTCTATGCTATCCTATCCTCTATCCTATACTATCCTCTATCCTATCCTATCCTCTATCCTATCCTATCCTCTATCCTATCCTATCCTCTATCCTATCCTATCCTCTATCCTATCTTATACTCTATCCTATCCTATCCTCTATCCTATACTATCCTCAATCCTATCCTATCCTCTATCCTATCCTATCCTCTATCCTATACAATCCCCTATCCTATCCTCTATCCGATCCTATCCTCTATCGTATCCTATACTCTATGCTATCCAATCCCCTATCCTATCCTCTATGCTATCCTATCCTCTATCCTATACTATCCTCTATCCTATCCCATCCTCTATCCTATCCAATCACCTATCCGATCCTCTATCCTATACTATCCGCTATCCTATCCTCTATTCGATCCTCGCCACTATAATATCGTATCCTCTATCCTATCCTATCCTCTATCCTATCCTATCCTCTATCCTATCCTATCCTCTATCCTATCCTATCCTCTATCCTATCCTATACTCTTTCCTATCCTATCCTCTATCCTATACTATACTCAATCCTATCCTATCCTCTATCCTATCCTATCCTCTATCCTATCCAATCACCTATCCGATCCTCTATCCTATCCTTTCCTCTATCCTATACTATCCTCAATCCTATCCTATCCTCTATCCTATCCTATCCTCTATCCTATCCAATCCCCTATCCGATCCTCTATCCTATCCTATCCTCTATCCTATCCTATCCTCTATCCTATCTTATACTCTAACCTATCCTATCGTCTATCGTCTCCTGTCCTCTATCCTATACAATCCCCTATCCTATCCTCAATCCGATCCTATCCTCTATCGTATCCTATACTCTATCCTATCCAATCCCCTATCCTACCCTCTATGCTATCCTATCCACTATCCTATACTATCCTCTATCCTATCCTATCCTCTATCCTATACTATCCTCTATCCTATCCTATCCTCTATCCTATCAAATCACCTATCCTATCCTCTATCCTATCCTATCCTCTACCCTATCCTATCCTCTATCCTATCCTATCCTCTATCCTATCCTATCCTCAATCCTATCCTATCCTCTATCCTATCCTATCCTCTATCCTATCCAATCCCCTATCCTATCCTCTATCCTATCCTATCCTCTATCGTATCCTATCCTCTATGCTCTATCCTATCCTATCCTCTATCCTATCCTATCCTCTATCCTATCCTATCCTCTATGCTATCCTATCCTCTATCCTATACTATCCTCTATCCTATCCTATCCTCTATCCTATCCTATCCTCTATCCTATCCTATCCTCTATCCTATCCTATCCTCTATCCTATCTTATACTCTATCCTATCCTATCCTCTATCCTATACTATCCTCAATCCTATCCTATCCTCTATCCTATCCTATCCTCTATCCTATACAATCCCCTATCCTATCCTCTATCCGATCCTATCCTCTATCGTATCCTATACTCTATGCTATCCAATCCCCTATCCTATCCTCTATGCTATCCTATCCTCTATCCTATACTATCCTCTATCCTATCCCATCCTCTATCCTATCCAATCACCTATCCGATCCTCTATCCTATACTATCCGCTATCCTATCCTCTATTCGATCCTCGCCACTATAATATCGTATCCTCTATCCTATCCTATTCTCAATTCTATTCTATCCTCTATCGTATCCTATCCTCTATCCTATCCAATCCTATGTCGTATACTCTATCGTATCGTATTCTCTATCCTATCCTATCCTCCATCCTATCCGATCCTCTATCTTATCCTATCCTCTATAGTATCCTATCCTCTATCCTATTCTATATTCTATCCTATCCTATCCTCTATCCTATACTATCCTCTATCCTATCCTATCCTCTATCCTATCCTATCCTCTATCCTATCCTATCCTCTATCCTATCCTATCCTCTATCCTATCCTATCTTCTATCCTATCCTCTCATCTAATCTATCCACTATCATATCCTATCCTCTATCCTATCCAATCCTATATCCTATCCTCTATCCAATCCAATCCTCTATCCTATCCTATCCTCTATCCTATCCTATCCTCTATCCTATCCTATCCTCTATCCTATCCTATCCTCTATCCTATCCTATCCTCTATAATATCCTATCCTCTATCCTATCCTATCCTCTATCCTATCCTATCCTCTATCCTATCCTATCCTCTATAATATCCTATCCTCTATCGTATCCTATCCTCTATCCTATCCTGTCCTCTATCCTATCCTATCCTCTATCCTATCCTATCCTCAATCCTATCCTCTATCCTCTATCCTATCCTATCCTCTATCCTATCCTATCCTCTATCCTATCCTATCCTCTATCCTATCCTATCCTCTATCCTATCCTATCCTCTATAATATCCTATCCTCTATCGTATCCAATCCTCTATCCTATCCTATCCTCTATCCTATCTTATCCTCTATCCTATCCTATCCTATCCTCCATCCTATCCGATCCTCTATCTTATCCTATCCTCTATAGTATCCTATCCTCTATCCTATTCTATATTCTATCCTATCCTATCCTCGATCCTATACTATCCTCTATCCTATCCTATCCTCTATCCTATCCTATCATCTATCCTATCCTATCCTCTATCCTATCCTATCCTCTATCCTATCCTATCTTCTATCCTATCCTCTCATCTAATCTATCCACTATCGTATCCTATCCTCTATCCTATCCAATCCTATATCCTATCCTCTATCCAATCCAATCCTCTATCCTATCCTATCCTCTATCCTATCCTATCCTCTATCCTATCCTATCCTCTATCCTATCCTATCCTCTATCCTATCCTATCCTCTATCCTATCCTATCCTCTATCCTATCCTATCCTCTATCCTATCCTATCCTCTATAATATCCTATCCTCTATCGTATCCTATCCTCTATCCTATCCTATCCTCTATCCTATCCGATCCTCTATCCTATCATATCCTCTATCCTATCCTATCCTCTATCCTATCCTGTCCTCTATCCTATCCTATCCTCTATCCTATCCTATCCTCAATCCTATCCTCTATCCTCTATCCTATCCTATCCTCTATCCTATCCTATCCTCTATCCTATCCTATCCTCTATCCTATCCTATCCTCTATCCTATCCTATCCTCTATCCTATCCTATACTCTTTCCTATCCTATCCTCTATCCTATACTATACTCAATCCTATCCTATCCTCTATCCTATCCTATCCTCTATCCTATCCAATCACCTATCCGATCCTCTATCCTATCCTTTCCTCTATCCTATACTATCCTCAATCCTATCCTATCCTCTATCCTATCCTATCCTCTATCCTATCCAATCCCCTATCCGATCCTCTATCCTATCCTATCCTCTATCCTATCCTATCCTCTATCCTATCTTATACTCTAACCTATCCTATCGTCTATCGTCTCCTGTCCTCTATCCTATACAATCCCCTATCCTATCCTCAATCCGATCCTATCCTCTATCGTATCCTATACTCTATCCTATCCAATCCCCTATCCTACCCTCTATGCTATCCTATCCACTATCCTATACTATCCTCTATCCTATCCTATCCTCTATCCTATACTATCCTCTATCCTATCCTATCCTCTATCCTATCAAATCACCTATCCTATCCTCTATCCTATCCTATCCTCTACCCTATCCTATCCTCTATCCTATCCTATCCTCTATCCTATCCTATCCTCTATCCTATCCTATACTCTATCCTATCCTATCCTCTATAATATCCTATCCTCTATCGTATCCTATCCTCTATCCTATCCTATCCTCTATCCTATACAATCCACTATCCTATCCTCTATCCTATCCTCTATCCTATCCTATCCTCTATCCTATCCTATCTTCTATCCTTTCAAATCATCTATTCTATCCACTATCGTATCCTATCCTCTATCCTATCCAATCCTATATCCTATCCAATCCTATATCCTATCCAATCCTATATCCTATCCTCTATCCTATCCTATCCACTATCCTATCCTATCCTCTATCCTATCCTATCCTCTATCCTATCCTATCCTCTATCCTATCCTATCCTCTATCCTATCGTATCCAATCCTCTATCGTATTCTATCCTCTATCCTATCCTATCCTCTATCCTATCCGATCCTCTATCCTATCATATCCTCTATCCTATCCTATCCTCTATCCTATCCGATCCTCTATCCTATCATATCCTCTATCCTATCCTATCCTCTATCCTATCCTATCCTCTATCCTATCCTATGCTCTATCCTATCATATCCTCTATCCTATCCTATCCTCTATCCTAACCTATCCTCTATCCTATACTATCCTCTATCCTATCCTATCCTCCATCCTATCCGATCCTCTATCTTATCCTATCCTCTATAGTATCCTATCCTCTATCCTATTCTATATTCTATCCTATCCTATCCTCTATCCTATACTATCCTCTATCCTATCCTATCCTCTATCCTATCCAATCACCTATCCGATCCTCTATCCTATTCTTTCCTCTATCCTATCCTATCCTCAATCCTGTCCTCTCATCTATCCTATCCTATCCTCTATCCTATCCAATCCCCTACCCTATCCTCTATCCTATCCTATCCTCCATCCTATCCGATCCTCTATCTTATCCTATCCTCTATAGTATCCTATCCTCTATCCTATTCTATATTCTATCCTATCCTATCCTCTATCCTATACTATCCTCTATCCTATCCTATCCTCTATCCTATCCAATCACCTATCCGATCCTCTATCCTATCCTTTCCTCTATCCTATCCTATCCTCAATCCTATCCTGTCCTCTATCCTATCCTATCCTCTATCCTATCCAATCCCCTACCCTATCCTCTATCCTATCCTATCCTCTATCGTATCCAATCCTCTATCCTATCCAATCCTATATCCTATCCTATCCGCTATCCTATCCTATCCTCTAACCTATCCTATCCTCTATCCTATCCAATCCCCTATCCTATCCTCTATCCTATCCTATCCTCTATCGTATCCTATCCTCTATCCTCTATCCTATCCTATCCTCTATCCTATCCTATCCTCTATCCTATCCTATCCTCTATGCTATCCTATCCTCTATCCTATACTATCCTCTATCCTATCCTATCCTCTATCCTATCCTATCCTCTATCCTATCCTATCCTCTATCCTATCCTATCCTCTATCCTATCTTATACCCTATCCTATCCTATCCTCTATCCTATACTATCCTCAATCCTATCCTATCCTCTATCCTATCCTATCCTCTATCCTATACAATCCCCTATCCTATCCTCTATCCGATCCTATCCTCTATCGTATCCTATACTCTATGCTATCCAATCCCCTATCCTATCCTCTATGCTATCCTATCCTCTATCCTATACTATCCTCTATCCTATCCCATCCTCTATCCTATCCAATCACCTATCCGATCCTCTATCCTATACTATCCGCTATCCTATCCTCTATTCGATCCTCGCCACTATAATATCGTATCCTCTATCCTATCCTATTCTCAATTCTATTCTATCCTCTATCGTATCCTATCCTCTATCCTATCCAATCCTATGTCGTATACTCTATCGTATCGTATTCTCTATCCTATCCTATCCTCCATCCTATCCGATCCTCTATCTTATCCTATCCTCTATAGTATCCTATCCTCTATCCTATTCTATATTCTATCCTATCCTATCCTCTATCCTATACTATCCTCTATCCTATCCTATCTTCTATCCTATCCTCTCATCTAATCTATCCACTATCGTATCCTATCCTCTATCCTATCCAATCCTATATCCTATCCTCTATCCAATCCAATCCTCTATCCTATCCTATCCTCTATCCTATCCAATCACCTATCCTATCCTCTATCCTATCCTATCCTCTACCCTATCCTATCCTCTATCCTATCCTATCCTCTATCCTATCCTATCCTCTATCCTATCCTATCCTCTATCCTATCCTATCCTCTATCCTATCCTATCCTATCCTCTATCCTATCCTATCCTCTATCCTATCCTATCCTATCCTCTATCGTATTCTATCCTCTATCCTATCCTATCCTATATCCTATCCGATCCTCTATCCTATCATATCCTCTATCCTATCCTATCCTCTATCCTATCCGATCCTCTATCCTATCATATCCTCTATCCTATCCTATCCTCTATCCTATCCTATCCTCTATCCTATCCTATCCTCTATCCTATCATATCCTCTATCCTATCCTATCCTCTATCCTAACCTATCCTCTATCCTATACTATCCTCTATCCTATCCTATCCTCCATCCTATCCGATCCTCTATCTTATCCTATCCTCTATCGTATCCTATCCTCTATCCTATCCAATCCTATATCCTATCCTATCCGCTATCCTATCCTATCCTCTATCCTATCCTATCCTCTATCCTATACTATCCTCTATCCTATCCTATCCTCCATCCTATCCGATCCTCTATCTTATCCTATCCTCTATAGTATCCTATCCTCTATCCTATTCTATATTCTATCCTATCCTATCCTCTATCCTATACTATCCTCTATCCTATCCTATCCTCTATCCTATCCAATCACCTATCCGATCCTCTATCCTATCCTTTCCTCTATCCTATCCTATCCTCAATCCTATCCTGTCCTCTATCCTATCCTATCCTCTATCCTATCCAATCCCCTACCCTATCCTCTATCCTATCCTATCCTCTATCGTATCCTATCCTCTATCCTATCCAATGCTATATCCTATCCTATCCGCTATCCTATCCTATCCTCTAACCTATCCTATCCTCTATCCTATCCTATCCGCTATCCTATCCTATCCTCTATCCTATCCTATCCTCTATGCTATCCTATCCTCTATCCTATACTATCCTCCATCCTATCCGATCCTCTATCTTATCCTATCCTCTATAGTATCCTATCCTCTATCCTATTCTATATTCTATCCTATCCTATCCTCTATCCTATACTATCCTCTATCCTATCCTATCTTCTATCCTATCCTCTCATCTAATCTATCCACTATCGTATCCTATCCTCTATCCTATCCAATCCTATATCCTATCCTCTATCCAATCCAATCCTCTATCCTATCCTATCCTCTATCCTATCCTATCCTCTATCCTATCCTATCCTCTATCCTATCCTATCCTCTATAATATCCTATCCTCTATCGTATCCTATCCTGTATCCTATCCTATCCTCTATCCTATCCGATCCTCTATCCTATCCTATCCTCTATCCTATCCTGTCCTCTATCCTATCCTATCCTCTATCCTATCCTATCCTCAATCCTATCCTCTATCCTCTATCCTATCCTATCCTCTATCCTATCCTATCCTCTATCCTATTCTATCCTCTATCCTATCCTATCCTCTATCCTATCCTATCCTCTATCCTATCCTATCCTCTATCCTATCCTATACTCTATCCTATCCTATCCTCTATCCTATACTATCCTCAATCATATCCTATCCTCTATCCCATCCTATCCTCTATCCTATCCAATCACCTATCCGATCCTCTATCCTATCCTTTCCTCTATCCTATACTATCCTCAATCCTATCCTATCATCTATCCTATCCGATCCTCTATCCTATCATATCCTCTATCCTATCCTATCCTCTATCCTAACCTATCCTCTATCCTATCCTATCCTCTATCCTATCCTATCCAATCCTCTATCCTATCCTATCCTCCATCCTATCCGATCCTCTATCTTATCCTATCCTCTATAGTATCCTATCCTCTATCCTATTCTATATTCTATCCTATCCTATCCTCTATCCTATACTATCCTCTATCCTATCCTATCCTCTATCCTATCCTATCCTCTATCCTATCCTATCCTCTATCTTATCCTATCCTCTATCCTATCCTATCCTCTATCCTATCCTATCCTCTATCCTATCCTATCCTCTATCCTATCCTATCCTCTATAATATCCTATCCTCTATCGTATCCTATCCTCTATCCTATCCTATCCTCTATCCTATCCGATCCTCTATCCTATCATATCCTCTATCCTATCCTATCCTCTATCCTATCCTGTCCTCTATCCTATCCTATCCTCTATCCTATCCTATCCTCAATCCTATCCTCTATCCTCTATCCTATCCTATCCTCTATCCTATCCTATCCTCTATCCTATCCTATCCTCTATCCTATCCTATCCTCTATCCTATCCTATCCTCTATCCTATCCTATACTCTATCCTATCCTATCCTCTATCCTATACTATCCTCAATCCTATCCTATCCTCTATCCTATCCTATCCTCTATCCTATCCTATCCTCTATCCTATCCTATCCTCTATGCTATCCTATCCACTATCCTATACTATCCTCTATCCTATCCTATCCTCTATCCTATACTATCCTCTATCCTATCCTATCCTCTATCCTATCCAATCACCTATCCTATCCTCTATCCTATCCTATCCTCTACCCTATCCTATCCTCTATCCTATCCTATCCTCTATCCTATCCTATCCTCTATCCTATCCTATCCTCTATCCTATCCTATCCTCTATCCTATCCTATCCTCTATCCTATCCTATCCTATCCTCTATCGTATTCTATCCTCTATCCTATCCTATCCTATATCCTATCCGATCCTCTATCCTATCATATCCTCTATCCTATCCTATCCTCTATCCTATCCGATCCTCTATCCTATCATATCCTCTATCCTATCCTATCCTCTATCCTATCCTATCCTCTATCCTATCCTATCCTCTATCCTATCATATCCTCTATCCTATCCTATCCTCTATCCTAACCTATCCTCTATCCTATACTATCCTCTATCCTATCCTATCCTCCATCCTATCCGATCCTCTATCTTATCCTATCCTCTATAGTATCCTATCCTCTATCCTATTCTATATTCTATCCTATCCTATCCTCTATCCTATACTATCCTCTATCCTATCCTATCCTCTATCCTATCCAATCACCTATCCTATCCTCTATCCTATCCTATCCTCTACCCTATCCTATCCTCTATCCTATCCTATCCTCTATCCTATCCTATCCTCTATCCTATCCTATCCTATCCTCTATCCTATCCTATCCTCTATCCTATCCTATCCTCTATCCTATCCTATCCTATCCTCTATCGTATTCTATCCTCTATCCTATCCTATCCTATATCCTATCCGATCCTCTATCCTATCATATCCTCTATCCTATCCTATCCTCTATCCTATCCGATCCTCTATCCTATCATATCCTCTATCCTATCCTATCCTCTATCCTATCCTATCCTCTATCCTATCCTATCCTCTATCCTATCATATCCTCTATCCTATCCTATCCTCTATCCTAACCTATCCTCTATCCTATACTATCCTCTATCCTATCCTATCCTCCATCCTATCCGATCCTCTATCTTATCCTATCCTCTATCGTATCCTATCCTCTATCCTATCCAATCCTATATCCTATCCTATCCGCTATCCTATCCTATCCTCTATCCTATCCTATCCTCTATCCTATACTATCCTCTATCCTATCCTATCCTCCATCCTATCCGATCCTCTATCTTATCCTATCCTCTATAGTATCCTATCCTCTATCCTATTCTATATTCTATCCTATCCTATCCTCTATCCTATACTATCCTCTATCCTATCCTATCCTCTATCCTATCCAATCACCTATCCGATCCTCTATCCTATCCTTTCCTCTATCCTATCCTATCCTCAATCCTATCCTGTCCTCTATCCTATCCTATCCTCTATCCTATCCAATCCCCTACCCTATCCTCTATCCTATCCTATCCTCTATCGTATCCTATCCTCTATCCTATCCAATGCTATATCCTATCCTATCCGCTATCCTATCCTATCCTCTAACCTATCCTATCCTCTATCCTATCCTATCCGCTATCCTATCCTATCCTCTATCCTATCCTATCCTCTATGCTATCCTATCCTCTATCCTATACTATCCTCCATCCTATCCGATCCTCTATCTTATCCTATCCTCTATAGTATCCTATCCTCTATCCTATTCTATATTCTATCCTATCCTATCCTCTATCCTATACTATCCTCTATCCTATCCTATCTTCTATCCTATCCTCTCATCTAATCTATCCACTATCGTATCCTATCCTCTATCCTATCCAATCCTATATCCTATCCTCTATCCAATCCAATCCTCTATCCTATCCTATCCTCTATCCTATCCTATCCTCTATCCTATCCTATCCTCTATCCTATCCTATCCTCTATAATATCCTATCCTCTATCGTATCCTATCCTGTATCCTATCCTATCCTCTATCCTATCCGATCCTCTATCCTATCCTATCCTCTATCCTATCCTGTCCTCTATCCTATCCTATCCTCTATCCTATCCTATCCTCAATCCTATCCTCTATCCTCTATCCTATCCTATCCTCTATCCTATCCTATACTCTATCCTATCCTATCCTCTATCCTATACTATCCTCAATCATATCCTATCCTCTATCCCATCCTATCCTCTATCCTATCCAATCACCTATCCGATCCTCTATCCTATCCTTTCCTCTATCCTATACTATCCTCAATCCTATCCTATCCTCTATCCTATCCGATCCTCTATCCTATCATATCCTCTATCCTATCCTATCCTCTATCCTAACCTATCCTCTATCCTATCCTATCCTCTATCCTATCCTATCCAATCCTCTATCCTATCCTATCCTCCATCCTATCCGATCCTCTATCTTATCCTATCCTCTATAGTATCCTATCCTCTATCCTATTCTATATTCTATCCTATCCTATCCTCTATCCTATACTATCCTCTATCCTATCCTATCCTCTATCCTATCCTATCCTCTATCCTATCCTATCCTCTATCTTATCCTATCCTCTATCCTATCCTATCCTCTATCCTATCCTATCCTCTATCCTATCCTATCCTCTATCCTATCCTATCCTCTATAATATCCTATCCTCTATCGTATCCTATCCTCTATCCTATCCTATCCTCTATCCTATCCGATCCTCTATCCTATCATATCCTCTATCCTATCCTATCCTCTATCCTATCCTGTCCTCTATCCTATCCTATCCTCTATCCTATCCTATCCTCAATCCTATCCTCTATCCTCTATCCTATCCTATCCTCTATCCTATCCTATCCTCTATCCTATCCTATCCTCTATCCTATCCTATCCTCTATCCTATCCTATCCTCTATCCTATCCTATACTCTATCCTATCCTATCCTCTATCCTATACTATCCTCAATCCTATCCTATCCTCTATCCTATCCTATCCTCTATCCTATCCTATCCTCTATCCTATCCTATCCTCTATGCTATCCTATCCACTATCCTATACTATCCTCTATCCTATCCTATCCTCTATCCTATACTATCCTCTATCCTATCCTATCCTCTATCCTATCCAATCACCTATCCTATCCTCTATCCTATCCTATCCTCTACCCTATCCTATCCTCTATCCTATCCTATCCTCTATCCTATCCTATCCTCTATCCTATCCTATCCTCTATCCTATCCTATCCTCTATCCTATCCTATCCTCTATCCTATCCTATCCTATCCTCTATCGTATTCTATCCTCTATCCTATCCTATCCTATATCCTATCCGATCCTCTATCCTATCATATCCTCTATCCTATCCTATCCTCTATCCTATCCGATCCTCTATCCTATCATATCCTCTATCCTATCCTATCCTCTATCCTATCCTATCCTCTATCCTATCCTATCCTCTATCCTATCATATCCTCTATCCTATCCTATCCTCTATCCTAACCTATCCTCTATCCTATACTATCCTCTATCCTATCCTATCCTCCATCCTATCCGATCCTCTATCTTATCCTATCCTCTATAGTATCCTATCCTCTATCCTATTCTATATTCTATCCTATCCTATCCTCTATCCTATACTATCCTCTATCCTATCCTATCCTCTATCCTATCCAATCACCTATCCTATCCTCTATCCTATCCTATCCTCTACCCTATCCTATCCTCTATCCTATCCTATCCTCTATCCTATCCTATCCTCTATCCTATCCTATCCTCTATCCTATCCTATCCTATCCTCTATCCTATCCTATCCTCTATCCTATCCTATCCTCTATCCTATCCTATCCTATCCTCTATCGTATTCTATCCTCTATCCTATCCTATCCTATATCCTATCCGATCCTCTATCCTATCATATCCTCTATCCTATCCTATCCTCTATCCTATCCGATCCTCTATCCTATCATATCCTCTATCCTATCCTATCCTCTATCCTATCCTATCCTCTATCCTATCCTATCCTCTATCCTATCATATCCTCTATCCTATCCTATCCTCTATCCTAACCTATCCTCTATCCTATACTATCCTCTATCCTATCCTATCCTCCATCCTATCCGATCCTCTATCTTATCCTATCCTCTATCGTATCCTATCCTCTATCCTATCCAATCCTATATCCTATCCTATCCGCTATCCTATCCTATCCTCTATCCTATCCTATCCTCTATCCTATACTATCCTCTATCCTATCCTATCCTCCATCCTATCCGATCCTCTATCTTATCCTATCCTCTATAGTATCCTATCCTCTATCCTATTCTATATTCTATCCTATCCTATCCTCTATCCTATACTATCCTCTATCCTATCCTATCCTCTATCCTATCCAATCACCTATCCGATCCTCTATCCTATCCTTTCCTCTATCCTATCCTATCCTCAATCCTATCCTGTCCTCTATCCTATCCTATCCTCTATCCTATCCAATCCCCTACCCTATCCTCTATCCTATCCTATCCTCTATCGTATCCTATCCTCTATCCTATCCAATGCTATATCCTATCCTATCCGCTATCCTATCCTATCCTCTAACCTATCCTATCCTCTATCCTATCCTATCCGCTATCCTATCCTATCCTCTATCCTATCCTATCCTCTATGCTATCCTATCCTCTATCCTATACTATCCTCTATCCTATCCAATCCTCTATCCTATCCAATCACCTATCCTATCCTCTATCCAATCCTTTCCTTTATCATATACTATCCTCAATCCTATCCTATCCTCTATCCTATCCTATCCTCTATCCTATCCTATCCTCTATCCTATCCTATCCTCTATCCTATCCAATCCCCTATCCGATCCTCTATCCTATCATATCCTCTATCCTATCCTATCCTCTATCCTGTCCTATCCTCTATCCTATACTATCCTCTATCCTATCCTATCCTCTATCCTATCCAATCACCTATCCGATCCTCTATCCTATCCTTTCCTCTATCCTATCCTATTCTCAATTCTATTCTATCCTCTATCGTATCCTATCCTCTATCCTATCCAATCCTATGTCGTATACTCTATCGTATCGTATTCTCTATCCTATCCTATCCTCCATCTTATCCGATCCTCTATCTTATCCTATCCTCTATAGTATCCTATCCTCTATCCTATTCTATATTCTATCCTATCCTATCCTCTATCCTATACTATCCTCTATCCTATCCTATCCTCTATCCTATCCTATCCTCTATCCTTTCCTATCCTCTATCCTATCCTATCCTCTATCCTATCCTATCTTCTATCCTATCCTCTCATCTAATCTATCCACTATCGTATCCTATCCTCTATCCTATCCAATCCTATATCGTATCCTCTATCCAATCCAATCCTCTATCCTATCCTATCCTCTATCCTCTCCAATCCCCTATCCTATCCTCTATCCTATCCTATCCTCTATCGTATCCTATCCTCTATCCTCTATCCTATCCTATCCTCTATCCTATCCTATCCTCTATCCTATCCTATCCTCTATGCTATCCTATCCTCTATCCTATACTATCCTCTATCCTATCCTATCCTCTATCCTATCCTATCCTATCCTCTATCCTATCCTATCCTCTATCCTATCCTATCCTCTATCCTATACAATCCCCTATCCTATCCTCTATCCGATCCTATCCTCTATCGTATCCTATACTCTATGCTATCCAATCCCCTATCCTATCCTCTATGCTATCCTATCCTCTATCCTATACTATCCTCTATCCTATCCCATCCTCTATCCTATCCAATCACCTATCCGATCCTCTATCCTATACTATCCGCTATCCTATCCTCTATTCGATCCTCGCCACTATAATACCGTATCCTCTATCCTATCCTATTCTCAATTCTATTCTATCCTCTATCGTATCCTATCCTCTATCCTATCCAATCCTATGTCGTATACTCTATCGTATCGTATTCTCTATCCTATCCTATCCTCCATCCTATCCGATCCTCTATCTTATCCTATCCTCTATAGTATCCTATCATCTATCCTATTCTATATTCTATCCTATCCTATCCTCTATCCTATACTATCCTCTATCCTATCCTATCCTCTATCCTATCCTATCCTCTATCCTATCCTATCCTCTATCCTATCCTGTCCTCTATCCTATCCTATCTTCTATCCTATCCTCTCATCTAATCTATCCACTATCGTATCCTATCCTCTATCCTATCCAATCCTATATCCTATCCTCTATCCAATCCAATCCTCTATCCTATCCTATCCTCTATCCTATCCTATCCTCTATCCTATCCTATCCTCTATCCTATCCTATCCTCTATCCTATCCTATCCTCTATAATATCCTATCCTCTATCGTATCCTATCCTCTATCCTATCCTATCCTCTATCCTATCCGATCCTCTATCCTATCATATCCTCTATCCTATCCTATCCTCTATCCTATCCTGTCCTCTATCCTATCCTATCCTCTATCCTATCCTATCCTCTATCCTATACTATCCTCTATCCTATCCTATCCTCTATCCTATACTATCCTCTATCCTATCCTATCCTCTATCCTATCCAATCACCTATCCGATCCTCTATCCTATCCTTTCCTCTATCCTATCCTATCCTCAATCCTATCCTGTCCTCTATCCTATCCTATCCTCTATCCTATCCAATCCCCTACCCTATCCTCTATCCTATCCTATCCTCTATCGTATCCTATCCTCTATCCTATCCAATCCTATATCCTATCCTATCCGCTATCCTATCCTATCCTCTAACCTATCCTATCCTCTATCCTATCCTATCCTCTATCCTATCATATCCTCTATCCTATCCTATCCTCTATCCTATCCTATCCTCTATCCTATACTATCCTCTATCTTATCCTATCCTCTATCCTATCCAATCACCTATCCGATCCTCTATCCTATCCTTTCCTCTATCCTATACTATCCTCTATCCTATCCTATCCTCTATCCTATCCTATCCTCTATCCTATCCTATCCTCAATCCTATCCTCTATCCTCTATCCTATCCTATCCTCTATCCTATCCTATCCTCTATCCTATCCTATCCTCTATCCTATCCTATCCTCTATCCTATCCTATCCTCTATCCTATCTTATACTCTATCCTATCCTATCCTCTATCCTATACTATCCTCAATCCTATCCTATCCTCTATCCTATCCTATCCTCTATCCTATCCAATCACCTATCCTATCCTCTATCCTATCCTATCCTCTATCCTATCCTATCCTCAATCCTATCCTATCCTCTATCCTATCCTATCCTCTATCCTATCCAATCCCCTATCCTATCCTCTATCCTATCCTATCCTCTATCGTATCCTATCCTCTATCCTCTATCCTATCCTATCCTCTATCCTATCCTATCCTCTATCCTATCCTATCCTCTATGCTATCCTATCCTCCATCCTATACTATCCTCTATCCTATCCTATCCTCTATCCTATCCTATCCTCTATCCTATCCTATCCTCTATCCTATCCTATCCTCTATCCTATCTTATACTCGATCCTATCCTATCCTCTATCCTATACTATCCTCAATCCTATCCTATCCTCTATCCTATCCTATCCTCTATCCTATACAATCCCCTATCCTATCCTCTATCCGATCCGATCCTCTATCGTATCCTATACTCTATGCTATCCAATCCCCTATCCTATCCTCTATGCTATCCTATCCTCTAACCTATCCTATCCTCTATCCTATCCTATCCTCTATCCTATCCTATCCTCTATCCTATCCTATCCTCTATGCTATCCTATCCTCTATCCTATACTATCCTCTATCCTATCCAATCCTCTATCCTATCCAATCACCTATCCTATCCTCTATCCAATCCTTTCCTTTATCCTATACTATCCTCAATCCTATCCTATCCTCTATCCTATCCTATCCTCTATCCTATCCTATGCTCTATCCTATCCAATCCCCTATCCGATCCTCTATCCTATCATATCCTCTATCCTATCCTATCCTCTATCCTATCCTATCCTCTATCCTATACTATCCTCTATCTTATCCTATCCTCTATCCTATCCAATCACCTATCCGATCCTCTATCCTATCCTTTCCTCTATCCTATACTATCCTCAATCCTATCCTATCGTCTATCCTATCCTATCCTCTATCCTATCCTATCCTCTATCCTATCCTATCCTCTATCCTATCCTATCCTCTATCCTATCTTATACTCGATCCTATCCTATCCTCTATCCTATACTATCCTCAATCCTATGATATCCTCTATCCTATCCTATCCTCTATCCTATACTATCCTCTATCCTATCCTATCCTCTATCCTATCCAATCACCTATCCGATCCTCTATCCTATCCTTTCCTCTATCCTATCCTATCCTCAATCCTATCCTGTCCTCTATCCTATCCTATCCTCTATCCTATCCAATCCCCTACCCTATCCTCTATCCTATCCTATCCTCTATCGTATCCTATCCTCTATCCTATCCAATCCTATATCCTATCCTATCCGCTATCCTATCCTATCCTCTAACCTATCCTATCCTCTATCCTATCCTATCCTCTATCCTATCATATCCTCTATCCTATCCTATCCTCTATCCTATCCTATCCTCTATCCTATACTATCCTCTATCTTATCCTATCCTCTATCCTATCCAATCACCTATCCGATCCTCTATCCTATCCTTTCCTCTATCCTATACTATCCTCTATCCTATCCTATCCTCTATCCTATCCTATCCTCTATCCTATCCTATCCTCAATCCTATCCTCTATCCTCTATCCTATCCTATCCTCTATCCTATCCTATCCTCTATCCTATCCTATCCTCTATCCTATCCTATCCTCTATCCTATCCTATCCTCTATCCTATCTTATACTCTATCCTATCCTATCCTCTATCCTATACTATCCTCAATCCTATCCTATCCTCTATCCTATCCTATCCTCTATCCTATCCAATCACCTATCCTATCCTCTATCCTATCCTATCCTCTATCCTATCCTATCCTCAATCCTATCCTATCCTCTATCCTATCCTATCCTCTATCCTATCCAATCCCCTATCCTATCCTCTATCCTATCCTATCCTCTATCGTATCCTATCCTCTATCCTCTATCCTATCCTATCCTCTATCCTATCCTATCCTCTATCCTATCCTATCCTCTATGCTATCCTATCCTTCATCCTATACTATCCTCTATCCTATCCTATCCTCTATCCTATCCTATCCTCTATCCTATCCTATCCTCTATCCTATCCTATCCTCTATCCTATCTTATACTCGATCCTATCCTATCCTCTATCCTATACTATCCTCAATCCTATCCTATCCTCTATCCTATCCTATCCTCTATCCTATACAATCCCCTATCCTATCCTCTATCCGATCCGATCCTCTATCGTATCCTATACTCTATGCTATTAAATCCCCTATCCTATCCTCTATGCTATCCTATCCTCTAACCTATCCTATCCTCTATCCTATCCTATCCTCTATCCTATCCTATCCTCTATCCTATCCTATCCTCTATGCTATCCTATCCTCTATCCTATACTATCCTCTATCCTATCCAATCCTCTATCCTATCCAATCACCTATCCTATCCTCTATCCAATCCTTTCCTTTATCCTATACTATCCTCAATCCTATCCTATCCTCTATCCTATCCTATCCTCTATCCTATCCTATGCTCTATCCTATCCAATCCCCTATCCGATCCTCTATCCTATCATATCCTCTATCCTATCCTATCCTCTATCCTATCCTATCCTCTATCCTATACTATCCTCTATCTTATCCTATCCTCTATCCTATCCAATCACCTATCCGATCCTCTATCCTATCCTTTCCTCTATCCTATACTATCCTCAATCCTATCCTATCGTCTATCCTATCCTATCCTCTATCCTATCTTATCCTCTATCCTATCCTATCCTCTATAATATCCTATCCTCTATCCTATCCTATCCTCAATCCTATCCTATCCTCTATCCTATTCTATCCTCTATCCTATCCTATCCTCTATCCTATCCTCTATCCTATCCTCTATCCTATCCTCTATCCTATCCTCTATCCTATCCTATCATCTATCTTATCCTATCCTCTATCCTATCCTATCGTCTAACCTATCCTATCCTCTATCGTCTCCTGTCCTCTATCCTGTACAATCCCCTATCCTATCCTCTATCCGATCCTATCCTCTATCGTATCCTATACTCTATCCTATCGAATCCCCTATCCTATCCTCTATGCTATCCTATCCACTATCCTATACTATCCTCTATCCTATCCTATCCTCCATCCTATACTATCCTCTATCCTATCCTATCCTCTATCCTATCCAATCACCTATCCTATCCTCTATCCTACCCTATCCTCTACCCTATCCTATCCTCTATCCTATCCTATCCTCTATCCTATCCTATCCTCTATCCTATCCTATCCTCTATCCTATCCTCTATCCTATCTTATACTCTATCCTATCCTATCCTCTATCCTATCCTATCCTCTATCCTATTCTATCCTCTATCCTATCCTATCCTCCATCCTATCCTATCCTCTATCCTATCCTATCCTCTATCCTATCCTATCCTCTATCCTATTCTATATTCTATGCCATCCTATCCGATCCTCTATCTTTTCCTATCCTCATTCCTATCCTATCCTCTATCCTATCCTATCCTGTATCCTATCCAATCCCCTATCCTATCCGCTATCCTATCCTAACCTCTATCCTATCCTTTCATCTATCCTATCCAATCCCCTATCCTATCCTCTATCCGATCCTATCCTCTATCCTATCCTATCCTCTATAATATCGTATCCTCTATCCTATCCTATCCTATACTCTTTCCTATCCAATCCCCTATCCTATCCTCTATCCTATCCTATCCTCTATCGTATCCTATCCTCTATCCTATCCAATCCCGAATGCTATCCAATCCCCTATCCTATCCTCTGTCCTATCCTATTCTTTATCCTATGCTCTATCCTATCCAATACCCTATCGTTTCCTCTATCCTATCCTATCCTCTATAATATCGTATCCTCTATCCAATCCTATACTCTATCCTATCCTATCCTATCCTCTATCCTATAATATCCTCTATCCTATCCAATCCTATATCCTATCCTCTATCCTATCCTATCCTCTATCCTATCCTTTCCTCTATCCTATCCAATCCCCTATCCTATCCTCTATCCTATCCTATCCTCTATCCTATCCTATCCTCTATCCTATCCTATCCTCTATCCTATCCTACCCTCTATCCTATCCTATCCTCTATCCTATCCTATCCTCTATCCTATCCTATCCTCTATCCTATCCTATCCTCTATCCTATCTTATACTCTAACCTATCCTATCCTCTATCGTCTCCTGTCCTCTATCCTATACAATCCCCTATCCTATCCTATCTTCTATCCTATCCTCTCATCTAATCTATCCACTATCGTATCCTATCCTCTATCCTATCCAATCCTATATCCTATCCTCTATCCAATCCAATCCTCTATCCTATCCTCTATCCGATCCTATCCTCTATCCTATCCTATCCTCTATAATATCGTATCCTCTATCCTATCCTATCCTATACTCTTTCCTATCCAATCCCCTATCCTATCCTCTATCCTATCCTATTCTTTATCCTATGCTCTATCCTATCCAATACCCTATCGTTTCCTCTATCCTATCCTATCCTCTGTAATATCGTATCCTCTATCCAATCCTATACTCTATCCTATCCTATCCTATCCTCTATCCTATAATATCCTCTATCCTATCCAATCCTAGATCCTATCCTCTATCCTATCCTATCCTCTATCCTATCCTTTCCTCTATCCTATCCAATCCCCTATCCTATCCTCTATCCTATCCTATCCTCTATCCTATCCTATCCTCTATCCTATCCTATCCTCTATCCTATCCTATCCTCTATCCTATCCTATCCTCTATCCTATCCTATCCTCTATCCTATCCTATCCTCTATCCTATCCATTCCTCTATCCTATCCTATCCTCTATCCTATCCTATCCTCTATCCTATCCTATCCTCTATCCTATCCTATCCTCTATCCTATCTTATACTCTAACCTATCCTATCCTCTATCGTCTCCTGTCCTCTATCCTATACAATCCCCTATCCTATCCTATCTTCTATCCTATCCTCTCATCTAATCTATCCACTATCGTATCCTATCCTCTATCCTATCCAATCCTATATCCTATCCTCTATCCAATCCAATCCTCTATCCTATCCTATCCTCTATCCTATCCTATCCTCTATCCTATCCTATCCTCTATCCTATCCTATCCTCTATCCTATCCTATCCTCTATAATATCCTATCCTCTATCGTATCCTATCCTCTATCCTATACTATCCTCAATCCTATCCTATCCTCTATCCTATCCTATCCTCTATCCTATCCAATCCCCTATCCGATCCTCTATCCTATCATATCCTCTATCCTATCCTATCCTCTATCCTAACCTATCCTCTATCCTATCCTATCCTCTATCCTATCCTATCCAATCCTCTATCCTATCCTATCCTCTATCCTATCTTATCCTCTATCCTATCCTATCCTCTATAATATCCTATCCTCTATCCTATCCTATCCTCAATCCTATCCTATCCTCTATCCTATTCTATCCTCTATCCTATCCTATCCTCTATCCTATCCTGTATCCTATCCTCTATCCTATCCTCTATCCTATCCTCTATCCTATCCTATCATCTATCTTATCCTATCACCTATCCTATCCTATCGTCTAACCTATCCTATCCTCTATCGTCTCCTGTCCTCTATCCTATACAATCCCCTATCCTATCCTCTATCCGATCCTATCATCTATCGTATCCTATACTCTATCCTATCGAATCCCCTATCCTATCCTCTATGCTATCCTATCCACTATCCTATACTATCCTCTATCCTATCCTATCCTCCATCCTATACTATCCTCTATCCTATCCTATCCTCTATCCTATCCAATCACCTATCCTATCCTCTATCCTACCCTATCCTCTACCCTATCCTATCCTCTATCCTATCCTATCCTCTATCCTATCCTATCCTCTATCCTATCCTATCCTCTATCCTATCCTCTATCCTATCCTCTATCCTATCTTATACTCTATCCTATCCTATCCTCTATCCTATCCTATCCTCTATCCTATCATATCCTCTATCCTATACTATCCTCTATCCTATCCTATCCTCTATCCTATCCAATCACCTATCCGATCCTCTATCCTATCCTTTCCTCTATCCTATCCTATCCTCAATCCTATCCTATCCTCTACCCTATCCTATCCTCTATCCTATCCTCTATCCTATCCTATCCTCTATCCTATTATATCCTCTATCCTATCCTATCCTCTATCCTATCCTATCCTCTATCCTATCCTATCCTCTATCCTATCCTCTATCCTATCCTATCCTCTATCCTATCCAATCCCCATAACCTATCCTCTATCCTATCCTCTATCGTCTCCTGTCCTCTATCCTATACAATCCCCTATCCTATCCTCTATCCTATCCTATCCTCTATCCTATCCTATCCTCTTTCCTATCCTATCATCTATCCTATCCTATCCTCTATCCTATCCTATCCTCTATCCTATCCTATCCTCTATCCTATCCTATCCTCTATAATATCCTATTCTCTATCGTATCCTATCCTCTATCCTATCCTATCCTCTATCCTATCCGATCCTCTATCCTATCATATCCTCTATCCTATCGTATCCTCTATCCTATCGTATCCTCTATCCTATCCTATCCTCTATCCTATCCTATCCTCAATCCTATCCTCTATCCTCCATCCTATCCTATCCTCTATCCTATCCTATCCTCTATCCTATCCTATCCTCTATCCTATCCTATCCTCTATCCTATCCTATCCTCTATCCTATCCTATCCTCTATCCCATCTTATACTCTATCCTATCCTATCCTCTATCCTATACTATCCTAATCCTATCCTATCCTCTATCCTATCCTATCCTCTATCCTATCCTATCCTCTATCCTATCCTATCCTCTATAATATCCTATTCTCTATCGTATCCTATCCTCTATCCTATCCTATCCTCTATCCTATCCGATCCTCTATCCTATCATATCCTCTATCCTATCGTATCCTCTATCCTATCCTATCCTCTATCCTATCCTATCCTCTATCCTATCCTATCCTCAATCCTATCCTCTATCCTCTATCCTATCCCATCCTCTGTCCTATCCTATCCTCTATCCTATCCTATCCTCTATCCTATCCTATCCTCTATCCTATCCTATCCTCTATCCTATCCTATCCTCTATCCCATCTTATACTCTATCCTATCCTATCCTCTATCCTATACTATCCTAATCCTATCCTATCCTCTATCCTATCCTATCCTCTATCCTATCCAATCACCTATCCGATCCTCTATCCTATCCTTTCCTCTATCTTATCCTATCCTCAATCCTATCCTATCCTCTATCCTATCCTATCCTCTATCCTAGCCTCTATCCTATTCTATCCTCTATCCTACCCAATCCCCTAACCTATCCTCTATCCTATCCTATCCTCTATCCTATTCTATACTCTATCCTATCCTATCCGCTATCCTATCCTCTATTCGATCCTCGCCACTATAATATCGTATCCTCTATCCTATCCTATTCTCAATTCTATTCTATCCTCTATCGTATCCTATCCTCTATCCTATCCAATCCTATGTCCTATACTCTATCGTATCGTATTCTCTACCCTATACTATCCTCTATCCTATCCTCTATCCTATCCTATCCTCTATCCTATCCTATCCTCTATCCTATCCTATCCTCTATAATATCCTATCCTCTATCGTATCCTATCCTCTATCCTATCCTATCCTCTATCCTATCATATCCTCTATCCTATACTATCCTCTATCCTATCCTATCCTCTATCCTATTCTATATTCTATCCTGTCCTATCCTCTATCCTATCCTATCCTCTATCCTATCCTATCCTCTATCCTATCCTCTCATCTAATCTATCCACTATCGTATTCTATCCTCTATCCTATCCAATCCTATATCCTATCCTCTATCCAATCCAATCCTCTATCCTATCCTATCCTCTATCCTATCCTATCCTCTATCCTATCCTATCCTCTATCCTATCCTATCCTCTATCCTATCCTATCCTCTATCCTATCCTATCCTCTATCCTATCCTCTATCCTATCCTATCCTCTATCCTATCCTATCCTCTATCCTATCCTATCCTCTATCCTATCCTATCCTCTATCCTATCCTATCCTCTATAATATCCTATTCTCTATCGTATCCTATCCTCTATCCTATCCTATCCTCTATCCTATCCGATCCTCTATCCTATCATATCCTCTATCCTATCGTATCCTCTATCCTATCCTATCCTCTATCCTATCCTATCCTCTATCCTATCCTATCCTCAATCCTATCCTCTATCCTCTATCCTATCCTATCCTCTATCCTATCCTATCCTCTATCCTATCCTATCCTCTATCCTATCCTATCCTCTATCCTATCCTATCCTCTATCCTATCCTATCCTCTATCCCATCTTATACTCTATCCTATCCTATCCTCTATCCTATACTATCCTAATCCTATCCTATCCTCTATCCTATCCTATCCTCTATCCTATCCAATCACCTATCCGATCCTCTATCCTATCCTTTCCTCTATCTTATCCTATCCTCAATCCTATCCTATCCTCTATCCTATCCTATCCTCTATCCTAGCCTCTATCCTATCCTATCCTCTATCCTACCCAATCCCCTAACCTATCCTCTATCCTATCCTATCCTCTATCCTATTCTATACTCTATCCTATCCTATCCGCTATCCTATCCTCTATTCGATCCTCGCCACTATAATATCGTATCCTCTATCCTATCCTATTCTCAATTCTATTCTATCCTCTATCGTATCCTATCCTCTATCCTATCCAATCCTATGTCCTATACTCTATCGTATCGTATTCTCTACTCTATACTATCCTCTATCCTATCCTCTATCCTATCCTATCCTCTATCCTATCCTATCCTCTATCCTATCCTATCCTCTATAATATCCTATCCTCTATCGTATCCTATCCTCTATCCTATACTATCCTCTATCCTATCATATCCTCTATCCTATACTATCCTCTATCCTATCCTATCCTCTATCCTATTCTATATTCTATCCTGTCCTATCCTCTATCCTATCCTATCCTCTATCCTATCCTATCCTCTATCCTATCCTCTCATCTAATCTATCCACTATCGTATTCTATCCTCTATCCTATCCAATCCTATATCCTATCCTCTATCCAATCCAATCCTCTATCCTATCCTATCCTCTATCCTATCCTATCCTCTATCCTATCCAATCCTATATCCTATCCTCTATCCTATCCTCTATCCTATCCTATCCTCTATCCTATCCTATCCTCTATCCTATCCTATCCTCTATCCTATCCTATCCTCTATCCTATCCTATCCTCTATCCTATCCTATCCTCTATCCTATCCTATCCTCTATCCTATCCTATCCTCTATAATATCCTATCCTCTATCGTATTCTACCCTCTATCCTATCCTATCCTCTATCCTATCCGATCCTCTATCCTATCATATCCTCTATCCTGTCCTATCCTCTATCCTATCCTATACTCTATCCTATCCTATCCTCTATCCTATACTATCCTCAATCCTATCCTATCCTCTATCCTATCCTATCCTCTATCCTATCCAATCACCTATCCGATCCTCTATCCTATCCTTTCCTCTATCCTATACTATCCTCATTCCTATCCTATCCTCTATCCTATCCTATCCTCTATCCTATCCAATCCCCTATCCGATCCTCTATCCTATCATATCCTCTATCCTATCCTATCCTCTATCCTAACCTATCCTCTATCCTATCCTATCCTCTATCCTATCCTATCCAATCCTCTATCCTATCCTATCCTCTATCCTATCTTATCCTCTATCCTATCCTATCCTCTATAATATCCCATCCTCTATCCTATCCTATCCTCAATCCTATCCTATCCTCTATCCTATTCTATCCTCTATCCTATCCTATCCTCTATCCTATCCTCTATCCTATCCTCTATCCTATCCTATCGTCTTACCTATCCTATCCTCTATCGTCTCCTGTCCTCTATCCTATACAATCCCCTATCCTATCCACTATCCGATCCTATCCTCTATCGTATCCTATACTCTATCCTATCCAATCCCCTATCCTATCCTCTATGCTATCCTATCCACTATCCTATACTATCCTCTATCCTATCCTATCCTCCATCCTATACTATCCTCTATCCTATCTTATCCTCTATCCTATCCAATCACCTATCCTATCCTCTATCCTATCCTATCCTCTACCCTATCCTTTTTTTTTTTTTTTTTAAAGGTATTTGCCTCTATTTAACTTTTCAATTTCTACAAAATCGTTAAAAATCTATTATCGCTGGTCGCGCATGTACTTAATTTAATTTAATCTAATCGATTCGCTTAAACTTAATCTATTTTATATATACTAACACTTAAAGTAACTAAACTCGAGATTAACCCTAAGATTACAAATCTAAAACCTAAACTCTAAAAATTTACTAGCTAAACCTTATTAACCAAAAACCAAAAAAAACCAACACAAACAGTTGTAATTCTAATTTTTTCTATTAACCTAACCTATCTTATCTAAAATTCGCACAGAATCGCCGAGGTCCGCAGAAATCTACTTAGCGGCTACGATATTCTCTCTACCTACTAGCTACGAAAATTTGACGAAATTCGCAAAATTGTAAGAATTTTTGAAGAAATCTCGTGCGATCGACGGGAAAAATTCTAAAATTGCTTCGAATTATCTAAAATCGTCTGAAAGTGACGAAAAAACGCTAAGAAATGCTAAAATTCTGCTAATTTCTGGATTTCGCAAGAGGGAAGTGGGGGTTTTTGGATAGTTGACCCCCACTTATTCTTATATGTTTGTAAAGCCCTCGTTGAATGCGTAACTTGCCTCGTTGAAAGTTTTTTCGAGAATCAGCTCCTTCCCCTTGTCCGTGTTGTTATCTCGAAAAGGGGGGGGGGGGTTTCGACAAATTTTTTGCCTTGGGGAACTCTGTTCCCCAGATCACAGACACCCCTTAGATTCCCCTACCGAGTCGACCCACGTACTCAGATTTTTTAGGATCCGAAATTATTTGGTCACCCGGTATGCACGCTAATTTTCAACTTTCACCGATTCCGGCGTTCAGCGGCTCGTTGTAACGGTACGGGCGAGAACTTTACTTTCGTCTGGTCCGTTTCCCTAATTTCCGTAAAATAAGCCTGCTAATCGCTATATCTCCGAAATGGGTGGGTGCAGAGCAAAAAAGTTTTCGGGGGGGAGAATAACTTCTCCTTTCCGACCCCCTTCGACTCGCCACCCTTCGAAATGGGCGGCCCTAAAATTTTATTGAGATCGGCCTATTTTTGTATTTTACCCGAGTTCTATCTCTTTCTCCTAAGACTTTATATCCGGTGTATAATTACTACTGGTTATCCCTCTGCGGTTTTAACTCTTCTAGTTCCTACCTTACTTTAGGTAACACCGTCCGACCGACCCCTCACGTTGTGTGAACTTCTCGGCTTGGCCTTTCGGGTGTTCTCTATCCTCTCTTGTTCTATGTATTTTCTCTCTATCTCTCTCGTCACTTGACACTTGGAAATTCTAAACTGCTTTATAGTCCACTTGGTATTAATCTATCGAGTGTAATTGTTCGTTTTCTAACACTGTTATTTCACCGGTTTTAATTATTTATTTATTTTTAAAATTTAATTGACATCTCTACTATTTTTAAAAACTTCTAGTCTTTTTCTATTTCTTTCTTTTCAGGTATATGCAGTTTTTCGGCACTCCCGTTTCCCGGATTTTGCTGGAAGTATCTTATTTTCACGTAAGTGTACCCGATTTAATTTTAAGAGTTTAATCTTTTCTTTTTCTTTTTCAGATGTTCGCGTTTGGTTTTTCGAGATTCTATAGTTGATGATCTGCTATTTTCTTTCAAGTTATTTTCCTCTTAGGAGTTTATCCGCCCCTGAGGGGTTTTTAACCCGAACTCCGCGTGAATCGCGTCTTTATTCGCGTTTTGGCTTTATAGTCCTTTTGGTTTTGAATTTTCCACTCACTTTTTACTTTTATATATACTCATACTTATTATTTCGAGTAAGAATAAATTAAAGTAAAACTCGCGAGTGCGGTTGAAATTTTCGCGTTTCTATGCTCTCTTACGATGTTAGCTCGGTGAGATTTCGATTCGCTCTGCTTTTCAAATTCAATCCTGAGGCACGGGAGGCCTCGGTGACTTTCCCCCTCCCTACCCGTTTCTCCGAGCGTTTTTCGGTCGTGGTGTGTTGTGTTACGCCGAGACAATGTAGTTGAACTCGAGTAACCCCATCATTTCAAAATTTTGATATTTTGATTGCTTTGACCTGAGTTGTTCTATCGTTAACGTCCTCGTCTTATGATTTTTTCCAGTTTTACCCTTGTGGTATGGAAACAGAGGGGCAAGTGTCCTATTTCTTCTTCTATTTTCGGTTAGTATATTGCCTAACTGTCTAATTTTAAAATATATTCTATGCTATCCGGTTAATCCTTTCCTCCTAATAAACTTTCTTCGTGCTACCCGCCCGTGTTCTGGAAACGACTATGTACATATTATACTATTACCGTGGCCTGAGCCGCGTATTCTGTGCTCCACGAAATTTCTTTTAGCTATAAAATCAAGATTTTTAATATTTTATCTGGTCAAATTTTTGGCGGGCGTTTAGAAAGGTGCAAATTTTTATTTTCATCTTAATTTTTTAGCCCCCCCCCCCCCTCTTGAAAATATCTTTTAAAATAGACCCTTTTCAGTTGTTTTTTCTATATCAAAAAATTCGCCGTTTCCAAAAAACGTCGGGTTTACAATCTGGCACGTTAAAAGTTCCCCTAACCCTTATAATTTAATAAAATACAATTCGCCACGTGTTGATAGCGTCGTCCGCCATCTTGTCGCTTAGTGCTAAGCAATACGCCGCTGGGAGTATGCCCCTGATTTACCTTGTCACTTCTCGCCCGCTATCTTCGCTTTCTCGCACGATTCCTACTTTATCCTACTTTTCGCGGTGTCGCGCTCTGCCCGGAGTCGGTAAGTGGCGCCTGGGAAGCTGCAACCGGAGCCGCAAGTAATACGCCGCTGGTCCTTTGGCTTCGTTGCCTTCCACCGTCTGCTCCGTGCTACAGCGTCCCCGGGGGAGTGTGGAGGGGCCAGGGGGGGGGAGCCGAGATGCTGAAGGGTTGTCTGCGTTGAGCTTGGAAGTTTCTCCCTCTACTTAGCGGTGGTTGATCTCCTTGTTGTCGCCCTAGCCTGGTCCCGCGTATTCGCTTCTTCACAGGCGTCGGTTGACCTTCGGCATCCTCCACCGTCTATTGAGGCCTCCTTTTCCCGCGATGTCCTCCGCTCCTCGGTCCCCCCCCCCCCCCGGGAAGCGCTGCAACACAGAGAGATTACATTTATTTTAGCGAGTATCATACTTTCTAATATTTATTTTTACTAGTCGCAAATTAGGATCTGATTAATACTTATCTAGAGGTCTCCCATGATTTCGGCATCGGCAGATTCCAGATCTTCGTCTGTACCTCTTATTATCGGATTGTCTATCAGCTCTTTCTCTCTTCTTCTTTCCTCTTCTTCCTTCGTGCTTAGGATGTTTCTGCAGAGGACCATAAATATTTTCCAAGTAGGTTCGCTCTCTAGGATACCGTCCATTATTTTCTCCGTAGACAGAGATTCCGCATCGGTTCGTAGGGCTTCCAAGAGCGGCTTCCTCTCCTCCGTCCATCTCTGGCATGAGACAATAGTGTGTTCCGGTGTGTCAGTGGTTCCCGGATGGAACCAGCACTCATCTGATTCGGTTTTGCCAATGCGTTTTCTAAACAAATTAAAGACTCCGTGCCCGGTAAGGGCTTGTGTTAGGTAAAAGTTCAACTCGCCGTGTTTCCTATTTACCCATTTATCTATATCAGGAATAAGTTTGTGTGTCCATCGGCCTACAACGTTGTGGTTCCATTCATCTTGCCACTTTTGGAGAGTGATTTCTTTATTTTGTTTCCTGATTTGTTTTTTGAACCTGGAAATTGCTAATTCAACTATTTCTTCCGTAGTTTCTTCCTCTATGCCAGTAGTTGGTGGTGGATTTTGTCCTCTATTCTCCGCGGCGTTAGGCCCATGTTCTCTCAAAAATGACGTCATATCATTTTCTTCCTCGAAGATTCTTCTTCTTTCCAATACTTTGAGATCCCAGGGGGGAATCCCCGCTAAGACTGCTAAAGTTTCTAACGGTACCGATCTATAGGCTGCTACTACTCTTGTAAGCCCCATTTTTTGCGTTTTTCTGAGTAATCTTCTAAAGAAAATTTTTTCCGCAGCTTCGGCCCATATTGGTGCTCCGTATAACACGATCGATTCCATAGTCATAAAGTACAGCTTTCTTCCTGTTTGTCTAGTCTTAATTTTATTTGTCATAATCCTGCTGAGGGCAGACATCGTTCTTATGGCCTTATTAGTTGCCTTCTCGATTTGTTTTTTAAAACTTTTATTGGATTCGAAGATTATTCCGAGGTATTTCAATTCATTCTTCGGTATTATCTCAGCGTCTCCTATTCTGAAACAAAGGTTCGGGTCAACATATTTACAATTCAGCCACATGATTTCTGTTTTGTCTTCCGCTAGGGACAGTCCGGCCGTGGTCATCCACTGTTTGGTGTCCTCAGCGATTTCTTCTGCTCTCAGCTTGAGTCTATTGGTGGTAGAAGCCTGAATAATAATGGCCAAGTCGTCTGCAAAGGCAATTTTTTGTGTCATCGGCGGTGTCGATCTATTTAGAAGTCCATCGTACACCAAATTCCACAAAAAAGGGCCGAGGACTGAGCCTTGAGGGACTCCCATTTTCATATTCAGTTCTATTGATTTTTCCGATGCTTCGTATTCTACCATTCTGCCCCTGAAATAGTCACTTATTATCCGGACGAGATACTCGGATACTTTCCTGTTTTTTAATTCGTTGTCGATTGCCTTCCAGCTCAAAGAGTTAAAGGCGTTTTTTACGTCAAGGGCGATCATGACCGCAAATCTGTTTTTTGCCGAGGCCTCAATTGCCGCTTTCCTGACGATTTCCATTGCATGTATGGTTGATGTTCCCTTAGTGAATCCAAATTGATTTGAGCTGAAAGGTCTTTCTCCTAGCTCTCCATGTAATCTCGCCCGGATGACATATTCCAGGAGCTTGGCCACAGCATCTAGAATACAAATTGGTCTGTAGGCAGAGTGGGAGGAAGGGTCCTTACCTTCTTTTCTAAGAAGAATTGTTCTTGCTACTTTCCATTGCTGTGGTATACTCCCTCTAATTAGAATGCCCTTGAAGAGGGCAGCAAATCTGTCCGGCCTTGTTTCTGCTAATAATTTTATAATTTCAGGTTGCATACCGTCTTTTCCCGGGGCTTTTCCGGATTTCAGCAATTTGGAAGCAGCTATGATTTCTTCCGAGGTAACCTCGGGTATTTTTCTTCCGATTGTCTCCTCTTGGTTTCTCAGGCTATTTTCCCTTTCTGTCTCATTGTTCTCGCTTCCGTTGTTTCCACTTGGTTGCTCGTCAGGTTGTCTAAAATCTTGTGGGAATAATCCCTCCATCACGTTTGCTGCACACTCTGCTGAGAGAGAGGCTGGAGGATTGTCTTTTTTAACCTGTCTTATGATTATTTTATAGGGCTTGCCCCATATGTCCTTATTAATAGTTTCGCATAGTTCGTTCCATGATATCTCTTTCTGTTTGGAAATTAGTCTTTGTAGGTTCTTCTTAGCTCGTTTGTATAGGAAGGTTAAGGCCTCCCTTTCGTCGTCCTTACCCTTCCTCCTCGCTTTTTGGACTGACCTTCTAAGTTTCTGGGTTTTATCTCTTTCTTTCTTTAACTCAGGAGTCCACCAGATATTACTTTTAACCTTTCTATGCGTTGATTCGGGTTTATCTAGCTCTTCGTCGCAGATTTTATAAATATTGTTTAGAAACTTAGTTTCCTCGTCTTTATTAAAATAGTTTGCTTCGTTGAGTCCTTCCTCTATGATAGATCTTTGCAGCGCCGTCCCCAGCCTGAGGAGTCCTGTTCTCGTTAATTTCCATTTATTGCTTTGACTTCCCTTGTTCCTTTGCATCTCGTCCTTAGTTTGAATCTCTGTGAACAAATATTTGTGATCGGATGCTGTTTCTTTGTTAAGTACTTTATTAATGATTTTGTTGTCTTTTTCTTGTAGGTCCCGGGTAGTTGCTATGAAATCCAGATTTGAGGTGGATTTCCCTCTCTCAAAGGTGTGTCCTCCCTCAGGGATACAGGGGAAGATGTTTATCCTTAGCATTTCTTCCAATAATATTGTTCCTTTAAGATTCTGTTCTACAGATCCCCAGGCTGGGGATTTAGCATTAAAGTCTCCTCCTAACAAAATTCTTTTTCCTTTCAGGCGTTCCTGGTCGACAAACTGCATTAGTTTCTTTATTTTGTGTGTGTAGAGATCCGTAGAGATATTTGGAGAAATGTAGGTACTTACTATCGTGAGGTTATCAATTCTTACCGCAACGTAGTCTTCCTGTACCCTGTCTCCGTCCTCTTGTCTTTTAAAGCCGTTTGTATTAGTGACCCAGATTGCTGCTGAGTTTCCAGTTGAGTAAATCCAGTTTCCTGGATTGTAAAGTGGCTCTGAAATCAGAACGATGTCCACCCCCGTTTCTGCGACTGTTTGTGTTAGCAAGCAGTGAGCGAGCCTACAATGGTTCAGATTAATTTGCAATAATTTTAAATTGAATTTTATGCGTTACTCCTAGCTGATTGCTCCAAAAATTTTTTATATTGCGGGCAGTTTACCGCCCCCGCAACATGTTCGGCCTTCGATGCGTGTATCCCTTCTCGGATGCAGAGGACACAGCATCTTATTGCCTCACAGCCATTAATTTGGTGTCCTATTGCCCCGCATCTCCTGCAGAGTTCTTGACCCTTCAGATCTAACGTGCAGTTGTACGATAAGTGCCCGAAAGCGTGGCACTTGTAGCATCTTAGAATGTTCTGAGTCCTTTTGACTCTGCAGTTTGTAAAGCCGATTTTTAATTTATTTTCCTGTCCCAATTGTTCCAATATTTTAGCCGGAAGGGCAACTATGGCCATCCGAGTTCCTCCGTATCCGAATCGGATATTTTTGACCTCTATTTCATCTTTCTGAATTCCTAGAATTTTTTCGAGTTCCTCCTGGAGTTCCCCTCTGTCGATTGTTGGATCGAGATCTTTTATTTCGTACACTACCTTGGGGGCCATTCTCCTGATTTTGCAATCTCCCCCTAGGGTGTCCTTCGCGAATTTTTCCAGATCTCCGGCAGTGGTACCCTTTTCCATCTCTATAACGAGATCTCCTCCCCTGGACTTTCTTACGGTATGAATTCCATTCAATCTATCTCCAGCATTGGTCTTTAGTTGTTTAAATAAATCCGCGAAGGTCCTTGTTTCTGATGTTTTAATGATTATAGCTTCCGATTTTGGAGGGGGAGGAAGCTTGTTTCTTTTTTCTCGTTCCTTTTCTTGTTCCCGTTTCCTTTTCTCTGCTTCTGCTGCTTCTTCCTCTTCTTTCTTCTTTTTCCTTAAAGCTTTCTTCTCCTCGTTTTTATTTCTATTCTCGACTGTCTTCCATTCGTTTTCTTTCTCTTTATCATGGTCGATTTCCTTGTTCAATTTGCCGCTTGCTTCTTCCGCTTCACTTTCATACATTAATCTTTTCTTCAGTCCTTCTGCTGTCTTTTTATGCTTTTCGGGTTTCGGTGGAACATTATTTTCATTTTTAGCTAAGGAGCATTGCGTTCCCATATCTCTATGCAGTATACTATTTTTGAGTTGTTTATTTTCTATTATTAGTTCAATGTTTTTTAGCTTGGTGATCGCCACCTCGAGCAGTCTATCCGCTTGGCTGGCGTGACATTTCGTCACGTTTTTTACCTCCGTTAGTGGGTCCGCACAATAATTTTTAACCTCGCGTGTTGAATTTTTAGTTTTTTTGAGGATTTTTATTAGTTGCCCTATTAGTTTTAATACGTCGTCCTCCTCATCCTTCTCTTCGTCGTCGGTCTGGTTGATTGCGTACAAAGTTATGTCTTCTAGTCGTTTCTTTTTTAATGCCGTACTTCCGACCAAGATTACGTCCGAGATTACCGAATCTGTGTCGGTTTCCTCTTCATTTTCTCTTGGTCTTTTAATCAATGATCTATCCTTTTCTTTTTCCGCGCTATGCTTTATTTTTGAGCTTTTCTTGAAGACATTGCCTTTCGCTGCTGGTTGCATTGGTGTGAGGAATTTTTCTTCCTCGTCCATCTTCTTTCTTATTTTGTTCTCTCTTTCTTTCGTCTTCTTTTCGATATGCTATTGTTCTTTTACTATCGTATTGATTTGAAACCGTATTGTCTGTTTGTGCTAACGTATGTGTCAAGTGAATGCTGTATGTGTCTTTGTTTGTGGGTGTCCGTGGTGGCGGTCGTTTCGTCCTCGGTGCGTGTTATTGTATTAGGTTGTCTCTTACTTTGTCCTCTCGCTTTCGCTCGGGGTCGGCCGTTACGATTCCGTCTGTTCGGTATCTTTAACCCCCCCTGGCTCTCCCCTTCTGTACCTATCGTTTTCCCAGCGTTTTTAACCTACCCTTTCCCTTTCCTCTCTTTCCTTAATGCCTTTTTCCCTGTTTCTCTCTGTCCTGATTAGGCTTTAAAAATTTTTTTTTTTTTTTTTTTTTATATTTTAGCTTTTAACTACGAAAGTTTTCTGCTATTAGTATATTTTTCTGCTATTAGTATATTAATCTTACTACATTTTATTTATTTTATATAACTACTACTATCTTGTCTTTTATCTACTATCTTGTCTTTTGAAGGGTGATTTTTCTGACAAATTGTCGCTTTTTTATTACTAATAGAGGGCTAAGCAATTTGATTTTACTACTATTTCTTTCTAATACTGGTTTCTTGTTTTTTAATTCTATTAAGCTATTGTATTTTATTCTTTATTTTATTACATTTAATTGTATTATTTGTAGGTTGGGGAAGGCAGTAAGTCGGAAAACACGGAGAATTAAAGGTATTTGCCTCTATTTAACTTTTCAATTTCTACAAAATCGTTAAAAATCTATTATCGCTGGTCGCGCATGTACTTAATTTAATTTAATCTAATCGATTCGCTTAAACTTAATCTATTTTATATATACTAACACTTAAAGTAACTAAACTCGAGATTAACCCTAAGATTACAAATCTAAAACCTAAACTCTAAAAATTTACTAGCTAAACCTTATTAACCAAAAACCAAAAAAAACCAACACAAACAGTTGTAATTCTAATTTTTTCTATTAACCTAACCTATCTTATCTAAAATTCGCACAGAATCGCCGAGGTCCGCAGAAATCTACTTAGCGGCTACGATATTCTCTCTACCTACTAGCTACGAAAATTTGACGAAATTCGCAAAATTGTAAGAATTTTTGAAGAAATCTCGTGCGATCGACGGGAAAAATTCTAAAATTGCTTCGAGTTATCTAAAATCGTCTGAAAGTGACGAAAAAACGCTAAGAAATGCTAAAATTCTGCTAATTTCTGGATTTCGCAAGAGGGAAGTGGGGGTTTTTGGATAGTTGACCCCCACTTATTCTTATATGTTTGTAAAGCCCTCGTTGAATGCGTAACTTGCCTCGTTGAAAGTTTTTTCGAGAATCAGCTCCTTCCCCTTGTCCGTGTTGTTATCTCGAAAAGGGGGGGGGGGGTTTCGACAAATTTTTTGCCTTGGGGAACTCTGTTCCCCAGATCACAGACACCCCTTAGATTCCCCTACCGAGTCGACCCACGTACTCAGATTTTTTAGGATCCGAAATTATTTGGTCACCCGGTATGCACGCTAATTTTCAACTTTCACCGATTCCGGCGTTCAGCGGCTCGTTGTAACGGTACGGGCGAGCACTTTACTTTCGTCTGGTCCGTTTCCCTAATTTCCGTAAAATAAGCCTGCTAATCGCTATATCTCCGAAATGGGTGGGTGCAGAGCAAAAAAGTTTTCGGGGGGGAGAATAACTTCTCCTTTCCGACCCCCTTCGACTCGCCACCCTTCGAAATGGGCGGCCCTAAAATTTTATTGAGATCGGCCTATTTTTGTATTTTACCCGAGTTCTATCTCTTTCTCCTAAGACTTTATATCCGGTGTATAATTACTACTGGTTATCCCTCTGCGGTTTTAACTCTTCTAGTTCCTACCTTACTTTAGGTAACACCGTCCGACCGACCCCTCACGTTGTGTGAACTTCTCGGCTTGGCCTTTCGGGTGTTCTCTATCCTCTCTTGTTCTATGTATTTTCTCTCTATCTCTCTCGTCACTTGACACTTGGAAATTCTAAACTGCTTTATAGTCCACTTGGTATTAATCTATCGAGTGTAATTGTTCGTTTTCTAACACTGTTATTTCACCGGTTTTAATTATTTATTTATTTTTAAAATTTAATTGACATCTCTACTATTTTTAAAAACTTCTAGTCTTTTTCTATTTCTTTCTTTTCAGGTATATGCAGTTTTTCGGCACTCCCGTTTCCCGGATTTTGCTGGAAGTATCTTATTTTCACGTAAGTGTACCCGATTTAATTTTAAGAGTTTAATCTTTTCTTTTTCTTTTTCAGATGTTCGCGTTTGGTTTTTCGAGATTCTATAGTTGATGATCTGCTATTTTCTTTCAAGTTATTTTCCTCTTAGGAGTTTATCCGCCCCTGAGGGGTTTTTAACCCGAACTCCGCGTGAATCGCGTCTTTATTCGCGTTTTGGCTTTATAGTCCTTTTGGTTTTGAATTTTCCACTCACTTTTTACTTTTATATATACTCATACTTATTATTTCGAGTAAGAATAAATTAAAGTAAAACTCGCGAGTGCGGTTGAAATTTTCGCGTTTCTATGCTCTCTTACGATGTTAGCTCGGTGAGATTTCGATTCGCTCTCATCCTCTACCCTATCCTATCCTCTATCCTATCCTATCCTCTATCCTATTCCTATCCTCTATCCTATCCTATCCTCTATCCTATCCTATCCTCTATCGTATCCTATCCTCTATCCTATCCTATCCTCTATCCTATCATATCCTCTATCCTATACTATCCTCTATCCTATACTATCCTCTATCCTATCCTATCCTCTATCCTATACTATCCTCTATCCTATCCTATCCTCTATCCTAACCAATCACCTATCCGATCCTCTATCCTATCCTTTCCTCTATCCTATCCTATCCTCAATCCTATCCTATCCTCAATCCTATCCTATCCTCTATCCTATTCTATCCTCTATCCTATCCTCTATCCTATCCTATCCTCTATCCTACACAATCCCCTAACCTATCCTCTATCCTATCCTATCCTCTATCCTATTCTATACTCTATCCTATCCTATCCGCTATCCTATCCTCTATTCGATCCTCGCCACTATAATATCGTATCCTCTATCCTATCCTATTCTCAATTCTATTCTATCCTCTATCGTATCCTATCCTCTATCCTATCCAATCCTATGTCCTATACTCTATCGTATCGTATTCTCTATCCTATCCTATCCTCCATCCTATCCGATCCTCTATCTTATCCTATCCTCTATAGTATCCTATCCTCTATCCTATTCTATATTCTATCCTATCCTATCCTCTATCCTATACTATCCTCTATCCTATCCTATCCTCTATCCTATCCGATCCTCTTTCCTATCATATCCTCTATCCTATCCTATCCTCCATCCTATACTATCCTCTATCCTATCCTATCCTCTATCCTATCCAATCACCTATCCTATCCTCTATCCTATCCTATCCTCTACCCTATCCTATCCTCTATCCTATCCAATCACCTATCCGATCCTCTATCCTATCCTTTCCTCTATCCTATCCTACCCTCTATCCTATCCTATCCTCTATCCTATCCAGTCCCCTATCCTATCCTCTATCCTATCCTATCCTCTATCCTATCCTATCATCTATCCTATCCACTATCGTATCCTATCCTCTAACCTATCCAATCCTATATCCTATCCTCTATCCTATCCTATCCTCTATCCTATGCTTTCCTCTATCCTATCCAATCCCCTATCCTATCCTCTATCCTATCCTATCCTCTATCCTATCCTATCCTCTATCCTATCCTATCGTCTAACCTATCCTATCCTCTATCGTCTCCTGTCCTCTATCCTATACAATCCCCTATCCTGTCCTCTATCGTATCTTATACTCTATCCTATCCAATCCCCTATCCTATCCTCTATGCTATCCTATCCACTATCCTATACTATCCTCTATCCTATCCTATCCTCTATCCTATCCTCTATGATATCCTATCCACTATCCTATACTATCCTCTATCCTATCCTATCCTCTATCCTATCCTATCCTCTATCCTATCCTATCCTCTATCCTATCCAATCACCTATCCTATCCTCTATCCTATCCTATCCTCTACCCTATCCTATCCTCTATCCTATCCTATCCTCTATCCTATCCTATCCTATCCTCTATCCTATCCTATCCTCTATCCTATCCTATCCTCTATAATATCCTATCCTCTATCGTATCCTATCCTCTATCCTATCCTATCCTCTATCCTATCCAATCCTATATCCTATCCTCTATCCTATCCTATCCTCTATCCTATCCTATCCTCTATCCTATCCTATCCTCTATCCTATCCTATCCTCTATCCTATCCTATCCTCTATCCTATCCTATCCTCTATCCTATCCTATCCTCTATCCTATCCTATCCTCTATCCTATCCTATCCTCTATAATATCCTATCCTCTATCGTATTCTATCCTCTATCCTATCCTATCCTCTATCCTATCCGAACCTCTATCCTATCATATCCTCTATCCTGTCCTATCCTCTATCCTATCCTATCCTCTATCCTATCCTATCCTCTATCCTATCTTATCCTCTATCCTATCCTATCCTCTATCCTATCCTATCCTCTATCCTATCCTATCCTATCCTCTATCCTATCCAATCCTATATCCTATCCTCTATCCTATCCTATCCTCTATCCTATCCTATCCTCTATCCTATCCTATCCTCTATCCTATCCTATCCTCTATCCTATCCTATCCTCTATCCTATCCTATCCTCTATCCTATCCTATCCTCTATCCTATCCTATCCTCTATAATATCCTATCGTCTATCCTATTCTATCCTCTATCCTATCCTATCCTCTATCCTATCCGATCCTCTATCCTATCATATCCTCTATCCTATCCTATCCTATCCTCTATCCTATCCTATCCTATCCTATCCTCTATCCTATCCTATCCTCTATCCTATCCTATCCTCTATCCTATCCTATCCTCTATCCTATCCTATCCTCTATCCTATCCTATCCTCTATCCTATCCTATCCTCTATCCTATCCTATCCTCTATCCTATCCTATCCTCTATCCTATCCTATCCTCTATCCTATCCTATCCTCTATCCTATCCTATCCTCTATCCTATCCTATCCTCTATCCTATCCTATCCTCTATCCTATCCTATCCTCTATCCTATCCTATCCTCTATCCTATCCTATCCTCTATCCTATCCTATCCTCTATCCTATCCTATCCTCTATCCTATCCTATCCTATCCTCTATCCTATCCTATCCTCTATCCTATCCTATCCTCTATCCTATCCTATCCTCTATCCTATCCTATCCTATCCTCTATCCTATCCTATCCTATCCTCTATCCTATCCGATCCTCTATCCTATCATATCCTCTACCCTATCCTATCCTCTATCCTATCCTATCCTCTATGCTATCCTATCCTCTATCCTATCCTATCCTCTATCCTATCCAATCACCCATCCGATCCTCTATCCTATCCTTTCCTCTATCCTATACTATCCTCAATCCTATCCTATCCTCTATCCTATCCTATCCTCTATCCTATCCAATCCCCTATCCGATCCTCTATCCTATCATATCCTCTATCCTATCCTATCCTCTATCCTATCCTATCCTCTATCCTATCCAATCACCTATCCGATCCTCTATCCTATCCTTTCCTCTATCCTATACTATCCTCAATCCTATCCTATCCTCTATCCTATCCTATCCTCTATCCTATCCAATCCCCTATCCGATCCTCTATCCTATCATATCCTCTATCCTATCCTATCCTCTATCCTATCCTATCCTCTATCCTATCCTATCCTATCCTCTATCCTATCCTATCCTCTATCCTATACTATCCTCTATCCTATCCCATCCTCTATCATATCCAATCACCTATCCGATCCTCTATCCTATCCTTTCCTCTATCCTATCCTATCATCAATCCTATTCTATCCTCTATCCTATCCTATCCTCTATCCTATTCTATACTCTATCCTATCCTATCCGCTATCCTATCCTCTATCCTATCCAATCCCCTATCCGATCCTCTATCCTATCATATCCTCTATCGTATCCTATCCTCTATCCTATCCTATCCTCTATCCTATCCTATCCTATCCTCTATCCTATCCTATCCTCTATCCTATCTTATCCTCTATCCTATCCTATCCTCTATCCTGTCCTATCCTCTATCCTATCCTATCCTCTATCCTATACTATCCTCTATCCTATCCTATCCTCTATCCTATACAATCCACTATCCTATACTATCCTCTATCCTATCCTATCCTCTATCCTATACAATCCACTATCCTATCCTCTATCCTATCCTCTATCCTATCCTATCCTCTATCCTATCCTATCCTCTATGCTATCCTATCCTCTATCCTATACTATCCTCTATCCTATCCTATCCTCTATCCTATCCAATTACCTATCCTATCATATCCTCTATCCTATCCTATCCTCTATCCTATCCTATCCTCTATCCTATCCTATCCTCTATCCTATCCTATCCTCTATCCTATCCTATCCTCTATCCTATCCTATCCTCTATCCTATCCTATCCTCTATCCTATCCTATCCTCTATCCTATCCTATCCTCTATCCTATCCTATCCTCTATCCTATCCTATCCTCTATCCTATCCTATCCTATCCTCTATCCTATCCTATCCTATCCTCTATCCTATCCGATCCTCTATCCTATCATATCCTCTACCCTATCCTATCCTCTATCCTATCCTATCCTCTATGCTATCCTATCCTCTATCCTATACTATCCTCTATCCTATCCAATCCCCTACCCGATCCTCTATCCTATCATATCCTCTATCCTATCCTATCCTCTATCCTATCCTATCCTCTATCCTATCCAATCACCTATCCGATCCTCTATCCTATCCTTTCCTCTATCCTATACTATCCTCAATCCTATCCTATCCTCTATCCTATCCTATCCTCTATCCTATCCAATCCCCTATCCGATCCTCTATCCTATCCTATCCTATCCTCTATCCTATCCTATCCTCTATCCTATACTATCCTCTATCCTATCCCATCCTCTATCATATAGAATCACCTATCCGATCCTCTATCCTATCCTTTCCTCTATCCTATCCTATCATCAATCCTATTCTATCCTCTATCCTATCCTATCCTCTATCCTATTCTATACTCTATCCTATCCTATCCGCTATCCTATCCTCTATCCTATCCAATCCCCTATCCGATCCTCTATCCTATCCTATCCTCTATCCTATCCTATCCTCTATCCTATCCTATCCTATCCTCTATCTTATAATATCCTCTATCCTATCCTATCCTCTATCCTATCCTATCCTCTATCCTATCCTATCCTCTATCCTATCCTATCCTCTATCCTATCCTATCCTCTATCCTATCCTATCCTCTATCCTATCCTATCCTATCCTCTATCCTATCCTATCCTCTATCCTATCCTATCATCTATCCTATCCACTATCGTAACCTATCCTCTAACCTATCCAATCCTATATCCTATCCTCTATCCTATCCTATCCTCTATCCTATCCTATCCTCTATGCTATCCTATCCTCTATCCTATACTATCCTCTATCCTATCCTATCCTCTATCCTATCCTATCCTCTATGCTATCCTATCCTCTATCCTATACTATCCTCTATCCTATCCTATCCTCTATCCTATCCAATCACCTATCCTATCCTCTATCCTATCCAATCACCTATCCGATCCTCTATCCTATCCTTTCCTCTATCCTATCCTATCATCAATCCTATTCTATCCTCTATCCTATCCTATCCTCTATCCTATTCTATACTCTATCCTATCCTATCCGCTATCCTATCCTCTATCCTATCCAATCCCCTATCCGATCCTCTATCCTATCATATCCTCTATCGTATCCTATCCTCTATCCTATCCTATCCTCTATCCTATCCTATCCTATCCTCTATCCTATCCTATCCTCTATCCTATCTTATCCTCTATCCTATCCTATCCTCTATCCTATCCTATCCTCTATCCTATCCTATCCTCTATCCTATACTATCCTCTATCCTATCCTATCCTCTATCCTATACAATCCACTATCCTATACTATCCTCTATCCTATCCTATCCTCTATCCTATACAATCCACTATCCTATCCTCTATCCTATCCTCTATCCTATCCTCTATCCTATCCTATCCTCTATCCTATCCTATCCTCTATGCTATCCTATCCTCTATCCTATACTATCCTCTATTCTATCCTATCATATCCTCTATCCTATCCTATCCTCTATCCTATCCTATCCTCTATCCTATCCTATCCTCTATCCTATCCTATCCTCTATCCTATCCTATCCTCTATCCTATCCTATCCTCTATCCTATCCTATCCTCTATCCTATCCTATCCTCTATCCTATCCTATCCTCTATCCTATCCTATCCTCTATCCTATCCTATCCTCTATCCTATCCTATCCTCTATCCTATCCTATCCTCTATCCTATCCTATCCTATCCTCTATCCTATCCTATCCTATCCTCTATCCTATCCGATCCTCTATCCTATCATATCCTCTACCCTATCCTATCCTCTATCCTATCCTATCCTCTATGCTATCCTATCCTCTATCCTATACTATCCTCTATCCTATCCTATCCTCTATCCTATCCAATCACCCATCCGATCCTCTATCCTATCCTTTCCTCTATCCTATACTATCCTCAATCCTATCCTATCCTCTATCCTATCCTATCCTATATCCTATCCAATCCCCTATCCGATCCTCTATCCTATCATATCCTCTATCCTATCCTATCCTCTATCCTATCCTATCCTCTATCCTATCCAATCACCTATCCGATCCTCTATCCTATCCTTTCCTCTATCCTATACTATCCTCAATCCTATCCTATCCTCTATCCTATCCTATCCTCTATCCTATCCAATCCCCTATCCGATCCTCTATCCTATCATATCCTTTATCCTATCCTATCCTCTATCCTATCCTATCCTATCCTCTATCCTATCCAATCCTATATCCTATCATCTATCCTATCCTATCCTCTATCCTATCCTATCCTCTATCCTATCCTATCCTCTATCCTATCCTATCCTCTACCCTATCCTATCCTCTATCCTATCCTATCCTCTATAATATCCTATCGTCTATCCTATTCTATCCTCTATCCTATCCTATCCTCTATCCTATCCGATCCTCTATCCTATCATATCCTCTATCCTATCCTATCCTATCCTCTATCCTATCCTATCCTCTATCCTATACTATCCTCTATCCTATCCTATCCTCTATCCTATCCAATCACCCATCCGATCCTCTATCCTATCCTTTCCTCTATCCTATACTATCCTCAATCCTATCCTATCCTCTATCCTATCCTATCCTCTATCCTATCCAATCCCCTATCCGATCCTCTATCCTATCATATCCTCTATCCTATCCTATCCTCTATCCTATCCTATCCTCTATCCTATCCAATCACCTATCCGATCCTCTATCCTATCCTTTCCTCTATCCTATACTATCCTCAATCCTATCCTATCCTCTATCCTATCCTATCCTCTATCCTATCCAATCCCCTATCCGATCCTCTATCCTATCATATCCTCTATCCTATCCTATCCTCTATCCTATCCTATCCTCTATCCTATCCTATCCTATCCTCTATCCTATCCTATCCTCTATCCTATACTATCCTCTATCCTATCCCATCCTCTATCATATCCAATCACCTATCCGATCCTCTATCCTATCCTTTCCTCTATCCTATCCTATCATCAATCCTATTCTATCCTCTATCCTATCCTATCCTCTATCCTATTCTATACTCTATCCTATCCTATCCGCTATCCTATCCTCTATCCTATCCAATCCCCTATCCGATCCTCTATCCTATCATATCCTCTATCGTATCCTATCCTCTATCCTATCCTATCCTCTATCCTATCCTATCCTATCCTCTATCCTATCCTATCCTCTATCCTATCTTATCCTCTATCCTATCCTATCCTCTATCCTGTCCTATCCTCTATCCTATCCTATCCTCTATCCTATACTATCCTCTATCCTATCCTATCCTCTATCCTATACAATCCACTATCCTATACTATCCTCTATCCTATCCTATCCTCTATCCTATACAATCCACTATCCTATCCTCTATCCTATCCTCTATCCTATCCTATCCTCTATCCTATCCTATCCTCTATGCTATCCTATCCTCTATCCTATACTATCCTCTATCCTATCCTATCCTCTATCCTATCCAATTACCTATCCTATCATATCCTCTATCCTATCCTATCCTCTATCCTATCCTATCCTCTATCCTATCCTATCCTCTATCCTATCCTATCCTCTATCCTATCCTATCCTCTATCCTATCCTATCCTCTATCCTATCCTATCCTCTATCCTATCCTATCCTCTATCCTATCCTATCCTCTATCCTATCCTATCCTATCCTCTATCCTATCCTATCCTCTATCCTATCCTATCCTATCCTCTATCCTATCCTATCCTATCCTCTATCCTATCCGATCCTCTATCCTATCATATCCTCTACCCTATCCTATCCTCTATCCTATCCTATCCTCTATGCTATCCTATCCTCTATCCTATCCAATCCCCTACCCGATCCTCTATCCTATCATATCCTCTATCCTATCATATCCTCTATCCTATCCTATCCTCTATCCTATCCTATCCTCTATCCTATCCAATCACCTATCCGATCCTCTATCCTATCCTTTCCTCTATCCTATACTATCCTCAATCCTATCCTATCCTCTATCCTATCCTATCCTCTATCCTATACTATCCTCTATCCTATCCCATCCTCTATCATATCCAATCACCTATCCGATCCTCTATCCTATCCTTTCCTCTATCCTATCCTATCATCAATCCTATTCTATCCTCTATCCTATCCTATCCTCTATCCTATTCTATACTCTATCCTATCCTATCCGCTATCCTATCCTCTATCCTATCCAATCCCCTATCCGATCCTCTATCCTATCCTATCCTCTATCCTATCCTATCCTCTATCCTATCCTATCCTATCCTCTATCTTATAATATCCTCTATCCTATCCTATCCTCTATCCTATCCTATCCTCTATCCTATCCTATCCTCTATCCTATCCTATCCTCTATCCTATCCTATCCTCTATCCTATCCTATCCTCTATCCTATCCTATCCTCTATCCTATCCTATCCTATCCTCTATCCTATCCTATCCTCTATCCTATCCTATCATCTATCCTATCCACTATCGTAACCTATCCTCTAACCTATCCAATCCTATATCCTATCCTCTATCCTATCCTATCCTCTATCCTATCCTATCCTCTATGCTATCCTATCCTCTATCCTATACTATCCTCTATCCTATCCTATCCTCTATCCTATCCTATCCTCTATGCTATCCTATCCTCTATCCTATACTATCCTCTATCCTATCCTATCCTCTATCCTATCCAATCACCTATCCTATCCTCTATCCTATCCAATCACCTATCCGATCCTCTATCCTATCCTTTCCTCTATCCTATCCTATCATCAATCCTATTCTATCCTCTATCCTATCCTATCCTCTATCCTATTCTATACTCTATCCTATCCTATCCGCTATCCTATCCTCTATCCTATCCAATCCCCTATCCGATCCTCTATCCTATCATATCCTCTATCGTATCCTATCCTCTATCCTATCCTATCCTCTATCCTATCCTATCCTATCCTCTATCCTATCCTATCCTCTATCCTATCTTATCCTCTATCCTATCCTATCCTCTATCCTATCCTATCCTCTATCCTATCCTATCCTCTATCCTATACTATCCTCTATCCTATCCTATCCTCTATCCTATACAATCCACTATCCTATACTATCCTCTATCCTATCCTATCCTCTATCCTATACAATCCACTATCCTATCCTCTATCCTATCCTCTATCCTATCCTCTATCCTATCCTATCCTCTATCCTATCCTATCCTCTATGCTATCCTATCCTCTATCCTATACTATCCTCTATTCTATCCTATCCTCTATCCTATCCAATTACCTATCCTATCATATCCTCTATCCTATCCTATCCTCTATCCTATCCTATCCTCTATCCTATCCTATCCTCTATCCTATCCTATCCTCTATCCTATCCTATCCTCTATCCTATCCTATCCTCTATCCTATCCTATCCTCTATCCTATCCTATCCTCTATCCTATCCTATCCTCTATCCTATCCTATCCTCTATCCTATCCTATCCTATCCTCTATCCTATCCTATCCTATCCTCTATCCTATCCGATCCTCTATCCTATCATATCCTCTACCCTATCCTATCCTCTATCCTATCCTATCCTCTATGCTATCCTATCCTCTATCCTATACTATCCTCTATCCTATCCTATCCTCTATCCTATCCAATCACCCATCCGATCCTCTATCCTATCCTTTCCTCTATCCTATACTATCCTCAATCCTATCCTATCCTCTATCCTATCCTATCCTATATCCTATCCAATCCCCTATCCGATCCTCTATCCTATCATATCCTCTATCCTATCCTATCCTCTATCCTATCCTATCCTCTATCCTATCCAATCACCTATCCGATCCTCTATCCTATCCTTTCCTCTATCCTATACTATCCTCAATCCTATCCTATCCTCTATCCTATCCTATCCTCTATCCTATCCAATCCCCTATCCGATCCTCTATCCTATCATATCCTTTATCCTATCCTATCCTCTATCCTATCCTATCCTATCCTCTATCCTATCCAATCCTATATCCTATCATCTATCCTATCCTATCCTCTATCCTATCCTATCCTCTATCCTATCCTATCCTCTATCCTATCCTATCCTCTACCCTATCCTATCCTCTATCCTATCCTATCCTCTATAATATCCTATCGTCTATCCTATTCTATCCTCTATCCTATCCTATCCTCTATCCTATCCGATCCTCTATCCTATCATATCCTCTATCCTATCCTATCCTATCCTCTATCCTATCCTATCCTCTATCCTATCCTATCCTCTATCCTATCCTATCCTCTATCCTATCCTCTATCCTATCCTATCCTCTATCCTATCCTATCCTCTATCCTATCCTATCCTCTATCCTATCCTATCCTATCCTCTATCCTATCCTATCCTATCCTCTATCCTATCCGATCCTCTATCCTATCATATCCTCTACCCTATCCTATCCTCTATCCTATCCTATCCTCTATGCTATCCTATCCTCTATCCTATACTATCCTCTATCCTATCCTATCCTCTATCCTATCCAATCACCCATCCGATCCTCTATCCTATCCTTTCCTCTATCCTATACTATCCTCAATCCTATCCTATCCTCTATCCTATCCTATCCTCTATCCTATCCAATCCCCTATCCGATCCTCTATCCTATCATATCCTTTATCCTATCATATCCTCTATCCTATCCTATCCTATCCTCTATCCTATCCAATCCTATATCCTATCCTCTATCCTATCCAATCCCCTATCCGATCCTCTATCCTATCATATCCTCTATCCTATCCTATCCTCTATCCTATCCTATCCTCTATCCTATCCTATCCTATCCTCTATCCTATCCTATCCTCTATCCTATCTTATCCTCTATCCTATCCTATCCTCTATCCTATCCTATCCTCTATCCTATCCTATCATCTATCCTATCCACTATCGTAACCTATCCTCTAACCTATCCAATCCTATATCCTATCCTCTATCCTATCCTATCCTCTATCCTATCCTATCCTCTATGCTATCCTATCCTCTATCCTATACTATCCTCTATCCTATCCTATCCTCTATCCTATCCTATCCTCTATGCTATCCTATCCTCTATCCTATACTATCCTCTATCCTATCCTATCCTCTATCCTATCCAATCACCTATCCTATCCTCTATCCTATCCAATCACCTATCCGATCCTCTATCCTATCCTTTCCTCTATCCTATCCTATCATCAATCCTATTCTATCCTCTATCCTATCCTATCCTCTATCCTATTCTATACTCTATCCTATCCTATCCGCTATCCTATCCTCTATCCTATCCAATCCCCTATCCGATCCTCTATCCTATCATATCCTCTATCGTATCCTTTCCTCTATCCTATCCTATCCTCTATCCTATCCTATCCTATCCTCTATCCTATCCTATCCTCTATCCTATCTTATCCTCTATCCTATCCTATCCTCTATCCTATCCTATCCTCTATCCTATCCTATCCTCTATCCTATACAATCCACTATCCTATACTATCCTCTATCCTATCCTATCCTCTATCCTATACAATCCACTATCCTATCCTCTATCCTATCCTCTATCCTATCCTATCCTCTATCCTATCCTATCCTCTATGCTATCCTATCCTCTATCCTATACTATCCTCTATCCTATCCTATCCTCTATCCTATCCAATTACCTATCCTATCATATCCTCTATCCTATCCTATCCTCTATCCTATCCTATCCTCTATCCTATCCTATCCTCTATCCTATCCTATCCTCTATCCTATCCTATCCTCTATCCTATCCTATCCTCTATCCTATCCTATCCTATATCCTATCCAATCCCCTATCCTATCCTCTATCCTATCCTATCCTCTATCCTATCCTATCCTCTATCCTATCCTATCCTCTATCCTATCCTATCCTCTATCCTATCCTATCCTATCCTCTATCCTATCCTATCCTATCCTCTATCCTATCCGATCCTCTATCCTATCATATCCTCTACCCTATCCTATCCTCTATCCTATCCTATCCTCTATGCTATCCTATCCTCTATCCTATACTATCCTCTATCCTATCCTATCTTCTATCCTATCCAATCACCCATCCGATCCTCTATCCTATCCTTTCCTCTATCCTATACTATCCTCAATCCTATCCTATCCTCTATCCTATCCTATCCTATATCCTATCCAATCCCCTATCCGATCCTCTATCCTATCATATCCTCTATCCTATCCTATCCTCTATCCTATCCTATCCTCTATCCTATCCAATCACCTATCCGATCCTCTATCCTATCCTTTCCTCTATCCTATACTATCCTCAATCCTATCCTATCCTCTATCCTATCCTATCCTCTATAATATCCTATCGTCTATCCTATTCTATCCTCTATCCTATCCTATCCTCTATCCTATCCGATCCTCTATCCTATCATATCCTCTATCCTATCCTATCCTATCCTCTATCCTATCCTATCCTCTATCCTATCCTATCCTCTATCCTATCCTATCCTCTATCCTATCCTATCCTCTATCCTATCCGATCCTCTATCCTATCATATCCTCTACCCTATCCTATCCTCTATCCTATCCTATCCTCTATGCTATCCTATCCTCTATCCTATACTATCCTCTATCCTATCCTATCCTCTATCCTATCCAATCACCCATCCGATCCTCTATCCTATCCTTTCCTCTATCCTATACTATCCTCAATCCTATCCTATCCTCTATCCTATCCTATCCTCTATCCTATCCAATCCCCTATCCGATCCTCTATCCTATCATATCCTTTATCCTATCCTATCCTCTATCCTATCCTATCCTATCCTCTATCCTATCCAATCCTATATCCTATCCTCTATCCTATCCTATCCTCTATCCTATCCTATCCTCTATCCTATCCTATCCTCTATCCTATCCTATCCTCTATCCTATCCTATCCTCTATCCTATCCTATCCTCTATCCTATCCTATCCTCTATCCTATCCTATCCTCTATCCTATCCTATCCTATCTGCTATCCTATCCTATCCTCTATCCTATCCTATCATCTATCCTATCCACTATCGTAACCTATCCTCTAACCTATCCAATCCTATATCCTATCCTCTATCCTATCCTATCCTCTATCCTATCCTATCCTCTATGCTATCCTATCCTCTATCCTATACTATCCTCTATCCTATCCTATCCTCTATCCTATCCTATCCTCTATGCTATCCTATCCTCTATCCTATACTATCCTCTATCCTATCCTATCCTCTATCCTATCCAATCACCTATCCTATCCTCTATCCTATCCAATCACCTATCCGATCCTCTATCCTATCCTTTCCTCTATCCTATCCTATCATCAATCCTATTCTATCCTCTATCCTATCCTATCCTCTATCCTATTCTATACTCTATCCTATCCTCTATCCTATCCAATCCCCTATCCGATCCTCTATCCTATCATATCCTCTATCCTATCCTATCCTCTATCCTATCCTATCCTCTATCCTATCCTATCCTATCCTCTATCCTATCCTATCCTTTATCCTATCTTATCCTCTATCCTATCCTATCCTCTATCCTATCCTATCCTCTATCCTATCCTATCCTCTATCCTATACTATCCTCTATCCTATCCTATCCTCTATCCTATACAATCCACTATCCTATACTATCCTCTATCCTATCCTATCCTCTATCCTATACAATCCACTATCCCATCCTCCATCCTATCCTCTATCCTATCCTATCCTCTATCCTATCCTATCCTCTATGCTATCCTATCCTCTATCCTATACTATCCTCTATCCTATCCTATCCTCTATCCTATCCAATCACCTATCCTATCCTCTATCCTATCCAGTCACCTATCCGATCCTCTATCCTATCCTTTCCTCTATCCTATCCTATCATCAATCCTATTCTATCCTCTATCCTATCCTATCCTCTATCCTATTCTATACTCTATCCTATCCTATCCGCTATCCTATCCTCTATCCTATCCAATCCCCTATCCGATCCTCTATCCTATCATATCCTCTATCCTATCCTATCCTCTATCCTATCCTATCCTGTATCCTATCCTATCCTATCCTCTATCCTATCCTATCCTCTATCCTATCCTATCCTCTATCCTATCCTATCCTCTATCCTATCCTATCCTCTATCCTATCCTATCCTCTATCCTATCCTATCCTCTATCCTATCCTATCCTCTATCCTATCCTATCCTCTATCCCATCCTATCCTCTATCCTATCCTATCCTCTATCCTATCCTATCCTCTATCCTATCCTATCCTCTATCCTATCCTATCCTCTATCCTATCCTATCCTCTATCCTATCCTATCCTCTATCCTATCCTATCCTATCCTCTATCCTATCCTATCCTATCCTCTATCCTATCCGATCCTCTATCCTATCATATCCTCTACCCTATCCTATCCTCTATCCTATCCTATCCTCTATGCTATCCTATCCTCTATCCTATACTATCCTCTATCCTATCCTATCTTCTATCCTATCCAATCACCCATCCGATCCTCTATCCTATCCTTTCCTCTATCCTATACTATCCTCAATCCTATCCTATCCTCTATCCTATCCTATCCTATATCCTATCCAATCCCCTATCCGATCCTCTATCCTATCATATCCTCTATCCTATCCTATCCTCTATCCTATCCTATCCTCTATCCTATCCAATCACCTATCCGATCCTCTATCCTATCCTTTCCTCTATCCTATACTATCCTCAATCCTATCCTATCCTCTATCCTATCCTATCCTCTATAATATCCTATCGTCTATCCTATTCTATCCTCTATCCTATCCTATCCTCTATCCTATCCGATCCTCTATCCTATCATATCCTCTATCCTATCCTATCCTATCCTCTATCCTATCCTATCCTCTATCCTATCCTATCCTCTATCCTATCCTATCCTCTATCCTATCCTATCCTCTATCCTATCCTATCCTCTATCCTATCCGATCCTCTATCCTATCATATCCTCTACCCTATCCTATCCTCTATCCTATCCTATCCTCTATGCTATCCTATCCTCTATCCTATACTATCCTCTATCCTATCCTATCCTCTATCCTATCCAATCACCCATCCGATCCTCTATCCTATCCTTTCCTCTATCCTATACTATCCTCAATCCTATCCTATCCTCTATCCTATCCTATCCTCTATCCTATCCTATCCTCTATCCTATCCTATCCTCTATCCTATCCTATCCTCTATCCTATCCTATCCTCTATCCTATCCTATCCTCTATCCTATCCTATCCTCTATCCTATCCTATCCTCTATCCTATCCTATCCTATCCTCTATCCTATCCTATCCTCTATCCTATCCTATCATCTATCCTATCCACTATCGTAACCTATCCTCTAACCTATCCAATCCTATATCCTATCCTCTATCCTATCCTATCCTCTATCCTATCCTATCCTCTATGCTATCCTATCCTCTATCCTATACTATCCTCTATCCTATCCTATCCTCTATCCTATCCTATCCTCTATGCTATCCTATCCTCTATCCTATACTATCCTCTATCCTATCCTATCCTCTATCCTATCCAATCACCTATCCTATCCTCTATCCTATCCAATCACCTATCCGATCCTCTATCCTATCCTTTCCTCTATCCTATCCTATCATCAATCCTATTCTATCCTCTATCCTATCCTATCCTCTATCCTATTCTATACTCTATCCTATCCTATCCGCTATCCTATCCTCTATCCTATCCAATCCCCTATCCGATCCTCTATCCTATCATATCCTCTATCCTATCCTATCCTCTATCCTATCCTATCCTCTATCCTATCCTATCCTATCCTCTATCCTATCCTATCCTTTATCCTATCTTATCCTCTATCCTATCCTATCCTCTATCCTATCCTATCCTCTATCCTATCCTATCCTCTATCCTATACTATCCTCTATCCTATCCTATCCTCTATCCTATACAATCCACTATCCTATACTATCCTCTATCCTATCCTATCCTCTATCCTATACAATCCACTATCCCATCCTCCATCCTATCCTCTATCCTATCCTATCCTCTATCCTATCCTATCCTCTATGCTATCCTATCCTCTATCCTATACTATCCTCTATCCTATCCTATCTTCTATCCTATCCAATCACCTATCCTATCCTCTATCCTATCCAGTCACCTATCCGATCCTCTATCCTATCCTTTCCTCTATCCTATCCTATCATCAATCCTATTCTATCCTCTATCCTATCCTATCCTCTATCCTATTCTATACTCTATCCTATCCTATCCGCTATCCTATCCTCTATCCTATCCAATCCCCTATCCGATCCTCTATCCTATCATATCCTCTATCCTATCCTATCCTCTATCCTATCCTATCCTGTATCCTATCCTATCCTATCCTCTATCCTATCCTATCCTCTATCCTATCTTATCCTCTATCCTATCCTATCCTCTATCCTATCCTATCCTCTATCCTATCCTATCCTCTATCCTATACTATCCTCTATCCTATCCTATCCTCTATCCTATACAATCCACTATCCTATACTATCCTCTATCCTATCCTATCCTCTATCCTATACAATCCACTATCCTATCCTCTATCCTATCCTCTATCCTATCCTATCCTGTATCCTATCCTATCTTCTATCCTATCCTATCATCTATCCTATCATATCCTCTACCCTATCCTATCCTCTATCCTATCCTATCCTCTATGCTATCCTATCCTCTATCCTATACTATCCTCTATCCTATCCTATCTTCTATCCTATCCAATCACCCATCCGATCCTCTATCCTATCCTTTCCTCTATCCTATACTATCCTCAATCCTATCCTATCCTCTATCCTATCCTATCCTATATCCTATCCAATCCCCTATCCGATCCTCTATCCTATCATATCCTCTATCCTATCCTATCCTCTATCCTATCCTATCCTCTATCCTATCCAATCACCTATCCGATCCTCTATCCTATCCTTTCCTCTATCCTATACTATCCTCAATCCTATCCTATCCTCTATCCTATCCTATCCTCTATAATATCCTATCGTCTATCCTATTCTATCCTCTATCCTATCCTATCCTCTATCCTATCCGATCCTCTATCCTATCATATCCTCTATCCTATCCTATCCTATCCTCTATCCTATCCTATCCTCTATCCTATCCTATCCTCTATCCTATCCTATCCTCTATCCTATCCTATCCTCTATCCTATCCTATCCTCTATCCTATCCGATCCTCTATCCTATCATATCCTCTACCCTATCCTATCCTCTATCCTATCCTATCCTCTATGCTATCCTATCCTCTATCCTATACTATCCTCTATCCTATCCTATCCTCTATCCTATCCAATCACCCATCCGATCCTCTATCCTATCCTTTCCTCTATCCTATACTATCCTCAATCCTATCCTATCCTCTATCCTATCCTATCCTCTATCCTATCCAATCCCCTATCCGATCCTCTATCCTATCATATCCTTTATCCTATCCTATCCTCTATCCTATCCTATCCTATCCTCTATCCTATCCAATCCTATATCCTATCCTCTATCCTATCCTATCCTCTATCCTATCCTATCCTCTATCCTATCCTATCCTCTATCCTATCCTATCCTCTATCCTATCCTATCCTCTATCCTATCCTATCCTCTATCCTATCCTATCCTCTATCCTATCCTATCCTATCCTCTATCCTATCCTATCCTCTATCCTATCCTATCATCTATCCTATCCACTATCGTAACCTATCCTCTAACCTATCCAATCCTATATCCTATCCTCTATCCTATCCTATCCTCTATCCTATCCTATCCTCTATGCTATCCTATCCTCTATCCTATACTATCCTCTATCCTATCCTATCCTCTATCCTATCCTATCCTCTATGCTATCCTATCCTCTATCCTATACTATCCTCTATCCTATCCTATCCTCTATCCTATCCAATCACCTATCCTATCCTCTATCCTATCCAATCACCTATCCGATCCTCTATCCTATCCTTTCCTCTATCCTATCCTATCATCAATCCTATTCTATCCTCTATCCTATCCTATCCTCTATCCTATTCTATACTCTATCCTATCCTATCCGCTATCCTATCCTCTATCCTATCCAATCCCCTATCCGATCCTCTATCCTATCATATCCTCTATCCTATCCTATCCTCTATCCTATCCTATCCTCTATCCTATCCTATCCTATCCTCTATCCTATCCTATCCTTTATCCTATCTTATCCTCTATCCTATCCTATCCTCTATCCTATCCTATCCTCTATCCTATCCTATCCTCTATCCTATACTATCCTCTATCCTATCCTATCCTCTATCCTATACAATCCACTATCCTATACTATCCTCTATCCTATCCTATCCTCTATCCTATACAATCCACTATCCCATCCTCCATCCTATCCTCTATCCTATCCTATCCTCTATCCTATCCTATCCTCTATGCTATCCTATCCTCTATCCTATACTATCCTCTATCCTATCCTATCCTCTATCCTATCCAATCACCTATCCTATCCTCTATCCTATCCAGTCACCTATCCGATCCTCTATCCTATCCTTTCCTCTATCCTATCCTATCATCAATCCTATTCTATCCTCTATCCTATCCTATCCTCTATCCTATTCTATACTCTATCCTATCCTATCCGCTATCCTATCCTCTATCCTATCCAATCCCCTATCCGATCCTCTATCCTATCATATCCTCTATCCTATCCTATCCTCTATCCTATCCTATCCTGTATCCTATCCTATCCTATCCTCTATCCTATCCTATCCTCTATCCTATCTTATCCTCTATCCTATCCTATCCTCTATCCTATCCTATCCTCTATCCTATCCTATCCTCTATCCTATACTATCCTCTATCCTATCCTATCCTCTATCCTATACAATCCACTATCCTATACTATCCTCTATCCTATCCTATCCTCTATCCTATACAATCCACTATCCTATCCTCTATCCTATCCTCTATCCTATCCTATCCTGTATCCTATCCTATCTTCTATCCTATCCTATCATCTATCCTATCCTCTATCGTATCCTATCCTCTATCCTATCCAATCCTATATCCTATCCTCTATCCTATCCTATCCTCTATCCTATCCTATCCTCTATCCTATCCTATCCTGTATCCTATCCAATCCCCTATCCGATCCTCTATCCTATCATATCCTCTATCCTATCCTGTCCTCTATCCTATCCTATCCTCTATCCTATCCTATCCTATCCTCTATCCTATCCTATCCTCTATCCTATACTATCCTCTATCCTATCCCATCCTCTATCCTATCCAATCACCTATCCGATCCTCTATCCTATCCTTTCCTCTATCCTATCCTATCATCAATCCTATTCTATCCTCTATCCTATCCTATCCTTTATCCTATTCTATACTCTATCCTATCCTATCCGCTATCCTATCCTCTATCCTATCCAATCCCCTATCCGATCCTCTATCCTATCCTATCCTCTATCCTATCCTATCCTCTATCCTATCCTATCCTATCCTCTATCCTATCCTATCCTCTATCCTATCTTATCCTCTATCCTATCCTATCCTCTATCCTATCCAATCCCCTATCCGATCCTCTATCCTATCCTATCCTCTATCCTATCCTATCCTCTATCCTATCCTATCCTATCCTCTATCTTATAATATCCTCTATCCTATCCTATCCTCTATCCTATCCTATCCTCTATCCTATCCTATCCTCTATCCTATCCTATCCTCTATCCTATCCTATCCTCTATCCTATCCTATCCTCTATCCTATCCTATCCTCTATCCTATCCTATCCTCTATCCTATCCTATCCTCTATCCTATCCTATCCTCTATCCTATCCTATCCTCTATCCTATCCTATCCTCTATCCTATCCTATCCTCTATCCTATCCTATCCTCTATCCTATCCTATCCTCTATCCTATCCTATCCTATCCTCTATCCTATCCTATCCTCTATCCTATCCTATCATCTATCCTATCCACTATCGTAACCTATCCTCTAACCTATCCAATCCTATATCCTATCCTCTATCCTATCCTATCCTCTATCCTATCCTATCCTCTATGCTATCCTATCCTCTATCCTATACTATCCTCTATCCTATCCTATCCTCTATCCTATCCTATCCTCTATGCTATCCTATCCTCTATCCTATACTATCCTCTATCCTATCCTATCCTCTATCCTATCCAATCACCTATCCGATCCTCTATCCTATCATATCCTCTATCCTATCCTATCCTCTATCCTATCCTGTCCTCTATCCTATCCTATCCTATCCTCTATCCTATCCTATCCTCTATCCTATCTTATCCCCTATCCTATCCTATCCTCTATCCTATCCTATCCTCTATCCTATCCTATCCTCTATCCTATACTATCCTCTATCCTATCCTATCCTCTATCCTATACAATCCACTATCCTATACTATCCTCTATCCTATCATATCCTCTATCCTATACAATCCACTATCCTATCCTCTATCCTATCCTCTATCCTATCCTATCCTCTATCCTATCCTATCCTCTATGCTATCCTATCCTCTATCCTATACTATCCTCTATCCTATCCTATCCTCTATCCTATCCAATCACCTATCCTATCCTCTATCCTATCCAATCACCTATCCGATCCTCTATCCTATCCTTTCCTCTATCCTATCCTATCATCAATCCTATTCTATCCTCTATCCTATCCTATCCTCTATCCTATTCTATACTCTATCCTATCCTATCCGCTATCCTATCCTCTATCCTATCCAATCCCCTATCCGATCCTCTATCCTATCATATCCTCTATCCTATCCTATCCTCTATCCTATCCTATCCTCTATCCTATCCTATCCTATCCTCTATCCTATCCTATCCTCTATCCTATCTTATCCTCTATCCTATCCTATCCTCTATCCTATCCTATCCCCTATCCTATCCTATCCTCTATCCTATACTATCCTCTATCCTATCCTATCCTCTATCCTATACAATCCACTATCCTATACTATCCTCTATCCTATCCTATCCTCTGTCCTATACAATCCACTATCCTATCCTCTATCCTATCCTCTATCCTATCCTATCCTCTATCCTATCCTATCTTCTATCCTATCCTATCATCTATCCTATCCTCTATCGTATCCTATCCTCTATCCTATCCAATCCTATATCCTATCCTCTATCCTATCCTATCCTCTATCCTATCCTATCCTCTATCCTATCCTATCCTCTATCCTATCCTATCCTCTATCCTATCCTATCCTCTATCCTATCCTATCCTCTATCCTATCCTATCCTATCCTCTATCCTATCCTATCCTCTATCCTATCCTATCATCTATCCTATCCACTATCGTAACCTATCCTCTAACCTATCCAATCCTATATCCTATCCTCTATCCTATCCTATCCTCTATCCTATCCTATCCTCTATGCTATCCTATCCTCTACCCTATACTATCCTCTATCCTATCCTATCCTCTATCCTATCCTATCCTCTATGCTATCCTATCCTCTATCCTATACTATCCTCTATCCTATCCTATCCTCTATCCTATCCTATCCTCTATCCTATCCTATCCTCTATCCTATACTATCCTCTATCCTATCCTATCTTCTATCCTATACAATCCACTATCCTATACTATCCTCTATCCTATCCTATCCTCTATCCTATACAATCCACTATCCTATCCTCTATCCTATCCTCTATCCTATCCTATCCTGTATCCTATCCTATCTTCTATCCTATCCTATCATCTATCCTATCCTCTATCGTATCCTATCCTCTATCCTATCCAATCCTATATCCTATCCTCTATCCTATCCTATCCTCTATCCTATCCTATCCTCTATCCTATCCTATCCTGTATCCTATCCAATCCCCTATCCGATCCTCTATCCTATCATATCCTCTATCCTATCCTGTCCTCTATCCTATCCTATCCTCTATCCTATCCTATCCTATCCTCTATCCTATCCTATCCTCTATCCTATACTATCCTCTATCCTATCCCATCCTCTATCCTATCCAATCACCTATCCGATCCTCTATCCTATCCTTTCCTCTATCCTATCCTATCATCAATCCTATTCTATCCTCTATCCTATCCTATCCTTTATCCTATTCTATACTCTATCCTATCCTATCCGCTATCCTATCCTCTATCCTATCCAATCCCCTATCCGATCCTCTATCCTATCCTATCCTCTATCCTATCCTATCCTCTATCCTATCCTATCCTATCCTCTATCCTATCCTATCCTCTATCCTATCTTATCCTCTATCCTATCCTATCCTCTATCCTATCCAATCCCCTATCCGATCCTCTATCCTATCCTATCCTCTATCCTATCCTATCCTCTATCCTATCCTATCCTATCCTCTATCTTATAATATCCTCTATCCTATCCTATCCTCTATCCTATCCTATCCTCTATCCTATCCTATCCTCTATCCTATCCTATCCTCTATCCTATCCTATCCTCTATCCTATCCTATCCTCTATCCTATCCTATCCTCTATCCTATCCTATCCTCTATCCTATCCTATCCTCTATCCTATCCTATCCTCTATCCTATCCTATCCTCTATCCTATCCTATCCTCTATCCTATCCTATCCTCTATCCTATCCTATCCTATCCTCTATCCTATCCTATCCTCTATCCTATCCTATCATCTATCCTATCCACTATCGTAACCTATCCTCTAACCTATCCAATCCTATATCCTATCCTCTATCCTATCCTATCCTCTATCCTATCCTATCCTCTATGCTATCCTATCCTCTATCCTATACTATCCTCTATCCTATCCTATCCTCTATCCTATCCTATCCTCTATGCTATCCTATCCTCTATCCTATACTATCCTCTATCCTATCCTATCCTCTATCCTATCCAATCACCTATCCGATCCTCTATCCTATCATATCCTCTATCCTATCCTATCCTCTATCCTATCCTATCCTCTATCCTATCCTATCCTATCCTCTATCCTATCCTATCCTCTATCCTATCTTATCCCCTATCCTATCCTATCCTCTATCCTATCCTATCCTCTATCCTATCCTATCCTCTATCCTATACTATCCTCTATCCTATCCTATCCTCTATCCTATACAATCCACTATCCTATACTATCCTCTATCCTATCATATCCTCTATCCTATACAATCCACTATCCTATCCTCTATCCTATCCTCTATCCTATCCTATCCTCTATCCTATCCTATCCTCTATGCTATCCTATCCTCTATCCTATACTATCCTCTATCCTATCCTATCCTCTATCCTATCCAATCACCTATCCTATCCTCTATCCTATCCAATCACCTATCCGATCCTCTATCCTATCCTTTCCTCTATCCTATCCTATCATCAATCCTATTCTATCCTCTATCCTATCCTATCCTCTATCCTATTCTATACTCTATCCTATCCTATCCGCTATCCTATCCTCTATCCTATCCAATCCCCTATCCGATCCTCTATCCTATCATATCCTCTATCCTATCCTATCCTCTATCCTATCCTATCCTCTATCCTATCCTATCCTATCCTCTATCCTATCCTATCCTCTATCCTATCTTATCCTCTATCCTATCCTATCCTCTATCCTATCCTATCCCCTATCCTATCCTATCCTCTATCCTATACTATCCTCTATCCTATCCTATCCTCTATCCTATACAATCCACTATCCTATACTATCCTCTATCCTATCCTATCCTCTGTCCTATACAATCCACTATCCTATCCTCTATCCTATCCTCTATCCTATCCTATCCTCTATCCTATCCTATCTTCTATCCTATCCTATCATCTATCCTATCCTCTATCGTATCCTATCCTCTATCCTATCCAATCCTATATCCTATCCTCTATCCTATCCTATCCTCTATCCTATCCTATCCTCTATCCTATCCTATCCTGTATCCTATCCAATCCCCTATCCGATCCTCTATCCTATCATATCCTCTATCCTATCCTATCCTCTATCCTATCCTATCCTCTATCCTATACTATCCTCTATCCTATCCCATCCTCTATCCTATCCAATCACCTATCCGATCCTCTATCCTATCCTTTCCTCTATCCTATCCTATCATCAATCCTATTCTATCCTCTATCCTATCCTATCCTTTATCCTATTCTATACTCTATCCTATCCTATCCGCTATCCTATCCTCTATCCTATCCAATCCCCTATCCGATCCTCTATCCTATCCTATCCTCTATCCTATCCTATCCTCTATCCTATCCTATCCTATCCTCTATCCTATCCTATCCTCTATCCTATCTTATCCTCTATCCTATCCTATCCTCTATAATATCGTATCCTCTATCCAATCCTATACTCTATCCTATCCTATCCTATCCTCTATCTTATAATATCCTCTATCCTATCCTATCCTCTATCCTATCCTATCCTCTATCCTATCGTATTCTCTATCCTATCCTATCCTCTATCCTATCCTATCCTCTATCCTATCCTATCCTCTATCCTATCCTATCATCTATCCTATCCACTATCGTATCCTATCCTCTAACCTATCCAATCCTATATCCTATCCTCTATCCTATCCTATCCTCTATCCTACCCTATCCTCTATGCTATCCTATCCTCTATCCTATACTATCCTCTATCCTATCCTATCCTCTATCCTATCCTATCCTCTATGCTATCCTATCCTCTATCCTATACTATCCTCTATCCTATCCAATCCCCTATCCGATCCTCTATCCTATCATATCCTCTATCCTATCCTATCCTCTATCCTATCCTATCCTTTATCCTATCCTATCCTCTATCCTATCCTATCCTCTATCCTATCCTATCCTCTATCCTATCCTATCCTCTATCCTATCCTCTATCCTATCCTATCCTATCCTCTATCCTATCCTATCCTCTATCCTATCCAATCACCTATCCTATCCTCTATCCTATCCAATCACCTATCCGATCCTCTATCCTAACCTTTCCTCTATCCTATCCTATCATCAATCCTATTCTATCCTCTATCCTATCCTATCCTCTATCCTATTCTATACTCTATCCTATCCTATCCGCTATCCTATCCTCTATCCTATCCAATCCCCTATCCGATCCTCTATCCTATCATATCCTCTATCCTATCCTATCCTCTATCCTATCCTATCCTCTATCCTATCCTATCCTATCCTCTATCCTATCCTATCCTCTATCCTATCTTATCCTCTATCCTATCCTATCCTCTATCCTATCCTATCCTCTATCCTATCCTATCCTCTATCCTATACTGTCCTCTATCCTATCCTATCCTCTATGCTATCCTATCCTCTATCCTATACTATCCTCTATCCTATCCTATCCTCTATCCTATCCAATCACCTATCCTATCCTCTATCCTATCCAATCACCTATCCGATCCTCTATCCTATCCTTTCCTCTATCCTATCCTATCATCAATCCTATTCTATCCTCTATCCTATCCTATCCTCTATCCTATCCTATCCTCTATCCTATCCTATCCTTTATCCTATCCTATCTTCTATCCTATCCTATCCTCTATCCTATCCTATCCTCTATCCTATCCTATCCTCTATCCTATCCTCTATCCTATCCTATCCTATCCTCTATCCTATCCTATCCTCTATCCTATACTATCCTCTATCCTATCCTATCCTCTATCCTATCCAATCACCTATCCTATCCTCTATCCTATCCAATCACCTATCCGATCCTCTATCCTATCCTTTCCTCTATCCTATCCTATCATCAATCCTATTCTATCCTCTATCCTATCCTATCCTCTATCCTATTCTATACTCTATCCTATCCTATCCGCTATCCTATCCTCTATCCTATCCAATCCCCTATCCGATCCTCTATCCTATCATATCCTCTATCCTATCCTATCCTCTATCCTATCCTATCCTCTATCCTATCCTATCCTATCCTCTATCCTATCCTATCCTCTATCCTATCTTATCCTCTATCCTATCCTATCCTCTATCCTATCCTATCCTCTATCCTATCCTATCCTCTATCCTATACTATCCTCTATCCTATCCTATCCTCTATGCTATCCTATCCTCTATCCTATACTATCCTCTATCCTATCCTATCCTCTATCCTATCCAATCACCTATCCTATCCTCTATCCTATCCAATCACCTATCCGATCCTCTATCCTATCCTTTCCTCTATCCTATCCTATCATCAATCCTATTCTATCCTCTATCCTATCCTATCCTCTATCCTATTCTATACTCTATCCTATCCTATCCGCTATCCTATCGTCTATCCTATCCAATCCCCTATCCGATCCTCTATCCTATCATATCCTCTATCCTATCCTATCCTCTATCCTATCCTATCCTCTATCCTATCCTATCCTATCCTCTATCCTATCCTATCCTCTATCCTATCTTATCCTCTATCCTATCCTATCCTCTATCCTATCCTATCCTCTATCCTATCCTATCCTCTATCCTATACTATCCTCTATCCTATCCTATCCTCTATCCTATACAATCCACTATCCTATACTATCCTCTATCCTATCCTATCCTCTATCCTATACAATCCACTATCCTATCCTCTATCCTATCCTCTATCCTATCCTATCCTCTATCCTATCCTATCTTCTATCCTATCCTATCATCTATCCTATCCTCTATCGTATCCTATCCTCTATCCTATCCAGTCCTATATCCTATCCTCTATCCTATCCTATCCTCTATCCTATCCTATCCTCTATCCTATCCTATCCTCTATCCTATCCTATCCTGTATCCTATCCAATCCCCTATCCGATCCTCTATCCTATCATATCCTCTATCCTATCCTGTCCTCTATCCTATCCTATCCTCTATCCTATCCTATCCTATCCTCTATCCTATCCTATCCTCTATCCTATACTATCCTCTATCCTATCCCATCCTCTATCCTATCCAATCACCTATCCGATCCTCTATCCTATCCTTTCCTCTATCCTATCCTATCATCAATCCTATTCTATCCTCTATCCTATCCTATCCTTTATCCTATTCTATACTCTATCCTATCCTATCCGCTATCCTATCCTCTATCCTATCCAATCCCCTATCCGATCCTCTATCCTATCCTATCCTCTATCCTATCCTATCCTCTATCCTATCCTATCCTATCCTCTATCCTATCCTATCCTCTATCCTATCTTATCCTCTATCCTATCCTATCCTCTATAATATCGTATCCTCTATCCAATCCTATACTCTATCCTATCCTATCCTATCCTCTATCTTATAATATCCTCTATCCTATCCTATCCTCTATCCTATCCTATCCTCTATCCTATCGTATTCTCTATCCTATCCTATCCTCTATCCTATCCTATCCTCTATCCTATCCTATCCTCTATCCTATCCTATCATCTATCCTATCCACTATCGTATCCTATCCTCTAACCTATCCAATCCTATATCCTATCCTCTATCCTATCCTATCCTCTATCCTATCCTATCCTCTATGCTATCCTATCCTCTATCCTATACTATCCTCTATCCTATCCTATCCTCTATCCTATCCTATCACCTATCCGATCCTCTATCCTATCCTTTCCTCTATCCTATACTATCCTCAATCCTATCCTATCCTCTATCCTATCCTATCCTCTATCCTATCCAATCCCCTATCCGATCCTCTATCCTATCATATCCTCTATCCTATCCTATCCTCTATCCTATCCTATCCTTTATCCTATCCTATCCTCTATCCTATCCTATCCTCTATCCTATCCTATCCTCTATCCTATCCTATCCTCTATCCTATCCTATCCTATCCTCTATCCTATCCTATCCTATCCTCTATCCTATCCTATCCTCTATCCTATACTATCCTCTATCCTATCCTATCCTCTATCCTATCCTATCCTCTATCCTATCCTATCCTCTATCCTATCCTATCCTCTATCCTATCCTATCCTCTATCCTATACTATCCTCTATCCTATCCCATCCTCTATCCTATCCAATCACCTATCCGATCCTCTATCCTATCCTTTCCTCTATCCTATCCTATCATCAATCCTATTCTATCCTCTATCCTATCCTATCCTCTATCCTATTCTATACTCTATCCTATCCTATCCGCTATCCTATCCTCTATCCTATCCAATCCCCTATCCGATCCTCTATCCTATCCTATCCTCTATCCTATCCTATCCTATCCTATCCTCTATCCTATCCTATCCTCTATCCTATCTTATCCTCTATCCTATCCTATCCTCTATAATATCGTATCCTCTATCTAATCCTATACTCTATCCTATCCTATCCTATCCTCTATCTTATAATATAATCTATCCTATCCTATCCTCTATCCTATCCTATCCTCTATCCTATCCTATCCTCTATCCTATCCTATCCTCTATCCTATCCTATCCTCTATCCTATCCTATCCTCTATCCTATCCTATCCTCTATCCTATCCTATCCTCTATCCTATCCAATCACCTATCCGATCCTCTATCCTATCCTTTCCTCAATCCTATCCTATCCTCTACCCTATCCTATCCTCTATCCTATCCAATCCCCTATCCTATCCTCTATCCTATCCTATCCTCTATCCTATCCTATCATCTATCCTATCCACTATCGTATCCTGTCCTCTAACCTATCCAATCCTATATCCTATCCTCTATCCTATCCTATCCTCTATCCTATAATATCCTCCATCCTATACTATCCTCTATCCTATCCTATCCTCTATCCTATCCAATCACCTATCCGATCCTCTATCCAATCCTTTCCTCTATCCTATCCTATCCTCAATCCTATTTTATCCTCTATCCTATCCTATCCTCTATCCTATCCAATCCTCTATCCTATCCTCTATCCTATCCTATCCTCTATCGTATCCTATCCTCTATCCTATCCAATCCTATATCCTATCCTATCCGCTATCCTATCCCATCCTCTATCCTATCCTATCCTCTATCCTATCCTATCCTCTATCCTATACTATCCTCTATCCTATCCTATCCTCTATCCTATCCAATCACCTATCCGATCCTCTATCCTATCCTTTCCTCTATCCTATCCTATCCTCAATCCTATCCTATCCTCTATCCTGTCCTATCCTCTATCCTATCCAATCCCCTATCCTATCCTATATCCTATCCTATCCTCTATCCTATCCTATCATATATCCTATCCACTATCGTATCCTATCCTCTAACCTATCCAATCCTATATCCTATCCTCTATCCTATCCTATCCTCTATGCTATCCTCCATCCTATCCTATCCTCTATCGTATCATATCCTCTATCCTATCCAATCCCGTATGCTATCCAATCCCCTATCCTATCCTCTATACTATCCTATTCTTTATCCTATGCTCTATCCTATCCAATACCCTATCGTTTCCTCTATCCTATCCTATCCTCTATAATATCGTATCCTCTATCCTATCCTATCCTCTATCCTATCCTATCCTCTATCCTATACTATCCTCTATCCTATCCTATCCTCTATCCTATCCTTTCCTCTATCCTATCCAATCCCCTATCCTATCCTCTATCCGATCCTATCCTCTATCCTATCCTATCCTCTATAATATCGTATCCTCTATCCTATCCTATCCTATACTCTATCCTATCCAATCCCCTATCCTATCCTCCAGCCTATCCTATCCTCTATCGTATCCTATCCTCTATCCTATCCAATCCCGTATGCTATCCAATCCCCTATCCTATCCTCTATCCTATCCTATTCTTTATCCTATGCTCTATCCTATCCAATACCCTATCGTTTCCTCTATCCTATCCTATCCTCTATAATATCGTATCCTCTATCCTATCCTATCCTCTATCCTATCCTATCCTCTATCCTATACTATCCTCTATCCTATCCTATCCTCTATCCTATCCAATCACCTATCCGATCCTCTATCCTATCCTTTCCTCTATCCTATCCTATCCTCAATCCTATCCTATCCTCTATCCTATCCTATCCTCTATCCTATCCAATCCCCTATCCTATCCTCTATCCTATACTATCCTCTATCGTATCCTATCCTCTATCCTATCCAATCCTATATCCTATCCTATCCGCTATCCTATGCCATCCTCCATCCTATCCTATCCTCTATCCTATCCTATCCTCTATAATATCCTATCCTCTATCCTATCCTATCCTCAATCCTGTCCTATCTTCTATCCTATCCTATCCTATCCTCTATCCTATCCTATCCTGTATCCTATCGTATCCTCTATCCTATCCTATCCTCTATCCTATCCTATCCTATCCTCTATCCTATCCTATCCTCTATCCTATCCTATCCTCTATCCTATCCTATCCTCTATCCTATCCAATCCCCTATCCGATCCTCTATCCTATCATATCCTTTATCCTATCCTATCCTCTATCCTATCCTATCCTATTCTCTATCCTATCCAATCCTATATCCTATCCTCTATCCTATCCTATCCTCTATCCTATCCTATCCTCTATCCTATCCTATCCTCTATCCTATCCTATCCTCTATCCTATCCTATCCTCTATCCTATCCTATCCTCTATCCTATCCTATCCTCTATCCTATCCTATCCTCTATCCTATCCTATCCTCTATCCTATCCTATCCTCTATCCTATCCTATCCTATCCTCTATCCTATCCTATCCTCTATCCTATCCTATCATCTATCCTATCCACTATCGTAACCTATCCTCTAACCTATCCAATCCTATATCCTATCCTCTATCCTATCCTATCCTCTATCCTATCCTATCCTCTATGCTATCCTATCCTCTATCCTATACTATCCTCTATCCTATCCTATCCTCTATCCTATCCTATCCTCTATGCTATCCTATCCTCTATCCTATACTATCCTCTATCCTATCCTATCCTCTATCCTATCCAATCACCTATCCTATCCTCTATCCTATCCAATCACCTATCCGATCCTCTATCCTATCCTTTCCTCTATCCTATCCTATCATCAATCCTATTCTATCCTCTATCCTATCCTATCCTCTATCCTATTCTATACTCTATCCTATCCTATCCGCTATCCTATCCTCTATCCTATCCAATCCCCTATCCGATCCTCTATCCTATCATATCCTCTATCCTATCCTATCCTCTATCCTATCCTATCCTCTATCCTATCCTATCCTATCCTCTATCCTATCCTATCCTCTATCCTATCCTATCCTCTATGCTATCCTATCCTCTATCCTATACTATCCTCTATCCTATCCTATCCTCTATCCTATCCAATCACCTATCCTATCCTCTATCCTATCCAATCACCTATCCGATCCTCTATCCTATCCTTTCCTCTATCCTATCCTATCATCAATCCTATTCTATCCTCTATCCTATCCTATCCTCTATCCTATTCTATACTCTATCCTATCCTATCCGCTATCCTATCCTCTATCCTATCCAATCCCCTATCCGATCCTCTATCCTATCATATCCTCTATCCTATCCTATCCTCTATCTTATCCTATCCTCTATCCTATCCTATCCTCTATCCTATCCAATCACCTATCCTATCCTCTATCCTATCCAATCACCTATCCGATCCTCTATCCTATACTATCCTCTATCCTATCCTATCCTCTATCCTATACAATCCACTATCCTATACTATCCTCTATCCTATCCTATCCTCTATCCTATACAATCCACTATCCTATCCTCTATCCTATCCTCTATCCTATCCTATCCTCTATCCTATCCTATCTTCTATCCTATCCTATCATCTATCCTATCCTCTATCGTATCCTATCCTCTATCCTATCCAATCCTATATCCTATCCTCTATCCTATCCTATCCTCTATCCTATCCTATCCTCTATCCTATCCTATCCTGTATCCTATCCAATCCCCTATCCGATCCTCTATCCTATCATATCCTCTATCCTATCCTGTCCTCTATCCTATCCTATCCTGTATCCTATCCAATCACCTATCCGATCCTCTATCCTATCCTTTCCTCTATCCTATCCTATCATCAATCCTATTCTATCCTCTATCCTATCCTATCCTTTATCCTATTCTATACTCTATCCTATCCTATCCGCTATCCTATCCTCTATCCTATCCAATCCCCTATCCGATCCTCTATCCTATCCTATCCTCTATCCTATCCTATCCTCTATCCTATCCTATTATCTATCCTATCCTATCCTATCCTCTATCCTATCCTATCCTCTATCCTATCTTATCCTCTATCCTATCCTATCCTCTATCCTATCCAATCCCCTATCCGATCCTCTATCCTATCCTATCCTCTATCCTATCCTATCCTCTATCCTATCCTATCCTATCCTCTATCTTATAATATCCTCTATCCTATCCTATCCTCTATCCTATCCTATCCTCTATCCTATCCTATCCTCTATCCTATCCTATCCTCTATCCTATCCTATCCTCTATCCTATCCTATCCTCTATCCTATCCTATCCTCTATCCTATCCTATCCTCTATCCTATCCTATCCTCTATCCTATCCTATCCTCTATCCTATCCTATCCTCTATCCTATCCTATCCGCTATCCTATCCTCTATCCTATCCAATCCCCTATCCGATCCTCTATCCTATCATATCCTCTATCCTATCCTATCCTCTATCCTATCCTATCCTCTATCCTATCCTATCCTATCCTCTATCCTATCCTATCCTCTATCCTATCTTATCCCCTATCCTATCCTATCCTCTATCCTATCCTATCCTCTATCCTATCCTATCCTCTATCCTATACTATCCTCTATCCTATCCTATCCTCTATCCTATACAATCCACTATCCTATACTATCCTCTATCCTATCCTATCCTCTATCCTATACAATCCACTATCCTATCCTCTATCCTATCCTCTATCCTATCCTATCCTCTATCCTATCCTATCCTCTATGCTATCCTATCCTCTATCCTATACTATCCTCTATCCTATCCTATCCTCTATCCTATCCAATCACCTATCCTATCCTCTATCCTATCCAATCACCTATCCGATCCTCTATCCTATCCTTTCCTCTATCCTATCCTATCATCAATCCTATTCTATCCTCTATCCTATCCTATCCTCTATCCTATTCTATACTCTATCCTATCCTATCCGCTATCCTATCCTCTATCCTATCCAATCCCCTATCCGATCCTCTATCCTATCATATCCTCTATCCTATCCTATCCTCTATCCTATCCTATCCTCTATCCTATCCTATCCTCTATCCTATCCTATCCTATCCTCTATCCTATCCTATCCTCTATCCTATCTTATCCTCTATCCTATCCTATCCTCTATCCTATCCTATCCTCTATCCTATCCTATCCTCTATCCTATACTATCCTCTATCCTATCCTATCCTCTGTCCTATACAATCCACTATCCTATACTATCCTCTATCCTATCCTATCCTCTATCCTATACAATCCACTATCCTATCCTCTATCCTATCCTCTATCCTATCCTATCCTCTATCCTATCCTATCTTCTATCCTATCCTATCCTCTATCCTATCCTATCCTATCCTCTATCCTATCCTATCCTCTATCCTATACTATCCTCTATCCTATCCCATCCTCTATCCTATCCAATCACCTATCCGATCCTCTATCCTATCCTTTCCTCTATCCTATCCTATCATCAATCCTATTCTATCCTCTATCCTATCCTATCCTTTATCCTATTCTATACTCTATCCTATCCTATCCGCTATCCTATCCTCTATCCTATCCAATCCCCTATCCGATCCTCTATCCTATCCTATCCTCTATCCTATCCTATCCTCTATCCTATCCTATCCTATCCTCTATCCTATACTATCCTCTATCCTATCCTATCCTCTATCCTATCCAATCACCTATCCTATCCTCTATCCTATCCAATCACCTATCCGATCCTCTATCCTATCCTTTCCTCTATCCTATCCTATCATCAATCCTATTCTATCCTCTATCCTATCCTATCCTCTATCCTATTCTATACTCTATCCTATCCTATCCGCTATCCTATCCTCTATCCTATCCAATCCCCTATCCGATCCTCTATCCTATCATATCCTCTATCCTATCCTATCCTCTATCCTATCCTATCCTCTATCCTATCCTATCCTATCCTCTATCCTATCCTATCCTCTATCCTATCTTATCCTCTATCCTATCCTATCCTCTATCCTATCCTATCCTCTATCCTATCCTATCCTCTATCCTATACTATCCTCTATCCTATCCTATCCTCTATGCTATCCTATCCTCTATCCTATAATATCCTCTATCCTATCCTATCCTCTATCCTATCCAATCACCTATCCTATCCTCTATCCTATCCAATCACCTATCCGATCCTCTATCCTATCCTTTCCTCTATCCTATCCTATCATCAATCATATTCTATCCTCTATCCTATCCTATCCTCTATCCTATTCTATACTCTATCCTATCCTATCCGCTATCCTATCGTCTATCCTATCCAATCCCCTATCCGATCCTCTATCCTATCATATCCTCTATCCTATCCTATCCTCTATCCTATCCTATCCTCTATCCTATCCTATCCTATCCTCTATCCTATCCTATCCTCTATCCTATCTTATCCTCTATCCTATCCTATCCTCTATCCTATCCTATCCTCTATCCTATCCTATCCTCTATCCTATACTATCCTCTATCCTATCCTATCCTCTATCCTATACAATCCACTATCCTATACTATCCTCTATCCTATCCTATCCTCTATCCTATACAATCCACTATCCTATCCTCTATCCTATCCTCTATCCTATCCTATCCTCTATCCTATCCTATCTTCTATCCTATCCTATCATCTATCCTATCCTCTATCGTATCCTATCCTCTATCCTATCCAGTCCTATATCCTATCCTCTATCCTATCCTATCCTCTATCCTATCCTATCCTCTATCCTATCCTATCCTGTATCCTATCCAATCCCCTATCCGATCCTCTATCCTATCATATCCTCTATCCTATCCTGTCCTCTATCCTATCCTATCATCAATCCTATTCTATCCTCTATCCTATCCTATCCTTTATCCTATTCTATACTCTATCCTATCCTATCCGCTATCCTATCCTCTATCCTATCCAATCCCCTATCCGATCCTCTATCCTATCCTATCCTCTATCCTATCCTATCCTCTATCCTATCCTATCCTATCCTCTATCCTATCCTATCCTCTATCCTATCTTATCCTCTATCCTATCCTATCCTCTATAATATCGTATCCTCTATCCAATCCTATACTCTATCCTATCCTATCCTATCCTCTATCTTATAATATCCTCTATCCTATCCTATCCTCTATCCTATCCTATCCTCTATCCTATCGTATTCTCTATCCTATCCTATCCTGTATCCTATCCTATCCTCTATCCTATCCTATCCTCTATCCTATCCTATCATCTATCCTATCCACTATCGTATCCTATCCTCTAACCTATCCAATCCTATATCCTATCCTCTATCCTATCCTATCCTCTATCCTATCCTATCCTCTATGCTATCCTATCCTCTATCCTATACTATCCTCTATCCTATCCTATCCTCTATCCTATCCTATCACCTATCCGATCCTCTATCCTATCCTTTCCTCTATCCTATACTATCCTCAATCCTATCCTATCCTCTATCCTATCCTATCCTCTATCCTATCCAATCCCCTATCCGATCCTCTATCCTATCATATCCTCTATCCTATCCTATCCTCTATCCTATCCTATCCTTTATCCTATCCTATCCTCTATCCTATCCTATCCTCTATCCTATCCTATCCTCTATCCTATCCTATCCTCTATCCTATCCTATCCTATCCTCTATCCTATACTATCCTCTATCCTATCCCATCCTCTATCCTATCCAATCACCTATCCGATCCTCTATCCTATCCTTTCCTCTATCCTATCCTATCATCAATCCTATTCTATCCTCTATCCTATCCTATCCTCTATCCTATTCTATACTCTATCCTATCCTATCCGCTATCCTATCCTCTATCCTATCCAATCATCTATCCGATCCTCTATCCTATCCTATCCTCTATCCTATCCTATCCTATCCTATCCTCTATCCTATCCTATCCTCTATCCTATCTTATCCTCTATCCTATCCTATCCTCTATAATATCGTATCCTCTATCCAATCCTATACTCTATCCTATCCTATCCTATCCTCTATCTTATAATATAATCTATCCTATCCTATCCTCTATCCTATCCTATCCTCTATCCTATCCTATCCTCTATCCTATCCTATCCTCTATCCTATCCTATCCTCTATCCTATCCTATCCTCTATCCTATCCTATCCTCTATCCTATCCTATCCTCTATCCTATCCTATCCTCTATCCTATCCAATCACCTATCCGATCCTCTATCCTATCCTTTCCTCTATCCTATCCTATCCTCAATCCTATCCTATCCTCTATCCTATCCTATCCTCTATCCTATCCAATCCCCTATCCTATCCTCTATCCTATCCTATCCTCTATCCTATCCTATCATCTATCCTATCCACTATCGTATCCTATCCTCTAACCTATCCAATCCTATATCCTATCCTCTATCCTATCCTATCCTCTATCCTATAATATCCTCTATCCTATACTATCCTCTATCCTATCCTATCCTCTATCCTATCCAATCACCTATCCGATCCTCTATCCTATCCTTTCCTCTATCCTATCCTATCCTCAATCCTATTTTATCCTCTATCCTATCCTATCCTCTATCCTATCCAATCCTCTATCCTATAATATCCTCTATCCTATACTATCCTCTATCCTATCCTATCCTCTATCCTATCCAATCACCTATCCGATCCTCTATCCTATCCTTTCCTCTATCCTATCCTATCCTCAATCCTATTTTATCCTCTATCCTATCCTATCCTCTATCCTATCCATTCCTCTATCCTATCCTCTATCCTATCCTATCCTCTATCGTATCCTATCCTCTATCCTATCCAATCCTATATCCTATCCTATCCGCTATCCTATCCCATCCTCTATCCTATCCTATCCTCTATCCTATCCTATCCTCTATCCTATACTATCCTCTATCCTATCCTATCCTCTATCCTATCCAATCACCTATCCGATCCTCTATCCTATCCTTTCCTCTATCCTATCCTATCCTCAATCCTATCCTATCCTCTATCCTGTCCTATCCTCTATCCTATCCAATCCCCTATCCTATCCTATATCCTATCCTATCCTCTATACTATCCTATCATATATCCTATCCACTATCGTATCCTATCCTCTAACCTATCCAATCCTATATCCTATCCTCTATCCTATCCTATCCTCTATGCTATCCTCCATCCTATCCTATCCTCTATCGTATCATATCCTCTATCCTATCCAATCCCGTATGCTATCCAATCCCCTATCCTATCCTCTATACTATCCTATTCTTTATCCTATGCTCTATCCTATCCAATACCCTATCGTTTCCTCTATCCTATCCTATCCTCTATAATATCGTATCCTCTATCCTATCCTATCCTCTATCCTATCCTATCCTCTATCCTATACTATCCTCTATCCTATCCTATCCTCTATCCTATCCTTTCCTCTATCCTATCCAATCCCCTATCCTATCCTCTATCCGATCCTATCCTCTATCCTATCCTATCCTCTATAATATCGTATCCTCTATCCTATCCTATCCTATACTCTATCCTATCCAATCCCCTATCCTATCCTCCATCCTATCCTATCCTCTATCGTATCCTATCCTCTATCCTATCCAATCCCGTATGCTATCCAATCCCCTATCCTATCCTCTATCCTATCCTATTCTTTATCCTATGCTCTATCCTATCCAATACCCTATCGTTTCCTCTATCCTATCCTATCCTCTATAATATCGTATCCTCTATCCTATCCTATCCTCTATCCTATCCTATCCTCTATCCTATACTATCCTCTATCCTATCCTATCCTCTATCCTATCCAATCACCTATCCGATCCTCTATCCTATCCTTTCCTCTATCCTATCCTATCCTCAATCCTATCCTATCCTCTATCCTATCCTATCCTCTATCCTATCCAATCCCCTATCCTATCCTCTATCCTATACTATCCTCTATCGTATCCTATCCTCTATCCTATCCAATCCTATATCCTATCCTATCCGCTATCCTATGCCATCCTCCATCCTATCCTATCCTCTATCCTATCCTATCCTCTATAATATCCTATCCTCTATCCTATCCTATCCTCAATCCTGTCCTATCCTCTATCCTATCCTATCCTATCCTCTATCCTATCCTATCCTGTATCCTATCGTATCCTCTATCCTATCCTATCCTCTATCCTATCCTATCCTATCCTCTATCCTATCCTATCCTCTATCCTATCCTATCCTCTATCCTATCCTATCCTCTATCCTATCCTATCCTCTATCCTATCCAATCCCCTATCCGATCCTCTATCCTATCATATCCTCTACCCTATCCTATCCTCTATCCTATCCGATCCTCTATCCTATCATATCCTCTATCCTATCCTATCCTCTATCCTATCCAATCCTCTATCCTATCCTTTCCTCTATCCTATCCTATCCTCAATCCTATTTTATCCTCTATCCTATCCTATCCTCTATCCTATCCAATCCTCTATCCTATTTTATCCTCTATCCTATCCTATCCTCTATCCTATCCAATCCTCTATCCTATCCTCTATCCTATCCAATCCTCTATCCTATCCTTTCCTCTATCCTATCCTATCCTCAATCCTATTTTATCCTCTATCCTATCCTATCCTCTATCCTATCCAATCCTCTATCCTATTTTATCCTCTATCCTATCCTATCCTCTATCCTATCCTATCACCTATCCGATCCTCTATCCTATCCTTTCCTCTATCCTATACTATCCTCAATCCTATCCTATCCTCTATCCTATCCTATCCTCTATCCTATCCAATCCCCTATCCGATCCTCTATCCTATCATATCCTCTATCCTATCCTATCCTCTATCCTATCCTATCCTTTATCCTATCCTATCCTCTATCCTATCCTATCCTCTATCCTATCCTATCCTCTATCCTATCCTATCCTCTATCCTATCCTATCCTATCCTCTATCCTATCCTATCCTCTATCCTATACTATCCTCAATCCTATCCTATCCTCTATCCTATCCTATCCTCTATCCTATCCTATCCTCTATCCTATCCTATCCTCTATCCTATCCTATCCTCTATCCTATACTATCCTCTATCCTATCCCATCCTCTATCCTATCCAATCACCTATCCGATCCTCTATCCTATCCTTTCCTCTATCCTATCCTATCATCAATCCTATTCTATCCTCTATCCTATCCTATCCTCTATCCTATTCTATACTCTATCCTATCCTATCCGCTATCCTATCCTCTATCCTATCCAATCCCCTATCCGATCCTCTATCCTATCCTATCCTCTATCCGATCCTCTATCCTATCCTATCCTCTATCCTATCCTATCCTCTATCCTATCCTATCCTCTATCCTATCTTATCCTCTATCCTATCCTATCCTCTATAATATCGTATCCTCTATCCAATCCTATACTCTATCCTATCCTATCCTATCCTCTATCTTATAATATAATCTATCCTATCCTATCCTCTATCCTATCCTATCCTCTATCCTATCCTATCCTCTATCCTATCCTATCCTCTATCCTATCCTATCCTCTATCCTATCCTATCCTCTATCCTATCCTATCCTCTATCCTATCCAATCACCTATCCGATCCTCTATCCTATCCTTTCCTCTATCCTATCCTATCCTCAATCCTATCCTATCCTCTATCCTATCCTATCCTCTATCCTATCCAATCCTCTATCCTATCCTCTATCCTATCCTATCCTCTATCGTATCCTATCCTCTATCCTATCCAATCCTATATCCTATCCTATCCGCTATCCTATTCCATCCTCTATCCTATCCTATCCTCTATCCTATCCTATCCTCTATCCTATACTATCCTCTATCCTATCCTATCCTCTATCCTATCCAATCACCTATCCGATCCTCTATCCTATCCTTTCCTCTATCCTATCCTATCCTCAATCCTATCCTATCCTCTATCCTGTCCTATCCTCTATCCTATCCAATCCCCTATCCTATCCTATATCCTATCCTATCCTCTATCCTATCCTATCATATATCCTATCCACTATCGTATCCTATCCTCTAACCTATCCAATCCTATATCCTATCCTCTATCCTATCCTATCCTCTATGCTATCCTCCATCCTATCCTATCCTCTATCGTATCATATCCTCTATCCTATCCAATCCCGTATGCTATCCAATCCCCTATCCTATCCTCTATACTATCCTATTCTTTATCCTATGCTCTATCCTATCCAATACCCTATCGTTTCCTCTATCCTATCCTATCCTCTATAATATCGTATCCTCTATCCTATCCTATCCTCTATCCTATCCTATCCTCTATCCTATACTATCCTCTATCCTATCCTATCCTCTATCCTATCCTTTCCTCTGTCCTATCCAATCCCCTATCCTATCCTCTATCCGATCCTATCCTCTATCCTATCCTATCCTCTATAATATCGTATCCTCTATCCTATCCTATCCTATACTCTATCCTATCCAATCCCCTATCCTATCCTCCATCCTATCCTATCCTCTATCGTATCCTATCCTCTATCCTATCCAATCCCGTATGCTATCCAATCCCCTATCCTATCCTCTATCCTATCCTATTTTTTATCCTATGCTCTATCCTATCCAATACCCTATCGTTTCCTCTATCCTATCCTATCCTCTATAATATCGTATCCTCTATCCTATCCTATCCTCTATCCTATCCTATCCTCTATCCTATACTATCCTCTATCCTATCCTATCCTCTATCCTATCCAATCACCTATCCGATCCTCTATCCTATCCTTTCCTCTATCCTATCCTATCCTCAATCCTATCCTATCCTCTATCCTATCCTATCCTCTATCCTATCCAATCCCCTATCCTATCCTCTATCCTATACTATCCTCTATCGTATCCTATCCTCTATCCTATCCAATCCTATATCCTATCCTATCCGCTATACTATGCCATCCTCCATCCTATCCTATCCTCTATCCTATCCTATCCTCTATAATATCCTATCCTCTATCCTATCCTATCCTCTATCCTATCCTATCCTATCCTCTATCCTATCCTATCCTGTATCCTATCGTATCCTCTATCCTATCCTATCCTCTATCCTATCCTATCCTATCCTCTATCCTATCCTATCCTCTATCCTATCCTATCCTCTATCCTATCCTATCCTCTATCCTATCCAATCCCCTATCCGATCCTCTATCCTATCATATCCTCTATCCTATCCTATCCTCTATCCTATCCGATCCTCTATCCTATCATATCCTCTATCCTATCCTATCCTCTATCCTATCCAATCCTCTATCCTATCCTTTCCTCTATCCTATCCTATCCTCAATCCTATTTTATCCTCTATCCTATCCTATCCTCTATCCTATCCAATCCTCTATCCTATTTTATCCTCTATCCTATCCTATCCTCTATCCTATCCAATCCTCTATCCTATCCTCTATCCTATCCTATCCTCTATCGTATCCTATCATATATCCTATCCACTATCGTATCCTATCCTCTAACCTATCCAATCCTATATCCTATCCTCTATCCTATCCTATCCTCTATCCTATCCTTTCCTCTATCCTATCCAATCCCCTATCCTATACTCTATCCGATCCTATCCTCTATCCTATCCTATCCTCTATAATATCGTATCCTTTATCCTATCCTATCCTATACTCTATCCTATCCAATCCCCTATCTTATCCTCCATCCTATCCTATCCTCTATCGTATCATATCCTCTATCCTATCCAATCCCGTATGCTATCCAATCCCCTATCCCATCCTCTATACTATCCTATTCTTTATCCTATGCTCTATCCTATCCAATACCCTATCGCTTCCTCTATCCTATCCTATCCTCTATAATATCGTATCCTCTATCCTATCCTATACTCTATCCTATCCTATCCTACCCTCTATCCTATAATATCCTCTATCCTATCCTATCCTCTATCCTATCCTATCCTCTATCCTATCCTATCCTCTATCCTATCCTATCCTCTATCCTATACTATCCTCTATCCTATCCTATCCTCTATCCTATCCTTTCCTCTATCCTATCCAATCCCCTATCCTATCCTCTATCCGATCCTATCCTCTATCCTATCCTATCCTCTATAATATCGTATCCTCTATCCTATCCTATCATATACTCTATCCTATCCAATCCCCTATCCTATCCTCCATCCTATCCTATCCTCTATCGTATCCTATCCCCTATCCTATCCAATCCCGTATGCTATCCAATCCCCTATCCTATCCTCTATCCTATCCTATTCTTTATCCTATGCTCTATCCTATCCAATACCCTATCGTTTCCTCTATCCTATACTATCCTCTATAATATCGTATCCTCTATCCTATCCTATCCTCTATCCTACCCTATCCTCTATCCTATACTATCCTCTATCCTATACTATCCTCTATCCTATCCAATCACCTATCCGATCCTCTATCCTATCCTTTCCTCTATCCTATCCTATCCTCAATCCCATCCTATCCTCTATCCTATCCTATCCTCTATCCTATCCAATCCCCTATCCTATCCTCTATCCTATACTATCCTCTATCGTATCCTATCCTCTATCCTATCCGATCCTATATCCTATCCTATCCGCTATCCTATGCCATCCTCCATCCTATCCTATCCTCTATCCTATCCTATCCTCTATAATATCCTATCCTCTATCCTATCCTATCCTCAATCCTGTCCTATCCTCTATCCTATCCTATCCTATCCTATCCTCTATCCTATCCTATCCTGTATCCTATCGTATCCTCTATCCTATCCTATCCTCTATCCTATCCTATCCTATCCTCTATCCTATCCTATCCTCTATCCTATCCTATCCTCTATCCTATCCTATCCTCTATCCTATCCAATCCCCTATCCGATCCTCTATCCTATCATATCCTCTATCCTATCCTATCCTCTATCCTATAAAATCCTCTATCCTATCCTATCCTCTATCCTATACTATCCTCAATCCTATCCTATCCTCTATCCTATCCTATCCTCTATCCTATCCTATCCTCTATCCTATCCTATCCTCTATCCTATCCTATCCTCTATCCTATACTATCCTCTATCCTATCCCATCCTCTATCCTATCCAATCACCTATCCGATCCTCTATCCTATCCTTTCCTCTATCCTATCCTATCATCAATCCTATTCTATCCTCTATCCTATCCTATCCTCTATCCTATTCTATACTCTATCCTATCCTATCCGCTATCCTATCCTCTATCCTATCCAATCCCCTATCCGATCCTCTATCCTATCCTATCCTCTATCCGATCCTCTATCCTATCCTATCCTCTATCCTATCCTATCCTCTATCCTATCCTATCCTCTATCCTATCTTATCCTCTATCCTATCCTATCCTCTATAATATCGTATCCTCTATCCAATCCTATACTCTATCCTATCCTATCCTATCCTCTATCTTATAATATAATCTATCCTATCCTATCCTCTATCCTATCCTATCCTCTATCCTATCCTATCCTCTATCCTATCCTATCCTCTATCCTATCCTATCCTCTATCCTATCCTATCCTCTATCCTATCCTATCCTCTATCCTATCCAATCACCTATCCGATCCTCTATCCTATCCTTTCCTCTATCCTATCCTATCCTCAATCCTATCCTATCCTCTATCCTATCCTATCCTCTATCCTATCAAATCCCCTATCCTATCCTCTATCCTATCCTATCCTCTATCCTATCCTATCATCTATCCTATCCACTATCGTATCCTATCCTCTAACCTATCCAATCCTATATCCTATCCTCTATCCTATCCTATCCTCTATCCTATAATATCCTCTATCCTATACTATCCTCTATCCTATCCTATCCTCTATCCTATCCAATCACCTATCCGATCCTCTATCCTATCCTTTCCTCTATCCTATCCTATCCTGAATCCTATTTTATCCTCTATCCTATCCTATCCTCTATCCTATCCAATCCTCTATCCTATCCTCTATCCTATCCTATCCTCTATCGTATCCTATCCTCTATCCTATCCAATCCTATATCCTATCCTATCCGCTATCCTATCCCATCCTCTATCCTATCCTATCCTCTATCCTATCCTATCCTCTATCCTATACTATCCTCTATCCTATCCTATCCTCTATCCTATCCAATCACCTATCCGATCCTCTATCCTATCCTTTCCTCTATCCTATCCTATCCTCAATCCTATCCTATCCTCTATCCTGTCCTATCCTCTATCCTATCCAATCCCCTATCCTATCCTATATCCTATCCTATCCTCTATCCTATCCTATCATATATCCTATCCACTATCGTATCCTATCCTCTAACCTATCCAATCCTATATCCTATCCTCTATCCTATCCTATCCTCTATGCTATCCTCCATCCTATCCTATCCTCTATCGTATCATATCCTCTATCCTATCCAATCCCGTATGCTATCCAATCCCCTATCCTATCCTCTATACTATCCTATTCTTTATCCTATGCTCTATCCTATCCAATACCCTATCGTTTCCTCTATCCTATCCTATCCTCTATAATATCGTATCCTCTATCCTATCCTATCCTCTATCCTATCCTATCCTCTATCCTATACTATCCTCTATCCTATCCTATCCTCTATCCTATCCTTTCCTCTGTCCTATCCAATCCCCTATCCTATCCTCTATCCGATCCTATCCTCTATCCTATCCTATCCTCTATAATATCGTATCCTCTATCCTATCCTATCCTATACTCTATCCTATCCAATCCCCTATCCTATCCTCCATCCTATCCTATCCTCTATCGTATCCTATCCTCTATCCTATCCAATCCCGTATGCTATCCAATCCCCTATCCTATCCTCTATCCTATCCTATTTTTTATCCTATGCTCTATCCTATCCAATACCCTATCGTTTCCTCTATCCTATCCTATCCTCTATAATATCGTATCCTCTATCCTATCCTATCCTCTATCCTATCCTATCCTCTATCCTATACTATCCTCTATCCTATCCTATCCTCTATCCTATCCAATCACCTATCCGATCCTCTATCCTATCCTTTCCTCTATCCTATCCTATCCTCAATCCTATCCTATCCTCTATCCTATCCTATCCTCTATCCTATCCAATCCCCTATCCTATCCTCTATCCTATACTATCCTCTATCGTATCCTATCCTCTATCCTATCCAATCCTATATCCTATCCTATCCGCTATCCTATGCCATCCTCCATCCTATCCTATCCTCTATCCTATCCTATCCTCTATAATATCCTATCCTCTATCCTATCCTATCCTCTATCCTATCCTATCCTATCCTCTATCCTATCCTATCCTGTATCCTATCGTATCCTCTATCCTATCCTATCCTCTATCCTATCCTATCCTATCCTCTATCCTATCCTATCCTCTATCCTATCCTATCCTCTATCCTATCCTATCCTCTATCCTATCCAATCCCCTATCCGATCCTCTATCCTATCATATCCTCTATCCTATCCTATCCTCTATCCTATCCGATCCTCTATCCTATCATATCCTCTATCCTATCCTATCCTCTATCCTATCCAATCCTCTATCCTATCCTTTCCTCTATCCTATCCTATCCTCAATCCTATTTTATCCTCTATCCTATCCTATCCTCTATCCTATCCAATCCTCTATCCTATTTTATCCTCTATCCTATCCTATCCTCTATCCTATCCAATCCTCTATCCTATCCTCTATCCTATCCTATCCTCTATCGTATCCTATCCTCTATCCTATCCAATCCTATATCCTATCCTATCCGCTATCCTATCCCATCCTCTATCCTATCCTATCCTCTATCCTATTCTATCGTCTATCCTATCCTATCCTCTATCCTATCCTATCCTCTATCCTATCCTATCCTCTATCCTATACTATCCTCTATCCTATAATATCCTCTATCCTATCCAATCACCTACCCGATCCTCTATCCTATCCTTTCCTCTATCCTATCCTATCCTCAATCCTATCCTATCCTCTATCCTATCCTATAATCTATCCTATCCAATCCCCTATCCTATCCTATATCCTATCCTATCCTCTATCCTATCCTATCATATATCCTATCCACTATCGTATCCTATCCTCTAACCTATCCAATCCTATATCCTATCCTCTATCCTATCCTATCCTCTATCCTATCCTTTCCTCTATCCTATCCAATCCCCTATCCTATACTCTATCCGATCCTATCCTCTATCCTATCCTATCCTCTATAATATCGTATCCTTTATCCTATCCTATCCTATACTCTATCCTATCCAATCCCCTATCTTATCCTCCATCCTATCCTATCCTCTATCGTATCATATCCTCTATCCTATCCAATCCCGTATGCTATCCAATCCCCTATCCCATCCTCTATACTATCCTATTCTTTATCCTATGCTCTATCCTATCCAATACCCTATCGTTTCCTCTATCCTATCCTATCCTCTATAATATCGTATCCTCTATCCTATCCTATACTCTATCCTATCCTATCCTACCCTCTATCCTATAATATCCTCTATCCTATCCTATCCTCTATCCTATCCTATCCTCTATCCTATCCTATCCTCTATCCTATCCTATCCTCTATCCTATACTATCCTCTATCCTATCCTATCCTCTATCCTATCCTTTCCTCTATCCTATCCAATCCCCTATCCTATCCTCTATCCGATCCTATCCTCTATCCTATCCTATCCTCTATAATATCGTATCCTCTATCCTATCCTATCATATACTCTATCCTATCCAATCCCCTATCCTATCCTCCATCCTATCCTATCCTCTATCGTATCCTATCCCCTATCCTATCCAATCCCGTATGCTATCCAATCCCCTATCCTATCCTCTATCCTATCCTATTCTTTATCCTATGCTCTATCCTATCCAATACCCTATCGTTTCCTCTATCCTATACTATCCTCTATAATATCGTATCCTCTATCCTATCCTATCCTCTATCCTATCCTATCCTCTATCCTATACTATCCTCTATCCTATCCTATCCTCTATCCTATCCAATCACCTATCCGATCCTCTATCCTATCCTTTCCTCTATCCTATCCTATCCTCAATCCCATCCTATCCTCTATCCTATCCTATCCTCTATCCTATCCAATCCCCTATCCTATCCTCTATCCTATACTATCCTCTATCGTATCCTATCCTCTATCCTATCCGATCCTATATCCTATCCTATCCGCTATCCTATGCCATCCTCCATCCTATCCTATCCTCTATCCTATCCTATCCTCTATAATATCCTATCCTCTATCCTATCCTATCCTCAATCCTGTCCTATCCTCTATCCTATCCTATCCTATCCTATCCTCTATCCTATCCTATCCTGTATCCTATCGTATCCTCTATCCTATCCTATCCTCTATCCTATCCTATCCTATCCTCTATCCTATCCTATCCTCTATCCTATCCTATCCTCTATCCTATCCTATCCTCTATCCTATCCAATCCCCTATCCGATCCTCTATCCTATCATATCCTCTATCCTATCCTATCCTCTATCCTATCCAATCCTCTATCCTATCCTTTCCTCTATCCTATCCTATCCTCAATCCTATTTTATCCTCGATCCTATCCTATCCTCTATCCTATCCAATCCTCTATCCTATTTTATCCTCTATCCTATCCTATCCTCTATCCTATCCAATCCTCTATCCTATCCTCTATCCTATCCTATCCTCTATCGTATCCTATCCTCTATCCTATCCAATCCTATATCCTATCCTATCCGCTATCCTATGCCATCCTCCATCCTATCCTATCCTCTATCCTATCCTATCCTCTATAATATCCTATCCTCTATCCTATCCTATCCTCAATCCTGTCCTATCCTCTATCCTATCCTATCCTATCCTCTATCCTATCCTATCCTGTATCCTATCGTATCCTCTATCCTATCCTATCCTCTATCCTATCCTATCCTATCCTCTATCCTATCCTGTCCTCTATCCTATCCTATCCTCTATCCTATCCTATCCTCTATCCTATCCAATCCCCTATCCGATCCTCTATCCTATCATATCCTCTATCCTATCCTATCCTCTACCCTATCCTATCCTCTATCCTATCCTATCCTATCCTCTATCCTATCCTATCCTCTATCCTATCTTATCCTCTATCCTATCCTATCCTCTATAATATCCTATCCTCAATCCTATCCTATCCTCTATCCTATTCTATCCTCTATCCTATCCTATCATCCATCCTATCCTATCCTCTATCCTATCCTATCCTCTATCCTATCCTATCCTCTATCCTATCCTATCCTCTATCGTATTCTATATTCTATCCTATTCTATATTCTATGCCATCCTATCCGATCCTCTATCTTTTCCTATCCTCATACCTATCCTATCCTCTATCCTATCCTATCCTGTATCCTATCCAATCCCCTATCCTATCCGCTATCCTATCCTATCCTCTATCCTATCCTTTCCTCTATCCTATCCAATCCCCTATCCTATCCTCTATCCGATCCTATCCTCTATCCTATCCTATCCTATACTCTTTCCTATCCAATCCCCTATCCTATCCTCTATCCTATCCTATCTTCTATCGTATCCTATCCTCTATCCTATCCAATCCCGTATGCTATCCAATCCCCTATCCTATCCTCTATCCTATCCTATTCTTTATCCTATGCTCTATCCTATCCAATCCCATAAGGCTATCCAATCCCCTATCCTATCCTCTATCCTATCCTATTCTTTATCCTATGCTCTATCCTATCCAATACCCTATCGTTTCCTCTATCCTATCCTATCCTCTATAATATCGTATCCTCTATCCAATCCTATACTCTATCCTATCCTATCCTATCCTCTATCCTATAATATCCTCTATCCTATCCTATCCTCTATCCTATCCTATCCTCTATCCTATCATATCCTCTATCCTATCCTATCCTCTATCCTATCCTTTCCTCTATCCTATCCTATCCTCAATCCTATCCTATCCTCTATCCTATCCTATCCTCTATCCTATCCTATCCTCTATCCTATCCTATCCTCTATCCTATCCAATCCCCTATCCGATCCTCTATCCTATCATATCCTGTATCCTATCCTATCCTCTAACCTATCCGATCCTCTATCCTATCATATCCTCTATCCTATCCTATCCTCTATCCTATCCAATCCTATCCTCTATCCTATCCTATCCTCTATCCTATCCTATCCTCTATCCTATCCAATCCCCTATCCGATCCTCTATCCTATCATATCCTCTATCCTATCCTATCCTCTATCCTATCCGATCCTCTATCCTATCATATCCTCTATCCTATCCTATCCTCTATCCTATCCAATCCTCTATCCTATCCTTTCCTCTATCCTATCCTATCCTCAATCCTATTTTATCCTCTATCCTATCCTATCCTCTATCCTATCCTATCCTCTATCCTATCCTATCCTCTATCCTATCCAATCACCTATCCGATCCTCTATCCTATCCTTTCCTCTATCCTATCCTATCCTCAATCCTATCCTATCCTCTATCCTATCCTATCCTCTATCCTATCAAATCCCCTATCCTATCCTCTATCCTATCCTATCCTCTATCCTATCCTATCATCTATCCTATCCACTATCGTATCCTATCCTCTAACCTATCCAATCCTATATCCTATCCTCTATCCTATCCTATCCTCTATCCTATAATATCCTCTATCCTATACTATCCTCTATCCTATCCTATCCTCTATCCTATCCAATCACCTATCCGATCCTCTATCCTATCCTTTCCTCTATCCTATCCTATCCTGAATCCTATTTTATCCTCTATCCTATCCTATCCTCTATCCTATCCAATCCTCTATCCTATCCTCTATCCTATCCTATCCTCTATCGTATCCTATCCTCTATCCTATCCAAACCTATATCCTATCCTATCCGCTATCCTATCCCATCCTCTATCCTATCCTATCCTCTATCCTATCCTATCCTCTATCCTATACTATCCTCTATCCTATCCTATCCTCTATCCTATCCAATCACCTATCCGATCCTCTATCCTATCCTTTCCTCTATCCTATCCTATCCTCAATCCTATCCTATCCTCTATCCTGTCCTATCCTCTATCCTATCCAATCCCCTATCCTATCCTATATCCTATCCTATCCTCTATCCTATCCTATCATATATCCTATCCACTATCGTATCCTATCCTCTAACCTATCCAATCCTATATCCTATCCTCTATCCTATCCTATCCTCTATGCTATCCTCCATCCTATCCTATCCTCTATCGTATCATATCCTCTATCCTATCCAATCCCGTATGCTATCCAATCCCCTATCCTATCCTCTATACTATCCTATTCTTTATCCTATGCTGTATCCTATCCAATACCCTATCGTTTCCTCTATCCTATCCTATCCTCTATAATATCGTATCCTCTATCCTATCCTATCCTCTATCCTATCCTATCCTCTATCCTATACTATCCTCTATCCTATCCTATCCTCTATCCTATCCTTTCCTCTGTCCTATCCAATCCCCTATCCTATCCTCTATCCGATCCTATCCTCTATCCTATCCTATCCTCTATAATATCGTATCCTCTATCCTATCCTATCCTATACTCTATCCTATCCAATCCCCTATCCTATCCTCCATCCTATCCTATCCTCTATCGTATCCTATCCTCTATCCTATCCAATCCCGTATGCTATCCAATCCCCTATCCTATCCTCTATCCTATCCTATTTTTTATCCTATGCTCTATCCTATCCAATACCCTATCGTTTCCTCTATCCTATCCTATCCTCTATAATATCGTATCCTCTATCCTATCCTATCCTCTATCCTATCCTATCCTCTATCCTATACTATCCTCTATCCTATCCTATCCTCTATCCTATCCAATCACCTATCCGATCCTCTATCCTATCCTTTCCTCTATCCTATCCTATCCTCAATCCTATCCTATCCTCTATCCTATCCTATCCTCTATCCTATCCAATCCCCTATCCTATCCTCTATCCTATACTATCCTCTATCGTATCCTATCCTCTATCCTATCCAATCCTATATCCTATCCTATCCGCTATCCTATGCCATCCTCCATCCTATCCTATCCTCTATCCTATCCTATCCTCTATAATATCCTATCCTCTATCCTATCCTATCCTCTATCCTATCCTATCCTATCCTCTATCCTATCCTATCCTGTATCCTATCGTATCCTCTATCCTATCCTATCCTCTATCCTATCCTATCCTATCCTCTATCCTATCCTATCCTCTATCCTATCCTATCCTCTATCCTATCCTATCCTCTATCCTATCCAATCCCCTATCCGATCCTCTATCCTATCATATCCTCTATCCTATCCTATCCTCTATCCTATCCGATCCTCTATCCTATCATATCCTCTATCCTATCCTATCCTCTATCCTATCCAATCCTCTATCCTATCCTTTCCTCTATCCTATCCTATCCTCAATCCTATTTTATCCTCTATCCTATCCTATCCTCTATCCTATCCAATCCTCTATCCTATTTTATCCTCTATCCTATCCTATCCTCTATCCTATCCAATCCTCTATCCTATCCTCTATCCTATCCTATCCTCTATCGTATCCTATCCTCTATCCTATCCAATCCTATATCCTATCCTATCCGCTATCCTATCCCATCCTCTATCCTATCCTATCCTCTATCCTATTCTATCGTCTATCCTATCCTATCCTCTATCCTATCCTATCCTCTATCCTATCCTATCCTCTATCCTATACTATCCTCTATCCTATAATATCCTCTATCCTATCCAATCACCTACCCGATCCTCTATCCTATCCTTTCCTCTATCCTATCCTATCCTCAATCCTATCCTATCCTCTATCCTATCCTATAATCTATCCTATCCAATCCCCTATCCTATCCTATATCCTATCCTATCCTCTATCCTATCCTATCATATATCCTATCCACTATCGTATCCTATCCTCTAACCTATCCAATCCTATATCCTATCCTCTATCCTATCCTATCCTCTATCCTATCCTTTCCTCTATCCTATCCAATCCCCTATCCTATACTCTATCCGATCCTATCCTCTATCCTATCCTATCCTCTATAATATCGTATCCTTTATCCTATCCTATCCTATACTCTATCCTATCCAATCCCCTATCTTATCCTCCATCCTATCCTATCCTCTATCGTATCATATCCTCTATCCTATCCAATCCCGTATGCTATCCAATCCCCTATCCCATCCTCTATACTATCCTATTCTTTATCCTATGCTCTATCCTATCCAATACCCTATCGTTTCCTCTATCCTATCCTATCCTCTATAATATCGTATCCTCTATCCTATCCTATACTCTATCCTATCCTATCCTACCCTCTATCCTATAATATCCTCTATCCTATCCTATCCTCTATCCTATCCTATCCTCTATCCTATCCTATCCTCTATCCTATCCTATCCTCTATCCTATACTATCCTCTATCCTATCCTATCCTCTATCCTATCCTTTCCTCTATCCTATCCAATCCCCTATCCTATCCTCTATCCGATCCTATCCTCTATCCTATCCTATCCTCTATAATATCGTATCCTCTATCCTATCCTATCATATACTCTATCCTATCCAATCCCCTATCCTATCCTCCATCCTATCCTATCCTCTATCGTATCCTATCCCCTATCCTATCCAATCCCGTATGCTATCCAATCCCCTATCCTATCCTCTATCCTATCCTATTCTTTATCCTATGCTCTATCCTATCCAATACCCTATCGTTTCCTCTATCCTATACTATCCTCTATAATATCGTATCCTCTATCCTATCCTATCCTCTATCCTATCCTATCCTCTATCCTATACTATCCTCTATCCTATCCTATCCTCTATCCTATCCAATCACCTATCCGATCCTCTATCCTATCCTTTCCTCTATCCTATCCTATCCTCAATCCCATCCTATCCTCTATCCTATCCTATCCTCTATCCTATCCAATCCCCTATCCTATCCTCTATCCTATACTATCCTCTATCGTATCCTATCCTCTATCCTATCCGATCCTATATCCTATCCTATCCGCTATCCTATGCCATCCTCCATCCTATCCTATCCTCTATCCTATCCTATCCTCTATAATATCCTATCCTCTATCCTATCCTATCCTCAATCCTGTCCTATCCTCTATCCTATCCTATCCTATCCTATCCTCTATCCTATCCTATCCTGTATCCTATCGTATCCTCTATCCTATCCTATCCTCTATCCTATCCTATCCTATCCTCTATCCTATCCTATCCTCTATCCTATCCTATCCTCTATCCTATCCTATCCTCTATCCTATCCAATCCCCTATCCGATCCTCTATCCTATCATATCCTCTATCCTATCCTATCCTCTATCCTATCCAATCCTCTATCCTATCCTTTCCTCTATCCTATCCTATCCTCAATCCTATTTTATCCTCGATCCTATCCTATCCTCTATCCTATCCAATCCTCTATCCTATTTTATCCTCTATCCTATCCTATCCTCTATCCTATCCAATCCTCTATCCTATCCTCTATCCTATCCTATCCTCTATCGTATCCTATCCTCTATCCTATCCAATCCTATATCCTATCCTATCCGCTATCCTATGCCATCCTCCATCCTATCCTATCCTCTATCCTATCCTATCCTCTATAATATCCTATCCTCTATCCTATCCTATCCTCAATCCTGTCCTATCCTCTATCCTATCCTATCCTATCCTCTATCCTATCCTATCCTGTATCCTATCGTATCCTCTATCCTATCCTATCCTCTATCCTATCCTATCCTATCCTCTATCCTATCCTGTCCTCTATCCTATCCTATCCTCTATCCTATCCTATCCTCTATCCTATCCAATCCCCTATCCGATCCTCTATCCTATCATATCCTCTATCCTATCCTATCCTCTACCCTATCCTATCCTCTATCCTATCCTATCCTATCCTCTATCCTATCCTATCCTCTATCCTATCTTATCCTCTATCCTATCCTATCCTCTATAATATCCTATCCTCAATCCTATCCTATCCTCTATCCTATTCTATCCTCTATCCTATCCTATCATCCATCCTATCCTATCCTCTATCCTATCCTATCCTCTATCCTATCCTATCCTCTATCCTATCCTATCCTCTATCGTATTCTATATTCTATCCTATTCTATATTCTATGCCATCCTATCCGATCCTCTATCTTTTCCTATCCTCATACCTATCCTATCCTCTATCCTATCCTATCCTGTATCCTATCCAATCCCCTATCCTATCCGCTATCCTATCCTATCCTCTATCCTATCCTTTCCTCTATCCTATCCAATCCCCTATCCTATCCTCTATCCGATCCTATCCTCTATCCTATCCTATCCTATACTCTTTCCTATCCAATCCCCTATCCTATCCTCTATCCTATCCTATCTTCTATCGTATCCTATCCTCTATCCTATCCAATCCCGTATGCTATCCAATCCCCTATCCTATCCTCTATCCTATCCTATTCTTTATCCTATGCTCTATCCTATCCAATCCCATAAGGCTATCCAATCCCCTATCCTATCCTCTATCCTATCCTATTCTTTATCCTATGCTCTATCCTATCCAATACCCTATCGTTTCCTCTATCCTATCCTATCCTCTATAATATCGTATCCTCTATCCAATCCTATACTCTATCCTATCCTATCCTATCCTCTATCCTATTCTATCGTCTATCCTATCCTATCCTCTATCCTATCCTATCCTCTATCCTATCCTATCCTCTATCCTATACTATCCTCTATCCTATAATATCCTCTATCCTATCCAATCACCTACCCGATCCTCTATCCTATCCTTTCCTCTATCCTATCCTATCCTCAATCCTATCCTATCCTCTATCCTATCCTATAATCTATCCTATCCAATCCCCTATCCTATCCTATATCCTATCCTATCCTCTATCCTATCCTATCATATATCCTATCCACTATCGTATCCTATCCTCTAACCTATCCAATCCTATATCCTATCCTCTATCCTATCCTATCCTCTATCCTATCCTTTCCTCTATCCTATCCAATCCCCTATCCTATACTCTATCCGATCCTATCCTCTATCCTATCCTATCCTCTATAATATCGTATCCTTTATCCTATCCTATCCTATACTCTATCCTATCCAATCCCCTATCTTATCCTCCATCCTATCCTATCCTCTATCGTATCATATCCTCTATCCTATCCAATCCCGTATGCTATCCAATCCCCTATCCCATCCTCTATACTATCCTATTCTTTATCCTATGCTCTATCCTATCCAATACCCTATCGTTTCCTCTATCCTATCCTATCCTCTATAATATCGTATCCTCTATCCTATCCTATACTCTATCCTATCCTATCCTACCCTCTATCCTATAATATCCTCTATCCTATCCTATCCTCTATCCTATCCTATCCTCTATCCTATCCTATCCTCTATCCTATCCTATCCTCTATCCTATACTATCCTCTATCCTATCCTATCCTCTATCCTATCCTTTCCTCTATCCTATCCAATCCCCTATCCTATCCTCTATCCGATCCTATCCTCTATCCTATCCTATCCTCTATAATATCGTATCCTCTATCCTATCCTATCATATACTCTATCCTATCCAATCCCCTATCCTATCCTCCATCCTATCCTATCCTCTATCGTATCCTATCCCCTATCCTATCCAATCCCGTATGCTATCCAATCCCCTATCCTATCCTCTATCCTATCCTATTCTTTATCCTATGCTCTATCCTATCCAATACCCTATCGTTTCCTCTATCCTATACTATCCTCTATAATATCGTATCCTCTATCCTATCCTATCCTCTATCCTATCCTATCCTCTATCCTATACTATCCTCTATCCTATCCTATCCTCTATCCTATCCAATCACCTATCCGATCCTCTATCCTATCCTTTCCTCTATCCTATCCTATCCTCAATCCCATCCTATCCTCTATCCTATCCTATCCTCTATCCTATCCAATCCCCTATCCTATCCTCTATCCTATACTATCCTCTATCGTATCCTATCCTCTATCCTATCCGATCCTATATCCTATCCTATCCGCTATCCTATGCCATCCTCCATCCTATCCTATCCTCTATCCTATCCTATCCTCTATAATATCCTATCCTCTATCCTATCCTATCCTCAATCCTGTCCTATCCTCTATCCTATCCTATCCTATCCTATCCTCTATCCTATCCTATCCTGTATCCTATCGTATCCTCTATCCTATCCTATCCTCTATCCTATCCTATCCTATCCTCTATCCTATCCTATCCTCTATCCTATCCTATCCTCTATCCTATCCTATCCTCTATCCTATCCAATCCCCTATCCGATCCTCTATCCTATCATATCCTCTATCCTATCCTATCCTCTATCCTATCCAATCCTCTATCCTATCCTTTCCTCTATCCTATCCTATCCTCAATCCTATTTTATCCTCGATCCTATCCTATCCTCTATCCTATCCAATCCTCTATCCTATTTTATCCTCTATCCTATCCTATCCTCTATCCTATCCAATCCTCTATCCTATCCTCTATCCTATCCTATCCTCTATCGTATCCTATCCTCTATCCTATCCAATCCTATATCCTATCCTATCCGCTATCCTATGCCATCCTCCATCCTATCCTATCCTCTATCCTATCCTATCCTCTATAATATCCTATCCTCTATCCGATCCTATCCTCTATCCTATCCTATCCTATACTCTTTCCTATCCAATCCCCTATCCTATCCTCTATCCTATCCTATCTTCTATCGTATCCTATCCTCTATCCTATCCAATCCCGTATGCTATCCAATCCCCTATCCTATCCTCTATCCTATCCTATTCTTTATCCTATGCTCTATCCTATCCAATCCCATAAGGCTATCCAATCCCCTATCCTATCCTCTATCCTATCCTATTCTTTATCCTATGCTCTATCCTATCCAATACCCTATCGTTTCCTCTATCCTATCCTATCCTCTATAATATCGTATCCTCTATCCAATCCTATACTCTATCCTATCCTATCCTATCCTCTATCCTATTCTATCGTCTATCCTATCCTATCCTCTATCCTATCCTATCCTCTATCCTATCCTATCCTCTATCCTATACTATCCTCTATCCTATAATATCCTCTATCCTATCCAATCACCTACCCGATCCTCTATCCTATCCTTTCCTCTATCCTATCCTATCCTCAATCCTATCCTATCCTCTATCCTATCCTATAATCTATCCTATCCAATCCCCTATCCTATCCTATATCCTATCCTATCCTCTATCCTATCCTATCATATATCCTATCCACTATCGTATCCTATCCTCTAACCTATCCAATCCTATATCCTATCCTCTATCCTATCCTATCCTCTATCCTATCCTTTCCTCTATCCTATCCAATCCCCTATCCTATACTCTATCCGATCCTATCCTCTATCCTATCCTATCCTCTATAATATCGTATCCTTTATCCTATCCTATCCTATACTCTATCCTATCCAATCCCCTATCTTATCCTCCATCCTATCCTATCCTCTATCGTATCATATCCTCTATCCTATCCAATCCCGTATGCTATCCAATCCCCTATCCCATCCTCTATACTATCCTATTCTTTATCCTATGCTCTATCCTATCCAATACCCTATCGTTTCCTCTATCCTATCCTATCCTCTATAATATCGTATCCTCTATCCTATCCTATACTCTATCCTATCCTATCCTACCCTCTATCCTATAATATCCTCTATCCTATCCTATCCTCTATCCTATCCTATCCTCTATCCTATCCTATCCTCTATCCTATCCTATCCTCTATCCTATACTATCCTCTATCCTATCCTATCCTCTATCCTATCCTTTCCTCTATCCTATCCAATCCCCTATCCTATCCTCTATCCGATCCTATCCTCTATCCTATCCTATCCTCTATAATATCGTATCCTCTATCCTATCCTATCATATACTCTATCCTATCCAATCCCCTATCCTATCCTCCATCCTATCCTATCCTCTATCGTATCCTATCCCCTATCCTATCCAATCCCGTATGCTATCCAATCCCCTATCCTATCCTCTATCCTATCCTATTCTTTATCCTATGCTCTATCCTATCCAATACCCTATCGTTTCCTCTATCCTATACTATCCTCTATAATATCGTATCCTCTATCCTATCCTATCCTCTATCCTATCCTATCCTCTATCCTATACTATCCTCTATCCTATCCTATCCTCTATCCTATCCAATCACCTATCCGATCCTCTATCCTATCCTTTCCTCTATCCTATCCTATCCTCAATCCCATCCTATCCTCTATCCTATCCTATCCTCTATCCTATCCAATCCCCTATCCTATCCTCTATCCTATACTATCCTCTATCGTATCCTATCCTCTATCCTATCCGATCCTATATCCTATCCTATCCGCTATCCTATGCCATCCTCCATCCTATCCTATCCTCTATCCTATCCTATCCTCTATAATATCCTATCCTCTATCCTATCCTATCCTCAATCCTGTCCTATCCTCTATCCTATCCTATCCTATCCTATCCTCTATCCTATCCTATCCTGTATCCTATCGTATCCTCTATCCTATCCTATCCTCTATCCTATCCTATCCTATCCTCTATCCTATCCTATCCTCTATCCTATCCTATCCTCTATCCTATCCTATCCTCTATCCTATCCAATCCCCTATCCGATCCTCTATCCTATCATATCCTCTATCCTATCCTATCCTCTATCCTATCCAATCCTCTATCCTATCCTTTCCTCTATCCTATCCTATCCTCAATCCTATTTTATCCTCGATCCTATCCTATCCTCTATCCTATCCAATCCTCTATCCTATTTTATCCTCTATCCTATCCTATCCTCTATCCTATCCAATCCTCTATCCTATCCTCTATCCTATCCTATCCTCTATCGTATCCTATCCTCTATCCTATCCAATCCTATATCCTATCCTATCCGCTATCCTATGCCATCCTCCATCCTATCCTATCCTCTATCCTATCCTATCCTCTATAATATCCTATCCTCTATCCTATCCTATCCTCAATCCTGTCCTATCCTCTATCCTATCCTATCCTATCCTCTATCCTATCCTATCCTGTATCCTATCGTATCCTCTATCCTATCCTATCCTCTATCCTATCCTATCCTATCCTCTATCCTATCCTGTCCTCTATCCTATCCTATCCTCTATCCTATCCTATCCTCTATCCTATCCAATCCCCTATCCGATCCTCTATCCTATCATATCCTCTATCCTATCCTATCCTCTACCCTATCCTATCCTCTATCCTATCCTATCCTATCCTCTATCCTATCCTATCCTCTATCCTATCTTATCCTCTATCCTATCCTATCCTCTATAATATCCTATCCTCAATCCTATCCTATCCTCTATCCTATTCTATCCTCTATCCTATCCTATCATCCATCCTATCCTATCCTCTATCCTATCCTATCCTCTATCCTATCCTATCCTCTATCCTATCCTATCCTCTATCGTATTCTATATTCTATCCTATTCTATATTCTATGCCATCCTATCCGATCCTCTATCTTTTCCTATCCTCATACCTATCCTATCCTCTATCCTATCCTATCCTGTATCCTATCCAATCCCCTATCCTATCCGCTATCCTATCCTATCCTCTATCCTATCCTTTCCTCTATCCTATCCAATCCCCTATCCTATCCTCTATCCGATCCTATCCTCTATCCTATCCTATCCTATACTCTTTCCTATCCAATCCCCTATCCTATCCTCTATCCTATCCTATCTTCTATCGTATCCTATCCTCTATCCTATCCAATCCCGTATGCTATCCAATCCCCTATCCTATCCTCTATCCTATCCTATTCTTTATCCTATGCTCTATCCTATCCAATCCCATAAGGCTATCCAATCCCCTATCCTATCCTCTATCCTATCCTATTCTTTATCCTATGCTCTATCCTATCCAATACCCTATCGTTTCCTCTATCCTATCCTATCCTCTATAATATCGTATCCTCTATCCAATCCTATACTCTATCCTATCCTATCCTATCCTCTATCCTATAATATCCTCTATCCTATCCTATCCTCTATCCTATCCTATCCTCTATCCTATCATATCCTCTATCCTATCCTATCCTCTATCCTATCCTTTCCTCTATCCTATCCTATCCTCAATCCTATCCTATCCTCTATCCTATCCTATCCTCTATCCTATCCTATCCTCTATCCTATCCTATCCTCTATCCTATCCAATCCCCTATCCGATCCTCTATCCTATCATATCCTGTATCCTATCCTATCCTCTAACCTATCCGATCCTCTATCCTATCATATCCTCTATCCTATCCTATCCTCTATCCTATCCAATCCTATCCTCTATCCTATCCTATCCTCTATCCTATCCTATCCTCTATCCTATCCAATCCCCTATCCGATCCTCTATCCTATCATATCCTCTATCCTATCCTATCCTCTATCCTATCCGATCCTCTATCCTATCATATCCTCTATCCTATCCTATCCTCTATCCTATCCAATCCTCTATCCTATCCTTTCCTCTATCCTATCCTATCCTCAATCCTATTTTATCCTCTATCCTATCCTATCCTCTATCCTATCCAATCCTCTATCCTATTTTATCCTCTATCCTATCCTATCCTCTATCCTATCCAATCCTCTATCCTATCCTCTATCCTATCCTATCCTCTATCGTATCCTATCCTCTATCCTATCCAATCCTATATCCTATCCTATCCGCTATCCTATCCCATCCTCTATCCTATCCTATCCTCTATCCTATTCTATCCCCTATCCTATCCTATCCTCTATCCTATCCTTTCCTCTATCCTATCCAATCCCCTATCCTATACTCTATCCGATCCTATCCTCTATCCTATCCTATCCTCTATAATATCGTATCCTTTATCCTATCCTATCCTATACTCTATCCTATCCAATCCCCTATCTTATCCTCCATCCTATCCTATCCTCTATCGTATCATATCCTCTATCCTATCCAATCCCGTATGCTATCCAATCCCCTATCCTATCCTCTATACTATCCTATTCTTTATCCTATGCTCTATCCTATCCAATACCCTATCGTTTCCTCTATCCTATCCTATCCTCTATAATATCGTATCCTCTATCCTATCCTATACTCTATCCTATCCTATCCTATCCTCTATCCTATAATATCCTCTATCCTATCCTATCCTCTATCCTATCCTATCCTCTATCCTATACTATCCTCTATCCTATCCTATCCTCTATCCTATCCTTTCCTCTATCCTATCCAATCCCCTATCCTATCCTCTATCCGATCCTATCCTCTATCCTATCCTATCCTCTATAATATCGTATCCTCTATCCTATCCTATCCTCTATCCTATCCAATCCCCTATCCTATCCTCTATCCTATCCTATCCTATCATCTATCCTATCCTGTCCTCTATCCTCTATCCTCTATCCTCTATCCTATCCTATCCTCTATCCTATCCTCTATCCTATCCTATCCTCTATCCTATCCTTTCCTCTATCCTATCCTATCCTCAATCCTATCCTATCCTCTATCCTATCCTATCCTCTATCCTATCCAATCCCCTATCCTATCCTCTATCCTATCCTATCCTCTATCGTATCCTATCCTCTATCCTATCCAATCCTATATCCTATCCTATCCGCAATCCTATCCCATCCTCTATCCTATCCTATCCTCTATAATATCCTATCCTCTATCCTATCCTATCCTCTATCCTATCCTATCCTCTATCCTATCCTATCCTCTATCCTATCCTATCCTCTATCCTATCCTATCCTCTATCCTATCCAATCCTATATCCTATCCTATCCGCTATCCTATCCCATCCTCTATCCTATCCTATCCTCTATAATATCCTATCCTCTATCCTATCCTATCCTCTATCCTATCCTATCCTCTATCCTATCCTATCCTCAATCCTATCCTATCCTCTATCCTATCCTATCCTCTATCCTATCCAATCCCCTATCCTATCCTCTATCCTATCCTATCCTATCATCTATCCTATCCTATCCTCTATCCTCTATCCTCTATCCTCTATCCTATCCTATCCTCTATCCTATCCTCTATCCTATCCTATCCTCTATCCTATCCTATCCTCTATGCTATCCTATCCTCTATCCTATACTATCCTCTATCCTATCCTATCCTCTATCCTATCCTATCCTCTATCCTATCCTATCCTCTATCCTATCTTATCCTCTATCCTATCCTATCCAATATCCTATACTATCCTCAATCCTATCCTATCCTCTATCCTATCCTATCCTCTATCCTATCCAATCACCTATCCGATCCTCTATCCTATCCTTTCCTCTATCCTATACTATCCTCAATCCTATCCTATCCTCTATCCTATCCTATCCTCTATCCTATCCAATCCCCTATCCGATCCTCTATAATATCATATCCTCTATCCTATCCTATCCTCTATCCTATCCTATCCTATCCTCTATCCTATCCTATCCTATCCTCTATCCTATCCTATCCTCTATCCTATCTTATCCTCTATCCTATCCTATCCTCTATAATATCCTATCCTCTATCCTATCCTATCCTCAATCCTATCCTATCCTCTATCCTATTCTATCCTCTATCCTATCCTATCCTATCGTCCATCCTATCATATCCTCTATCCTATCCTATCCTCTATCCTATCCTATCCTCTATCCTATTCTATATTCTATCCTATTCTATATTCTATGCCATCCTATCCGATCCTCTATGTTTTCCTATCCTCATTCCTATCCTATCCTCTATCCTATCCTATCCTGTATCCTATCCAATCCCCTATCCTATCCGTTATCCTATCCTATCCTCTATCCTGTCCTTTCCTCTATCCTATCCAATCCCCTATCCTATCCTCTATCCTATCCTATCCTCTATAATATCGTATCCTCTATCCTATCCAATCCCCTATCCTATCCTCTATCCGATCCTATCCTCTATCCTATCCTATCCTCTATAATATCGTATCCTCTATCCTATCCTATACTCTATCCTATCCTATCCTATCCTCTATCCTATAATATCCTCTATCCTATCCTATCCTCTATCCTATCCTATCCTCTATCCTATACTATCCTCTATCCTATCCTATCCTCTATCCTATCCTTTCCTCTATCCTATCCAATCCCCTATCCTATCCTCTATCCGATCCTATCCTCTATCCTATCCTATCCTCTATAATATCGTATCCTCTATCCTATCCTATCCTCTATCCTATCCAATCCCCTATCCTATCCTCTATCCTATCCTATCCTATCATCTATCCTATCCTGTCCTCTATCCTCTATCCTCTATCCTCTATCCTATCCTATCCTCTATCCTATCCTCTATCCTATCCTATCCTCTATCCTATCCTTTCCTCTATCCTATCCTATCCTCAATCCTATCCTATCCTCTATCCTATCCTATCCTCTATCCTATCCAATCCCCTATCCTATCCTCTATCCTATCCTATCCTCTATCGTATCCTATCCTCTATCCTATCCAATCCTATATCCTATCCTATCCGCAATCCTATCCCATCCTCTATCCTATCCTATCCTCTATAATATCCTATCCTCTATCCTATCCTATCCTCTATCCTATCCTATCCTCTATCCTATCCTATCCTCTATCCTATCCTATCCTCTATCCTATCCTATCCTCTATCCTATCCAATCCTATATCCTATCCTATCCGCTATCCTATCCCATCCTCTATCCTATCCTATCCTCTATAATATCCTATCCTCTATCCTATCCTATCCTCTATCCTATCCTATCCTCTATCCTATCCTATCCTCAATCCTATCCTATCCTCTATCCTATCCTATCCTCTATCCTATCCAATCCCCTATCCTATCCTCTATCCTATCCTATCCTATCATCTATCCTATCCTATCCTCTATCCTCTATCCTCTATCCTCTATCCTATCCTATCCTCTATCCTATCCTCTATCCTATCCTATCCTCTATCCTATCCTATCCTCTATGCTATCCTATCCTCTATCCTATACTATCCTCTATCCTATCCTATCCTCTATCCTATCCTATCCTCTATCCTATCCTATCCTCTATCCTATCTTATCCTCTATCCTATCCTATCCAATATCCTATACTATCCTCAATCCTATCCTATCCTCTATCCTATCCTATCCTCTATCCTATCCAATCACCTATCCGATCCTCTATCCTATCCTTTCCTCTATCCTATACTATCCTCAATCCTATCCTATCCTCTATCCTATCCTATCCTCTATCCTATCCAATCCCCTATCCGATCCTCTATAATATCATATCCTCTATCCTATCCTATCCTCTATCCTATCCTATCCTATCCTCTATCCTATCCTATCCTATCCTCTATCCTATCCTATCCTCTATCCTATCTTATCCTCTATCCTATCCTATCCTCTATAATATCCTATCCTCTATCCTATCCTATCCTCAATCCTATCCTATCCTCTATCCTATTCTATCCTCTATCCTATCCTATCCTATCGTCCATCCTATCATATCCTCTATCCTATCCTATCCTCTATCCTATCCTATCCTCTATCCTATTCTATATTCTATCCTATTCTATATTCTATGCCATCCTATCCGATCCTCTATGTTTTCCTATCCTCATTCCTATCCTATCCTCTATCCTATCCTATCCTGTATCCTATCCAATCCCCTATCCTATCCGTTATCCTATCCTATCCTCTATCCTGTCCTTTCCTCTATCCTATCCAATCCCCTATCCTATCCTCTATCCTATCCTATCCTCTATAATATCGTATCCTCTATCCTATCCAATCCCCTATCCTATCCTCTATCCGATCCTATCCTCTATCCTATCCTATCCTCTATAATATCGTATCCTCTATCCTATCCTATCCTATACTCTATACTATCCAATCCCCTATCCTATCCTCCATCCTATCCTATCCTCTATCGTATCCTATACTCTATCCTATCCTATCCGCTATCCTTTCCTCTATTCGATCCTCTCCTCTATAATATCGTATCCTCTATCCTATCCTGTCCTCTATCCTTAATATCATCCATCCTATCCTATTCTCTATCCTACAATATCCTGTCCTCTATCTTATCCTATTCTCTATTCTATCCAATCCTGTTTCCTATACTGTATCGTATCGCATTCTCTATCCTATCCTATCCTCCATCCTATCCTATCCTCTATCCTATCCTATCCTTTATCCTATTGTATATTCTATCCTATTCTATATTCTATGCCATCCTATCCGATCCTCTATCTTATCCTATCCTCATTCCTATCCTATCCTCTATCCTATCCTGTCATCTATCCTATCCACTATCGTATCCTATCCTCTATCCTATCCAATCCTATATCCTATCCTCTATCCTATCCTATCCTCTATAATATCCTATCCTCTATCGTATCCTATCCTCTATCCTATCCTATCCTCTATCGTATCATATCCTCTATCCTATCCTATCCTCTATCCTATCCAATCCTATATCCTATCCTATCCGCTATCCTATCCTATCCTCAATCCTATCCTATCCTCTATCCTATCCTGTCCTCTATCCTATTCTATACTCTATCCAACCTAACCTCTATCCTATCCTATCCTCTATCCTATCCTATCCTCTACCCTATCCTTTCCTCTATCCTATCCTATCCTCTATCGTCTTCTGTCCTCTATCCTATACAATCCACTATCCTATCCTCTATCCTATCCTATCCTCTAACCTATCCTATCCTCTATCGTCTTCTGTCCTCTATCCTATACAATCCACTATCCTATCCTCTATCCTATCCTGTATCCTATCCTATCCTCTATCCTATCCTATCCTCTATCCTATCCTATCCTCTATGCTATCCTATCATCTATCCTATCCACTATCGTATCCTATCCTCTATCCTATCCAATCATATATCCTATCCTCTATCCTATCCTATCCTCTATCCTATCCTTTCCTCTATCCTATCCAATCCCCTATCCTATCCTCTATCCTATCCTATCCTCTATCCTATCCTCTATCCTATCCTCTATCCTATCCTCTATCCTATCCTATCCTCTATCCTATCCTATCCTCTAACCTATCCTATCCTCTATCGTCTCCTTTCCTCTATCCTATACAATCCACTATCCTATCCTCTATCCTATCCCCTATCCTATCCTATCCTCTATCCTATACTATCATCTATCCTATCCACTATCGTATCCTATCCTCTATCCTATCCAATCCTATATCCTATCTTCTAACCAATCCAATCCTCTATCCTATCCTATCCCCTATCCTATCCTATCGTCTATCCTATCCTATCCTCTATCCTATCCTATCCTTTATCCTATCCTATCCTCTATAATATCCTATCCTCTATCGTATCCTATCCTCTATCCTATCCTATCCTCTATCCTAACCTATCCGCTACCCTATCCTATCCTCTATCCTATCCTATCCTCTATCCTTTCCAATCACCTATCCGATCCTCTACCCTATCCTTTCCTCTATCCTATACTATCCTCAATCCTATCCTATCCTCTATCCTATCCTGTCCTCTATCCTATTCTATACTCTATCCAACCTAACCTCTATCCTATCCTATCCTCCATCCTATCCAATCACCTATCCGATCCTCTATCCTATCCTTTCCTCTATCCTATCCTATCCTCAATCCTATCCTATCCTCTATCCTATCCTCTATCCTATCCTATCCTCTATCCTATCCTTTCCTCTATCCTATCCAATCCCCTATCCTATCCTCTATCCGATCCTATCCTCTATCCAATCCTATCCTCTATAATATCGTATCCTCTATCCTATCCTATCCTATGCTCTATCCTATCCAATCCCCTATCCTATCCTCTATCCTATCCTATCCTCTATCGTATCCTATCCTCTATCCTATCCAATCCCGTATGCTATCCAATCCCCTATCCTATCCTCTATCCTATCCTATTCTTTATCCTATGCTCTATCCTATCCAATACCCTATCCGATCCTCTATCCTATCATATCCTCTATCCTATCCTATCCTCTATCCTATCCTATCCTCTATCCTATCCTATCCTATCCTCTATCCTATCCTATCCTCTATAATATCCTATCCTCTATCCTATCATATCCTCTATCCTATCCTATCATCTATCCTATCCTATCCTCTATCCTATCCTATCCTCTATCCTATCCTATCCTCAATCCTATCCTATCCTCTATCCTATCCTATCCTCTATCCTATCCAATCCCCTATCCGATCCTCTATAATATCATATCCTCTATCCTATCCTATCCTCTATCCTATCCTATCCTATCCTCTATCCTATCCTATCCTCTATCCTATCTTATCCTCTATCCTATCCTATCCTCTATAATATCCTATCGTCTATCCTATCCTATCCTCAATCCTATCCTATCCTCTATCCTATTCTATCCTCTATCCTATCCTATCCTCCATCCTATCCTATCCTCTATCCTATCCTATCCTCTATCCCATCCTATCCTCTATCCTATTCTATATTCTATCCTATTCTATATTCTATGCCATCCTATCCGATCCTCTATGTTTTCCTATCCTCATTCCTATCCTATCCTCTATCCTATCCTATCCTGTATCCTATCCAATCCCCTATCCTATCCGCTATCCTATCCTATCCTCTATCCTATCCTTTCCTCTATCCTATCCAATCCCCTATCCTATCCTCTATCCGATCCTATCCTCTATCCGATCCTATCCTCTATCCTATCCTATCCTCTATAATATCGTATACTCTATACTATCCAATCCCCTATCCTATCCTCCATCCTATCCTATCCTCTATCGTATCCTATCCTCTATCCTATCCAATCCCCTATCCTATCCTCTATCCTATCCTATTCTTTATCCCATGCTCTATCCTATCCAATACCCTATCGTTTCCTCTATCCTATCCTATCCTCTATAATATCGTATCCTCTATCCTATCCTATACTCTATCCTATCCTATCCTATCCTCTATCCTATCCTATCCTCTATCCTATCCTATCCTCTATCCTATCCTATCCTCTATCCTATCCTATCCTCTATCCTATAGTATATTCTATCCTATCCTATCCTCTATCCTATCCAATCACCTATCCGATCCTCTATCCTATCCTTTCCTCTATCCTATCCTATCCTCAATCCCATCCTATCCTCTATCCTATCCTATCCTCTATCCTATCCAATCCCCTATCCTATCCTCTATCCTATCCTATCCTCTATCGTATCCTATCCTCTATCCTATCCAATCCTATATCCTATCCTATCCGCTATCCTATCCCATCCTCTATCCTATCCTATCCTCTATCCTATCCTATCCTCTATAATATCCTATCCTCTATCCTATCCTATCCTCTATCCTATCCTATCCTCTATCCTATCCTATCCTCTATCCTATCCTATCTTCTATCCTATCCTATCCTCTATCCTATCCTATCCTCTATCCTATCCTATCCTCTATCCTATCCTATCCTCTATCCTATCCTATCCTCTATCCTATCCTATCCTCTATCCTATCCTATCCTCTATCCTATCCTATCCTCTATCCTATCCTATCCTCTATCCTATCCTCTATCCTATCCTATCCTCTATCCTATCCAATCCCCTAACCTATCCTCTATCCTATCCTATCCTCTATCCTATCCTCTATCCTATCCTATCCTCTATCCTATCCTATCCTATCTTCTATCCTGTAACCGTTTTTACCTCCTTCTTTACGTTCCTGCCGTGTCTTACCACGCGCACGCTGTCGCCTCCACACTATGAAAGCACGTGAGAGAAATCGTATCAACGTTAAGCTTCTGATAGATAGATAGGGACGGTTACAACCCTAGTAAGACAAGGTTCGTGCCTCCAGGCACTGGAAGACGGAGAGGTTCGAACTAACTTGAATCATTCGGAGACGATATTGGAGGTAGAAGTAAGATATATTCTGTTATGCTTGGTATATATATACAATAATCGAAATCTTTATGAGTACAGTATCCTCAGTACGACGGTTGCGGGATCAGTATTGTTCGCAATTCGCGCCCAGTCGATCGCGACTACGTCGAATAGTGCCTTCGCATAGGCAGTTGCCCGAGCCCTATCTTGGCTCCACGTCTGGGTCCCTTACGGATGCTTTGATCGTGTCACCGTATCGCGAATTTCCCGACCGAACGTGAGCCGTCGTAGCATACGAGCACTCGTTGCTGACGCAGGAAGTGCCCGAATGACGACACGTACAAGGCGTCGGTCAGACACCCGACCCTGAGGATCGTCTCCGTCGTCACTAGTCAGTGGGTTCGGAGACTATCCGGTATCGGTGGAAAGACGTTAACCGTACTTACTCTGATGACCGTATCGCGAATCTCCCGAACGAACGTGAGCCGTCGTAGCACACGAGCACTCGTTGCTGACGCAGGAAGTGCCCGAATGACGACACGTACAAGGCGTCGGTCAGACACCCGACCCTGAGGATCGTCTCCGTCGTCACTAGTCAGTGGGTTCGGAGACTATCCGGTATCGGTGGAAAGACGTCAACCGTACTTACTCTGTTCACCGTATCGTAACTTTCCCGAACGAACGTGAGAATCGACTTCCTTCGTGGAGAATGCGACTCGAGACCGATGCAGTTTCCCTCGTCTCGCTGGCGTTATTCTTCGATTAATCGCTACGGCCGATGACTGCCGCTCGTAGAACTTTATAGACTCGTGTCGTGCGGTTTGCACGACACTTCCTCAGTTTGAGGATATCACGAGACGAAGGAACGCAGTCGGTTTGACTGTATCGCCCCTGAGTCGGTTTGACTCGCTCGCTGCGTACCGAACAGCCCGAAATTCCCGAACCCGAACAAGCTCGCGCCCAGACGTAGAGTGTCCTAATTCTCTCGCGCATCGACCTCATTCGATCCGTATCGCGTGGGGATCGATGCGCGCGCACGCTAATTAGTGGGGGATCCTGCGATCCTTCCTTAAGAGAAGGATGACGGGACGACCAGGGACGTCGTGGTGGGGGTCCGCGTTGCTCATGCGACACGTCGCCCGATCGATACATATCGACATGTAATCGATACGGTTACATATACCCCCCCCACCAATTTCGCGATTGCAGTTGCAGGGACGCAGTCAAGATGCACTGCGATCGGGTTTAATTCACAAAACAATGATCGAATATACTAATCGTTTGGACAGAAGAAAGAGAAGAAAAGAAAAAAAAATAAACCCTAATTGCATACGCAAAACAAACCAGACCCGCGTATATAAACAATGGTTTCATTAACTAAGCTATAACGGCGCACATTATATGATTTAAACTAAACAATAATGTTAACTCAACAACTAAGCTATAATGGCGCACATTGTATGATTTAAACTAAACAATAATGTTAACTCAACTATTGAATTGTATAGAAATTGATTATAATCGTTTGTAAAGAACAAAAAAAAGTAAACTTTAATTGTATTTCTCTGAGAGAGTAAAATAAACTAATCAAGGAGCACTGTAGTTGTAACAAGAGAGAAAAAAAAAACTACACTTATTCTTGTCTCCTGTTCTACTTGCTGCCTGGTTGGTCCTTCGGTGGTCCACGTCTTATATGATGTTGTCTTGGGGTTTTCCTGGAATCGTCCTGTGATGATACTGTTGTTATGGTATCTGGAGCCTTGTTTACCCATCATGTGCCTTGTCTCGATGGAATTTTGTTTACTTGCTAGGTGTTTCTTTGTTTGACTGTTGATATTGTCGTAGGCTCGATGCGTGGAATGTGCCTCTAATGTCTTTGGATTCCGGCCGTCGCAGAACGTACGTCGCCGGGCCCTTTTTTTGTTGCTACTTCATACGGTCCTTCGTACAGGTGGAAAAACTTTGCGACCGCTCGGTCGACGGCGTTTGAAATGGGATTAGTTCTCAGTAGAACGCGTTCGCCAATTTCATATTGTCGTCATGTACAATTCTTCCCTATTTCGTTCCTTGGAGGTGGCTCTTGTCTGAGCTGGGAAGTCACTCAGGCGTCCTTCCGAGTCCCTCCTTATTCGTTTTCCGAGGTGGCTTCTTCCTCATGTGCATCGACGATTTCTAGGGCGTCTTCGTTCTCCTCCAAGTGCGTCGCCCGGATGTGACTTGGACGGGCACTCCACCGTCTGTCACCTTGGGTTCCACCTTCTGGACGTCGTTCTTGTGACTGGTAGTTCTCCCTGGAGAGCCTTGGAGCATCCTGGGATCGGCGTGTGAGGTCACCCGCCTGATTTGATGGTTCTCGGGGAGTTCGAGCCTGAGTGAACTCGCTCGATGGTATGCGTGGCCCGCTCGGTCCATATGTCTGGCTTCTTTGCCCTTGCATATTATTCGGGCGCAGAGGCCAGTCTTTGTCACCGCCTTGACGCTCGTGATTTCGCTGCCGATTGACCGTTCCACCATTATCAAATCGTTCTAATAGGGCTAAGAACGAATCGATGGTGGTGATATTCTGTCCTAACACGCAGTCGTCGACTGCTTGGGTGAAGTGGCGAGCGAGCACTAGTACAATTTCTTCGTCGGCGGGTCGTGGCACGAGGTCGCGTGCACTCCCAATCAGCCGCATTGCGTACGCCACACGTGTTAACCCGGGCTCAGGGCGGTACACACCTGAGTCGAGATTATCCCGTATTTTCCTTTGAATGGCCGTGCTCCAGAAACGTTCCAGGAATACTCGGGAGAACTGGCTCCACGTGGTTACTTGCTCAGCGACTATGTCCCACCATTCGCTGGCGATCCCCTTAAGAGCCTGTGTGATGATAAATTTCAACTCATCTTCCGGCACGCGTGCTGCTTCGATGAACTGTCGCATCTCACGCAGGAATCTCGGAGGTTTCTCCGTAGTTTTGCCTTCGAACACTGGAAGCTTTGGCTTTACGGCAAATGGTCTCGAAGCAGCCAGGTATGATGGCTCCAACCCCGTGGATTCGTGGGTCTGCCATCGATGGGCGAGTGAATCTCGTGGCATGGAGTGACGTGCGTTATTCATCCCCCTGGGGCCAGGTAGCTCGTTGCGTTGTTCCCGTGGATACTGTTCTGCCCTCGCATTTTCGTGAGTTGTGGGGCGGCGCGGTGCCTCCGCCATCGCGAGTACTTCGTCGAAACCGTCGTGCATCTCCTTCCGGATACGCTCCTCGGTTTCCGCGGCCAGCTGCGATTCGCGATCGAAACGTGAGTCTATTTCGCGCCTCCAATCCCGCATCTCGCGCTTGTGCGCACTAAGCCTTTCATATAACTCGTCGGAGCTAATCTGCGCTTCCTTAATCTCGGCCAACCTTGCTTCTAGCTCGATTTCGCGACGCTTGTTCGCCTGACTTTCGCGATATAAACGCGCCTCGATTTCGCGCTGCCACTCGGCGATGTGCTCACGGGCTTCAACGTGCTCGACATGTATACCCATCCCCGCCGCCAGTTTAACCTCGAGCTGGAGAATCCTTTCATCCTGCCGCGAGATTTTTAGGCGTAGGTCGCGAATAACGTCACGCAATTGGTCTATGTTCATCCCGTCCTCTGGATCCCGTGGTGGAGTATTCAGAGGGCGGGGTGGGGTCACCCCTGAGGAAACCGTGATTTCGCTCGTGACCGGTTGACCCTGGTTCTTTCGTGTTTTAATGCGGTTCTCGTTTGCCATGTTTATCGGCTCCCAACCCTCAATATGTTAGAACCTCTCCGCCCCACGTTGGGCGCCAAATATGTGACCGTTTTTACCTCCTTCTTTACGTTCCTGCCGTGTCTTACCACGCGCACGCTGTCGCCTCCACACTATGAAAGCACGTGAGAGAAATCGTATCAACGTTAAGCTTCTGATAGATAGATAGGGACGGTTACAACCCTAGTAAGACAAGGTTCGTGCCTCCAGGCACTGGAAGACGGAGAGGTTCGAACTAACTTGAATCATTCGGAGACGATATTGGAGGTAGAAGTAAGATATATTCTGTTATGCTTGGTATATATATACAATAATCGAAATCTTTATGAGTACAGTATCCTCAGTACGACGGTTGCGGGATCAGTATTGTTCGCAATTCGCGCCCAGTCGATCGCGACTACGTCGAATAGTGCCTTCGCATAGGCAGTTGCCCGAGCCCTATCTTGGCTCCACGTCTGGGTCCCTTACGGATGCTTTGATCGTGTCACCGTATCGCGAATTTCCCGACCGAACGTGAGCCGTCGTAGCACACGAGCACTCGTTGCTGACGCAGGAAGTGCCCGAATGACGACACGTACAAGGCGTCGGTCAGACACCCGACCCTGAGGATCGTCTCCGTCGTCACTAGTCAGTGGGTTCGGAGACTATCCGGTATCGGTGGAAAGACGTTAACCGTACTTACTCTGATGACCGTATCGCGAATCTCCCGAACGAACGTGAGTCGTCGTAGCACACGAGCACTCATTGCTGATGCAGGAAGTGCCCGAATGACGACACGTACAAGGCGTCGGTCAGACACCCGACCCTGAGGATCGTCTCCGTCGTCACTAGTCAGTGGGTTCGGAGACTATCCGGTATCGGTGGAAAGACGTCAACCGTACTTACTCTGTTCACCGTATCGTAACTTTCCGGAACGAACGTGAGAATCGACTTCCTTCGTGGAGAATGCGACTCGAGACCGATGCAGTTTCCCTCGTCTCGCTGGCGTTATTCTTCGATTAATCGCTACGGCCGATGACTGCCGCTCGTAGAACTTTATAGACTCGTGTCGTGCGGTTTGCACGACACTTCCTCAGTTTGAGGATATCACGAGACGAAGGAACGCAGTCGGTTTGACTGTATCGCCCCTGAGTCGGTTTGACTCGCTCGCTGCGTACCGAACAGCCCGAAATTCCCGAACCCGAACAAGCTCGCGCCCAGACGTAGAGTGTCCTAATTCTCTCGCGCATCGACCTCATTCGATCCGTATCGCGTGGGGATCGATGCGCGCGCACGCTAATTAGTGGGGGATCCTGCGATCCTTCCTTAAGAGAAGGATGACGGGACGACCAGGGACGTCGTGGTGGGGGTCCGCGTTGCTCATGCGACACGTCGCCCGATCGATACATATCGACATGTAATCGATACGGTTACAATCCTATCCAATCACCTATCCGATCCTCTATCCTATCCTTTGCTCTATCCTATACTATCCTCAATCCTATCCTATCCTCTATCCTATCCTATCCTCTATCCTATCCTATCCTCTATCCTATCCTCTATCCTATCCTCTATCCTATCCTCTCTCCTATCCTCTATCCTATCCTCTATCCTATCCTATCCTCTATCCTATCCTATCCTCTATCCTATCCTATCGTCTAACCTATCCTATCCTCTATCGTCTCCTGTCCTCTATCCTATACAATCCACTATCCTATCCACTATCGTATCCTATCCTCTATCCTATCCAATCCTATATCCTATACTCTATCCTATCCTATCCTCTATCCTATCCTATCCTCTATCCTATCCTATCTTCTATCCTATCCTATCCTCTATCCTATCTTATACTCTATCGTATCCTATCCTCTATCCTATACTATCCTCAATCCTATCCTATCCTCTATCCTATCCTATCCTCTATCCTATACTATCCTCCATCCTATCCTATCCTCTATCCTATCGAATCACCTATCCGATCCTCTATCCTATCCTTTCCTCTATCCTATCCTATCCTCAATCCTATCCTATCCTCTATCCTATCCTATCCTCTATCCTATCCAATCCCCTATCCTATCCTCTATCCTATCCTATCCTCTATCGTATCCTATCCTCTATCCTATCCAATCATATATCCTACCCTATCCGCTATCCTATCCCATCCTCTATCCTCAATCCTATCCTCTATCCTCTATCCTATCCTATCCTCTATCGTCTCCTTTCCTCTATCCTATACAATCCACTATCCTATCCTCTATCCTATCCCCTATCCTATCCTATCCTCTATCCTATCCTATCATCTATCCTATCCACTATCGTATCCTATCCTCTATCCTATCCAATCCTATATCCTATCTTCTAACCAATCCAATCCTCTATCCTATCCTACCCTCTATCCCATCCTATCCTCTACCCTATAATATCCTCTATCCTATCCTATTCTCTATCCTATCCTGTACTCTATCCTATGCTATCCTGTATCCTATCCAAATTCTACCCTACCCTCTATCCTATCCTATCCTCTATCCTATCCTCTACACTATCCTATCCTGTATCCTATCCTATCCTCTATCCTATCCTATCCTCTATCCTATCCTATCCTCTATGCTATCCTATCATCTATCCTATCCACTATCGTATCCTATCCTCTATCCTATCCTATCCTCTATCCTTTCCAATCACCTATCCGATCCTCTACCCTATCCTTTCCTCTATCCTATACTATCCTCAATCCTATCCTATCCTCTATCCTATCCTGTCCTCTATCCTATTCTATACTCTATCCAACCTAACCTCTATCCTATTATATCCTCCATCCTATCCAATCACCTATCCGATCCTCTATCCTATCCTTTCCTCTATCCTATCCTATCCTCAATCCTATCCTATCCTCTATCCTATCCTCTATCCTATCCTCTATCCTATCCTCTATCCTATCCTATCCTCTATCCTATCCTTTCCTCTATCCTATCCAATCCCCTATCCTATCCTATCCTCTATCCTATCCTATCCTATCCTATCCTCTATCCTATCCTATCCTCTATAATATCCTATCCTCTATCCTATCATATCCTCTATCCTATCCTATCCTCTATCCTATCCTATCCTCTATCCTATCCTATCCTCTATCCTATCCTATCCTCTATCCTATCCTATCCTCTATCCTATCCCATCCTCTATCCTATCCTATCCTATCCTCTATCCTATCCTATCCTCTATCCTATCTTATCCTCTATCCTATCCTATCCTCTATCCTATCCTATCCTATCCTATCCTCTATCCTATCCTATCCTCTATAATATCCTATCCTCTATCCTATCATATCCTCTATCCTATCCTATCCTCTATCCTATCCTATCCTCTATCCTATCCTATCCTCTATCCTATCCTATCCTCTATCCTATCCTATCCTCTATCCTATCCCATCCTCTATCCTATCCTATCCTATCCTCTATCCTATCCTATCCTCTATCCTATCTTATCCTCTATCCTATCCTATCCTCTATAATATCCTATCGTCTATCCTATCCTATCCTCAATCCTATCCTATCCTCTATCCTATTCTATCCTCTATCCTATTCTATCCTCTATCCTATCCTATCCTCCATCCTATCCTATCCTCTATCCTATCCTATCCTCTATCCTATCCTATCCTCTATCCTATTCTATATTCTATGCCATCCTATCCGATCCTCTATGTTTTCCTATCCTCATTCCTATCCTATCCTCTATCCTATCCTATCCTGTATCCTATCCAATCCCCTATCCTATCCGCTATCCTATCCTATCCTCTATCCTATCCTTTCCTCTATCCTATCCAATCCCCTATCCTATCCTCTATCCGATCCTATCCTCTATCCGATCCTATCCTCTATCCTATCCTATCCTCTATAATATCGTATCCTCTATCCTATCCAATCCCCTATCCTATCCTCTATCCGATCCTATCCTCTATCCTATCCTATCCTCTATAATATCGTATCCTCTATCCTATCCTATCCTATACTCTATACTATCCAATCCCCTATCCTATCCTCCATCCTATCCTATCCTCTATCGTATCCTATCCTCTATCCTATCCAATCCCCTATCCTATCCTCTATCCTATCCTATTCTTTATCCCATGCTCTATCCTATCCAATACCCTATCGTTTCCTCTATCCTATCCTATCCTCTATAATATCGTATCCTCTATCCTATAGTATCCTCTATCCTATCCTATCCTCTATCCTATCCAATCACCTATCCGATCCTCTATCCTATCCTATCCTCTATCGTATCCTATCCTCTATCCTATCCTATCCTATCCTCTATCCTATAATATCCTCTATCCTATCCTATCCTCTATCCTATCCTATCCTCTATCCTATCCTATCCTCTATCCTATAGTATCCTCTATCCTATCCTATCCTCTATCCTATCCAATCACCTATCCGATCCTCTATCCTATCCTTTCCTCTATCCTATCCTATCCTCAATCCCATCCTATCCTCTATCCTATCCTATCCTCTATCCTATCCAATCCCCTATCCTATCCTCTATCCTATCCTATCCTCTATCGTATCCTATCCTCTATCCTATCCAATCCTATATCCTATCCTATCCGCTATCCTATCCCATCCTCTATCCTATCCTATCCTCTATCCTATCCTATCCTCTATCCTATCCTATCCTCTATCCTATCCTATCCTCTATCCTATCCTCTATCCTATCCTATCCTCTATCGTCTCCTGTCCTATATCCTATGCAATCCCCTATCCTATCCTCTATCCTATCCTATCCTCTATCCTATCCTATCCTCTTTCCTATCCTATCATCTATCCTATCCTATCCTCTATCCTATCCTATCCTCTATACTATCCCATCCTCTATCCTATCCTATCCTCTATAATATCCTATCCTCTATCCTATCCTATCCTCAATCCTATCCTATCCTCTATCCTATCCTATCCTCTATCCTATCCTATCCTCTTTCCTATCCTATCATCTATCCTATCCTATCCTCTATCCTATCCTATCCTCTATACTATCCCATCCTCTATCCTATCCTATCCTCTATAATATCCTATCCTCTATCCTATCCTATCCTCAATCCTATCCTATCCTCTATCCTATCCTATCCTCTATCCTATCCTATCCTCTATCCTATCCTATCCTCTATCCTATCGTATCCTCTATCCTATCCTATCCTCTATCCTATCCTATCCTATCCTATCCTCTATCCTATACTATCCTCTATCCTATCCTATCCTCTATCCTATCCAATCACCTATCCTATCCTATCCTCTATCCTAACCTATCCTCTATCCTATCTTATACTCTATCGTATCCTATCCTCTATCACATACTATCCTCAATCCTATCCTATCCTCTATCCTATCCTATCTTATCCTCTATCCTATCCAATCACCTATCCGATCCTCTATCCTATCCTTTGCTCTATCCTATACTATCCTCAATCCTATCCTATCCTCTATCCTATCCTATCCTCTATCCTATCCTATCCTCTATCCTATCCTATCGTCTAACCTATCCTATCCTCTATCGTCTCCTATCCTCTATCCTATCCAATCCCCTATCCGATCCTCTATCCTATCATATCCTCTATCCTATCCTATCCTCTATAATATCCTATCCTCTATCCTATCCTATCCTCAATCCTATCCTATCCTCTATCCTATTCTATCCTCTATCCTATCCTATCCTCTATCCTATCCTCTATCCTATCCTCTATCCTATACAATCCACTATCCTATCCTCTATCCTATCCTCTATCCTATCCTATCCTCTATCCTATCCTATCCTCTACACTATCCTATCCTCTATTCTATCCTATCCTCTATCCTATCCTATCCTCTATCCTATCCTATCCTCTATCCTATCCTCTATCCTATTCTCTATCCTATCCTCTATCCTATCCTATCCTCTATCCTATCCTATCCTCTATCCTATCCTATCCTCTATCCTATCCTATCCTCTATACTATCCTCTCCTCTATCCTATCCTATCCTCTATCCTATCCTATCCTCTATCCTATCCTCTCCTCTATCTTATCCTACCCTCTATCCTATCGTATCCTCTACACTATCCTATCCTCTATCCTATCCTATCCTCTATCCTATCCTATCCTGTATCCTCTATCCTATCCCATCCTCTATCCTATCCTATCCTCTCCTCTATCCTATCCTATCCTCTACACTATCCTATCCTCTATCCTATCCTATCCTCTATCCTATCCTATCCTCTATCCTATCCTATCCTTTATTCTATCCTATCCTCTATCCTCTCCTATCCTCTATCCTATCCTATCCTCTATCCTATCCTATCCTCTATCTTACCCTATCCTCTATCCTATCCTATCCTATCCTCTATCCTATCCTATCCTATCCTATCCTCTATCCTATCCTATCCTATCCTATCCGCTATCCTATCCAATCCTCTATCCTATCCTATCCTCTATCCTATCCTATCCTCTATCCTATCCTCTATCCTATCCTTTATCCTATCCTCTATCCTATCCTCTATCCTATCCTATCCTCTATCCTATCCTATCCTCTATCCTATCCTATCCTCTATCCTATCCTATCCTCTATCCTATCCTATCCTCTATCCTATCCTATCCTCTATCCTATCCTAACCTCTACCCTATCCTATCCTCTATCCTATCCTATCCTCTATCCTATCCTATCCTCTACCCTACAATATCCTCTATCCTATCCTATTCTCTATCCTATCCTATCCTCTATCCTATCCTATCCTCTATCCTATCCTATCCTCTATCCTATCCTATCCTCTATCCTATCCTATCCTCTATCCTATCCTATTCTCTATCGTATCCTATACTCTATCCTATGCTATCCTGTATCCTATCCAAATTCTACCCTACCCTCTATCCTATCCTATCCTATCCTCTATCCTATCCTATCCTCTATCCTATCCTATCCTCTATCCTATCCTATCCTCTATCCTATCCTATCCTCTATCCTATCCTATCCTCTACCCTATCCTATCCTCTATCCTATCCAATACCCTATCCTATCCAATACCCTATCCTATCCTCTATCCCATTCTATACTCAATCCTATCCTATACTGTATTATATCCTATCCTCTTTCCTATCCTCTATCATATCATATCCTCTATCCTATCCTATCCTCTATACTATCCTCTCCTCTATCCTATCCTATCCTCTATCCTATCCTATCCTCTATCCTATCCTATCCTCTATCCTATCCTATCCTCTATCCTATCCTATCCTCTATCCTATCCTATCCTCTATCTTATCCTACCCTCTATCCTATCCTATCCTCTATACTATCATATTCTCTATCCTATCCTATCCTCCACACTATCCTATCCTCTATCCTATCCTATCCTCTATCTTATCCTATCCTGTATCCTCTATCCTATCCTATCCTCTATCCTATCCTATCCTCTCCTCTATCCTATCCTATCCTCTATCCTATCCTATTCTCTATCCTATCCTATCCTCTATCCTATCCTATCCTCTATCCTACCCTACCCTCTATCCTACCCTATCCTATCCTCTACCCTATCCTATCCTCTATCCTGTCCTATCCTCTATCCTATCCTATCCTCTATCTTATCCTATCCTCTATCCTATCCTATCCTCTATACTATCCTATTCTCTATCCTATCCTATCCTCTACACTATCCTGTCCTCTATTCTATCCTATCCTCTATCCTATCCTATCCTCTATCCTATCCTATCCTCTATCCTATCCTCTATCCTATCCTCTATCCTATCCTCTATCCTATCCTATCCTCTATCCTATCCTATCCTCTATCCTATCCTATCCTCTATCCTATCCTATTCTCTATCGTATCCTATACTCTATCCTATGCTATCCTGTATCCTATCCAAATTCTACCCTACCCTCTATCCTATCCTATCCTATCCTCTATCCTATCCTATCCTCTATCCTATCCTATCCTCTATACTATCCTCTCCTCTATCCTATCCTATCCTCTATCCTATCCTATCCTCTATCCTATCCTATCCTCTATCCTATCCTCTCCTCTATCTTATCCTACCCTCTATCCTATCCTATCCTCTATACTATCCTATTCTCTATCCTATCCTATCCTCTACACTATCCTATCCTCTATCCTATCCTATCCTGTATCCTCTATCCTATCCTATCATCTATCCTATCCTATCCTCTCCTCTATCCTATCCTATCCTCTACACTATCCTATCCTCTATCCTATCCTATCCTCTATCCTATCCTATCCTCTATCCTATCCTATCCTCTATCCTCTCCTATCCTCTATCCTATCCTATCCTCTATCCTATCCTATCCTCTATCTTACCCTATCCTCTATCCTATCCTATCCTATCCTCTATCCTATCCTATCCTATCCTATCCTCTATCCTATCCAATCCTCTATCCTATCCTATGCTCTATCCTATCCTATCCTCTATCCTATCCTATCCTCTATCCTATCCTCTATCCTATCCTCTATCCTATCCTCTATCCTATCCTCTATCCTATCCTATCCTCTATCCTATCCTATCCTCTATCCTATCCTATTCTCTATCCTATCCTATCCTCTATCCTATCCTATCCTCTATCCTATCCTATCCTCTATCCTATCCTAACCTCTACCCTATCCTATCCTCTATCCTATCCTATCCTATATCCTATCCTATCCTCTACCCTACAATATCCTCTATCCTATCCTATTCTCTATCCTATCCTATCCTCTATCCTATCCTATCCTCTATCCTATCCTATCCAAATTCTACCCTACCCTATATCCTATCCTATCCTATCCTCTATCCTATCCTATCCTCTATCCTATCCTATCCTCTATCCTATGCTATCCTCTATCCTATCCTCTATCCTATCCTATCCTCTATCCTATCTTATCCTCTACCCTATCCTATCCTCTATCCTATCCAATACCCTATCCTATCCAATACCCTATCCTATCCTCTATCCCATCCTATACTCAATCCTATCCCATACTGTATTATATCCTATCCTCTTTCCTATCCTCTATCATATCATATCCTCTATCCTATCCTATCCTCTATACTATCCTCTCCTCTATCCTATCCTATCCTCTATCCTATCCTATCCTCTATCCTATCCTCTATCCTATCCTCTATCCTATCCTATCCTCTATCCTATCCTATCCTCTATCCTATCCTATCCTCTATCCTATCCTATCCTCTATCTTATCCTACCCTCTATCCTATCCTATCCTCTATACTATCATATTCTCTATCCTATCCTATCCTCCACACTATCCTATCCTCTATCCTATCCTATCCTCTATCTTATCCTATCCTGTATCCTCTATCCTATCCTATCCTCTATCCTATCCTATCCTCTATCCTATCCTATCCTCTATCCTATCCTATCCTCTATCTTACCCTATCCTCTTTCCTATCCTATCCTCTATCCTATCCTATCCTCTATACTATCCTATTCTCTATCCTATCCTATCCTCTACACTATCCTATCCTCTATCCTATCCTATCCTCTATCCTATCCTATCTATCCTATCTTATCCTATCCTCTACCCTACAATATCCTCTATCCTATCCTATTCTCTATCCTATCCTATCCTCTATCCTATCCTATCCTCTATCCTATCCTATCCTCTATCCTATCCTATCCTCTATCCTATCCTATCCTCTATCCTATCCTATTCTCTATCGTATCCTATACTCTATCCTATGCTATCCTGTATCCTATCCAAATTCTACCCTACCCTCTATCCTATCCTATCCTATCCTCTATCCTATCCTATCCTCTATCCTATCCTATCCTCTATCCTATCCTATCCTCTATCCTATCCTATCCTCTACCCTATCCTATCCTCTATCCTATCCAATACCCTATCCTATCCAATACCCTATCCTATCCTCTATCCCATCCTATACTCAATCCTATCCTATACTGTATTATATCCTATCCTCTTTCCTATCCTCTATCATATCATATCCTCTATCCTATCCTATCCTCTATACTATCCTCTCCTCTATCCTATCCTATCCTCTATCCTATCCTATCCTCTATCCTATCCTATCCTCTATCCTATCCTATCCTCTATCCTATCCTATCCTCTATACTATCCTATTCTCTATCCTATCCTATCCTCTTCACTATCCTATCCTCTATCCTATCCTATCCTCTATCCTATCCTATCCTGTATCCTCTATCCTATCCTATCTATCCTATCCTATCCTCTCCTCTATCCTATCCTATCCTCTATCGTATCCTATCCTCTATCCTATCCTATCCTCTACCCTATCCTATCCTCTATCCTATCCTATCCTCTATCCTATCCTATCCTCTATCCTATCCTATTCTCTATCGTAAACTATACTCTATCCTATGCTATCCTGTATCCTATCCAAATTCTACCCTACCCTCTATCCTATCCTATCCTATCCTCTATCCTATCCTATCCTCTATCCTATCCTATCCTCTATCCTATCCTATCCTATCCTATCCTCTATCCTATCCAATCCTCTATCCTATCCTATCCTCTATCCCATCCTATACTCAATCCTATCCTATACTGTATTATATCCTATCCTCTTTCCTATCCTCTATCCCATCCTATACTCAATCCTATCCTATACTGTATTATATCCTATCCTCTTTCCTATCCTCTATCATATCATATCCTCTATCCTATCCTATCCTCCACCCAATAATATCCTCTATCCTATCCAATCCTCTATCCTATCCTATCCTCTATCCTAGACTATCCTCTATCCTATCCTATCCTCTATACTATCCTCTCCTCTATCCTATCCTATCCTCTATCCTATCCTATCCTCTATCCTATCCTATCCTCTATCCTATCCTATCCTCTATCTTATCCTACCCTCTATCCTATCCTATCCTCTATACTATCCTATTCTCTATCCCATCCTATCCTCTACACTATCCTATCCTCTATCCTATCCTATCCTCTATCCTATCCTATCCTGTATCCTCTATCCTATCCTATCCTCTATCGTATCCTATCCTCTCCTCTATCCTATCCTATCCTCTATCCTATCCTATCCTCTATCCTATATTATCCTCTATCCTATCCTATCCTCTATCCTATCCTATCCTCTATCTTACCCTATCCTCTATCCTATCCTATCCTCTATCCTATCCTATTCTCTATCCTATCCTATCCTCTACACTATCCTATCCTCTATCCTATCCTATTCTCTATCCTATCCTATCCTCTATCCTATCCTATCCTCTATCTTATCCTATCCTCTATCCTATCCTATCCTCTATACTATCCTATTCTCTATCCTATCCTATCCTCTACACTATCCTATCCTCTATCCTATCCTATCCTCTATCCTATCCTATCTATGCTATCCTATCCTCTCCTCTATCCTATCCTATCCTCTATCGTATCCTATCCTCTATCCTATCCTATCCTCTACCCTATCCTATCCTCTATCCTATCCTATCCTCTATCCTATCCTATCCTCTATCCTATCCTATCCTCTATCCTATCCTATTCTCTATCGTATCCTATACTCTATCCTATGCTATCCTGTATCCTATCCAAATTCTACCCTACCCTCTATCCTATCCTATCCTATCCTCTATCCTATCCTATGCTCTATCCTATCCTATCCTCTATCCTATCCTATCCTATCCTATCCTATCCTATCCTCTATGCTATCCAATCCTCTATCATATCCTATCCTCTATCCTATCCTGTACTCTATCCTATGCTATCCTGTATCCTATCCAAAATTCTACCCTACCCTCTATCCTATCCTATCCTATCCTCTATCCTATCCTATCCTATCCTATCCTCTATCCTATCCTATCCTCTATCCTATCCTATCCTCTATCCTATCCTATCCTCTATCCTATCCTATCCTCTACCCTATCCTATCCTCTATCCTATCCAATACCCTATCCTATCCTCTATCCCATCCTATACTCAATCCTATCCTATACTGTATTATATCCTATCCTCTTTCCTATCCTCTATCATATCATATCCTCTATCCTATCCTATCCTCTACCCAATAATATCCTCTATCCTATCCAATCCTCTATCCTATCCTATCCTCTATCGTATCCTATCCTCTATCCTATCCTATCCTCTACCCTATCCTATCCTCTATCCTATCCTATCCTCTATCCTATCCTATCCTCTATCCTATCCTATTCTCTATCGTAAACTATACTCTATCCTATGCTATCCTGTATCCTATCCAAATTCTACCCTACCCTCTATCCTCTATCCTATCCTATCCTCTATCCTATCCTATCCTCTATCCTATCCTATCCTCTATCCTATCCTATCCTCTATCCTATCCTATCCTCTATCCTATCCTATCCTATCCTATCCTCTATCCTATCCAATCCTCTATCCTATCCTATCCTCTATCCCATCCTATACTCAATCCTATCCTATACTGTATTATATCCTATCCTCTTTCCTATCCTCTATCCCATCCTATACTCAATCCTATCCTATACTGTATTATATCCTATCCTCTTTCCTATCCTCTATCATATCATATCCTCTATCCTATCCTATCCTCCACCCAATAATATCCTCTATCCTATCCAATCCTCTATCCTATCCTATCCTCTATCCTAGACTATCCTCTATCCTATCCTATCCTCTATACTATCCTCTCCTCTATCCTATCCTATCCTCTATCCTATCCTATCCTCTATCCTATCCTATCCTCTATCCTATCCTATCCTCTATCTTATCCTACCCTCTATCCTATCCAATCCTCTATACTATCCTATTCTCTATCCCATCCTATCCTCTACACTATCCTATCCTCTATCCTATCCTATCCTCTATCCTATCCTATCCTGTATCCTCTATCCTATCCTATCCTCTATCGTATCCTATCCTCTCCTCTATCCTATCCTATCCTCTATCCTATCCTATCCTCTATCCTATATTATCCTCTATCCTATCCTATCCTCTATCCTATCCTATCCTCTATCTTACCCTATCCTCTATCCTATCCTATCCTCTATCCTATCCTATTCTCTATCCTATCCTATCCTCTACACTATCCTATCCTCTATCCTATCCTATTCTCTATCCTATCCTATCCTCTATCCTATCCTATCCTCTATCTTATCCTATCCTCTATCCTATCCTATCCTATCCTCTATACTATCCTATTCTCTATCCTATCCTATCCTCTACACTATCCTATCCTCTATCCTATCCTATCCTCTATCCTATCCTATCTATGCTATCCTATCCTCTCCTCTATCCTATCCTATCCTCTATCGTATCCTATCCTCTATCCTATCCTATCCTCTACCCTATCCTATCCTCTATCCTATCCTATCCTCTATCCTATCCTATGCTCTATCCTATCCTATCCTCTATCCTATCCTATCCTATCCTATCCTATCCTGTATCCTCTATCCTATCCTATCCTCTATCGTATCCTATCCTCTCCTCTATCCTATCCTATCCTCTATCCTATCCTATCCTCTATCCTATATTATCCTCTATCCTATCCTATCCTCTATCCTATCCTATCCTCTATCTTACCCTATCCTCTATCCTATCCTATCCTCTATCCTATCCTATTCTCTATCCTATCCTATCCTCTACACTATCCTATCCTCTATCCTATCCTATTCTCTATCCTATCCTATCCTCTATCCTATCCTATCCTCTATCTTATCCTATCCTCTATCCTATCCTATCCTCTATACTATCCTATTCTCTATCCTATCCTATCCTCTACACTATCCTATCCTCTATCCTATCCTATCCTCTATCCTATCCTATCTATGCTATCCTATCCTCTCCTCTATCCTATCCTATCCTCTATCGTATCCTATCCTCTATCCTATCCTATCCTCTACCCTATCCTATCCTCTATCCTATCCTATCCTCTATCCTATCCTATCCTCTATCCTATCCTATCCTCTATCCTATCCTATTCTCTATCGTATCCTATACTCTATCCTATGCTATCCTGTATCCTATCCAAATTCTACCCTACCCTCTATCCTATCCTATCCTATCCTCTATCCTATCCTATGCTCTATCCTATCCTATCCTCTATCCTATCCTATCCTATCCTATCCTATCCTATCCTCTATGCTATCCAATCCTCTATCATATCCTATCCTCTATCCTATCCTGTACTCTATCCTATGCTATCCTGTATCCTATCCAAAATTCTACCCTACCCTCTATCCTATCCTATCCTATCCTCTATCCTATCCTATCCTATCCTATCCTCTATCCTATCCTATCCTCTATCCTATCCTATCCTCTATCCTATCCTATCCTCTATCCTATCCTATCCTCTACCCTATCCTATCCTCTATCCTATCCAATACCCTATCCTATCCTCTATCCCATCCTATACTCAATCCTATCCTATACTGTATTATATCCTATCCTCTTTCCTATCCTCTATCATATCATATCCTCTATCCTATCCTATCCTCTACCCAATAATATCCTCTATCCTATCCAATCCTCTATCCTATCCTATCCTCTATCGTATCCTATCCTCTATCCTATCCTATCCTCTACCCTATCCTATCCTCTATCCTATCCTATCCTCTATCCTATCCTATCCTCTATCCTATCCTATTCTCTATCGTAAACTATACTCTATCCTATGCTATCCTGTATCCTATCCAAATTCTACCCTACCCTCTATCCTCTATCCTATCCTAACCTCTATCCTATCCTATCCTCTATCCTATCCTATCCTCTATCCTATCCTATCCTCTATCCTATCCTATCCTATCCTATCCTCTATCCTATCCAATCCTCTATCCTATCCTATCCTCTATCCCATCCTATACTCAATCCTATCCTATACTGTATTATATCCTATCCTCTTTCCTATCCTCTATCCCATCCTATACTCAATCCTATCCTATACTGTATTATATCCTATCCTCTTTCCTATCCTCTATCATATCATATCCTCTATCCTATCCTATCCTCCACCCAATAATATCCTCTATCCTATCCAATCCTCTATCCTATCCTATCCTCTATCCTAGACTATCCTCTATCCTATCCTATCCTCTATACTATCCTCTCCTCTATCCTATCCTATCCTCTATCCTATCCTATCCTCTATCCTATCCTATCCTCTATCCTATCCTATCCTCTATCTTATCCTACCCTCTATCCTATCCAATCCTCTATACTATCCTATTCTCTATCCCATCCTATCCTCTACACTATCCTATCCTCTATCCTATCCTATCCTCTATCCTATCCTATCCTGTATCCTCTATCCTATCCTATCCTCTATCGTATCCTATCCTCTCCTCTATCCTATCCTATCCTCTATCCTATCCTATCCTCTATCCTATATTATCCTCTATCCTATCCTATCCTCTATCCTATCCTATCCTCTATCTTACCCTATCCTCTATCCTATCCTATCCTCTATCCTATCCTATTCTCTATCCTATCCTATCCTCTACACTATCCTATCCTCTATCCTATCCTATTCTCTATCCTATCCTATCCTCTATCCTATCCTATCCTCTATCTTATCCTATCCTCTATCCTATCCTATCCTATCCTCTATACTATCCTATTCTCTATCCTATCCTATCCTCTACACTATCCTATCCTCTATCCTATCCTATCCTCTATCCTATCCTATCTATGCTATCCTATCCTCTCCTCTATCCTATCCTATCCTCTATCGTATCCTATCCTCTATCCTATCCTATCCTCTACCCTATCCTATCCTCTATCCTATCCTATCCTCTATCCTATCCTATGCTCTATCCTATCCTATCCTCTATCCTATCCTATCCTATCCTATCCTATCCTATCCTCTATGCTATCCAATCCTCTATCATATCCTATCCTCTATCCTATCCTGTACTCTATCCTATGCTATCCTGTATCCTATCCAAAATTCTACCCTACCCTCTATCCTATCCTATCCTATCCTCTATCCTATCCTATCCTATCCTATCCTCTATCCTATCCTATCCTCTATCCTATCCTATCCTCTATCCTATCCTATCCTCTATCCTATCCTATCCTCTACCCTATCCTATCCTCTATCCTATCCAATACCCTATCCTATCCTCTATCCCATCCTATACTCAATCCTATCCTATACTGTATTATATCCTATCCTCTTTCCTATCCTCTATCATATCATATCCTCTATCCTATCCTATCCTCTACCCAATAATATCCTCTATCCTATCCAATCCTCTATCCTATCCTATCCTCTATCCTAGACTATCCTCTATCCTATCCTATCCTCTATACTATCCTCTCCTCTATCCTATCCTATCCTCTATCCTATCCTATCCTCTATCCTATCCTATCCTCTATCCTATCCTATCCTCTATCTTATCCTACCCTCTATCCTATCCTATCCTCTATACTATCCTATTCTCTATCCCATCCTATCCTCTACACTATCCTATCCTCTATCCTATCCTATCCTCTATCCTATCCTATCCAATCCTCTATCCTATCCTATCCTCTATACTATCCTATTCTCTATCCTTTCCTATCCTCTACCCTATAATATCCTCTATCCTATCCTATTCTCTATCCTATCCTGTACTCTATCCTATGCTATCCTGTATCCTATCCAAATTCTACCCTACCCTCTATCCTATCATATCCTCTATCCTATCCTCTACACTATCCTATCCTCTAACCTATCCTATCCTCTATCCTATCCAATCCTCTATCCTATCCTATCCTCTATCCTATCCTATCCTCTATCCTATCCTATCCTCTATACTATCCTATCCTCTATCTTATCCTACCCTCTATCCTATCCTATCCTCTATACTATCATATTCTCTATCCTATCCTATCCTCCACACTATCCTATCCTCTATCCTATCCTATCCTCTATCTTATCCTATCCTGTATCCTCTATCCTATCCTATCCTCTATCCTATCCTATCCTCTCCTCTATCCTATCCTATCCTCTATCCTATCCTATCCTCTATCCTATCCTATCCTCTATCCTATCCTATCCTCTATCCTATCCTATCCTCTATCTTACCCTATCCTCTTTCCTATCCTATCCTCTATCCTATCCTATCCTCTATACTATCCTATTCTCTATCCTATCCTATCCTCTACACTATCCTATCCTCTATCCTATCCTATCCTCTATCCTATCCTATCTATCCTATCTTATCCTATCCTCTACCCTACAATATCCTCTATCCTATCCTATTCTCTATCCTATCCTATCCTCTATCCTATCCTATCCTCTATCCTATCCTATCCTCTATCCTATCCTATCCTCTATCCTATCCTATCCTCTATCCCAACCTATACTCAATCCTATCCTATACTGTATTATATCCTATCCTCTTTCCTATCCTCTATCATATCATATCCTCTATCCTATCCTATCCTCTATACTATCCTCTCCTCTATCCTATCCTATCCTCTATCCTATCCTATCCTCTATCCTATCCTATCCTCTATCCTATCCTATCCTCTATCCTATCCTATCCTCTATCCTATCCTATCCTCTATACTATCCTATTCTCTATCCTATCCTATCCTCTTCACTATCCTATCCTCTATCCTATCCTATCCTCTATCCTATCCTATCCTGTATCCTCTATCCTATCCTATCTATCCTATCCTATCCTCTCCTCTATCCTATCCTATCCTCTATCGTATCCTATCCTCTATCCTATCCTATCCTCTAACCTATCCTATCCTCTATCCTATCCTATCCTCTATCCTATCCTATCCTCTATCCTATCCTATTCTCTATCGTAAACTATACTCTATCCTATGCTATCCTGTATCCTATCCAAATTCTACCCTACCCTCTATCCTATCCTATCCTATCCTCTATCCTATCCTATCCTCTATCCTATCCTATCCTCTATCCTATCCTATCCTCTATCCTATCCTATCCTCTATCCTATCCTATCCTCTATCCTATCCTATCCTCTATCCTATCCTATCCTCTATCCTATCCTATCCTATCCTATCCTCTATCCTATCCAATCCTCTATCCTATCCTATCCTCTATCCTATCCTATCCTCTATCCTATCCTATCCTATCCTCTATCCTATCCTATCCTCTATCCTATCCTATCTTCTACCCTATCCTATCCTCTATCCTATCCAATACCCTATCCTATCCTCTATCCCATCCTATACTCAATCCTATCCTATACTGTATTATATCCTATCCTCTTTCCTATCCTCTATCCCATCCTATACTCAATCCTATCCTATACTGTATTATATCCTATCCTCTTCCCTATCCTCTATCATATCATATCCTCTATCCTATCCTATCCTCCACCCAATAATATCCTCTATCCTATCCAATCCTCTATCCTATCCTATCCTCTATCCTAGACTATCCTCTATCCTATCCTATCCTCTATACTATCCTCTCCTCTATCCTATCCTATCCTCTATCCTATCCTATCCTCTATCCTATCCTATCCTCTATCCTATCCTATCCTGTATCTTATCCTACCCTCTATCCTATCCTATCCTCTATACTATCCTATTCTCTATCCCATCCTATCCTCTACACTATCCTATCCTCTATCCTATCCTATCCTCTATCCTATCCTATCCTGTATCCTCTATCCTATCCTATCCTCTATCGTATCCTATCCTCTCCTCTATCCTATCCTATCCTCTATCCTATCCTATCCTCTATCCTATATTATCCTCTATCCTATCCTATCCTCTATCCTATCCTATCCTCTATCTTACCCTATCCTCTATCCTATCCTATCCTCTATCCTATCCTATTCTCTATCCTATCCTATCCTCTACACTATCCTATCCTCTATCCTATCCTATTCTCTATCCTATCCTATCCTCTATCCTATCCTATCCTCTATCTTATCCTATCCTCTATCCTATCCTATCCTATCCTCTATACTATCCTATTCTCTATCCTATCCTATCCTCTACACTATCCTATCCTCTATCCTATCCTATCCTCTATCGTATCCTATCCTCTATCCTATCCTATCCTCCACCCTATCCTATCCTCTATCCTATCCTATCCTCTATCCTATCCTATCCTCTATCCTATCCTATCCTCTATCCTATCCTATTCTCTATCGTATCCTATACTCTATCCTATGCTATCCTGTATCCTATCCAAATTCTACCCTACCCTCTATCCTATCCTATCCTATCCTCTATCCTATCCTATGCTCTATCCTATCCTATCCTCTATCCTATCCTATCCTATCCTATCCTATCCTATCCTCTATGCTATCCAATCCTCTATCATATCCTATCCTCTATCCTATCCTGTACTCTATCCTATGCTATCCTGTATCCTATCCAAAATTCTACCCTACCCTCTATCCTATCCTATCCTATCCTCTATCCTATCCTATCCTATCCTATCCTCTATCCTATCCTATCCTCTATCCTATCCTATCCTCTATCCTATCCTATCCTCTATCCTATCCTATCCTCTACCCTATCCTATCCTCTATCCTATCCAATACCCTATCCTATCCTCTATCCCATCCTATACTCAATCCTATCCTATACTGTATTATATCCTATCCTCTTTCCTATCCTCTATCATATCATATCCTCTATCCTATCCTATCCTCTACCCAATAATATCCTCTATCCTATCCAATCCTCTATCCTATCCTATCCTCTATCCTAGACTATCCTCTATCCTATCCTATCCTCTATACTATCCTCTCCTCTATCCTATCCTATCCTCTATCCTATCCTATCCTCTATCCTATCCTATCCTCTATCCTATCCTATCCTCTATCTTATCCTACCCTCTATCCTATCCTATCCTCTATACTATCCTATTCTCTATCCCATCCTATCCTCTACACTATCCTATCCTCTATCCTATCCTATCCTCTATCCTATCCTATCCAATCCTCTATCCTATCCTATCCTCTATACTATCCTATTCTCTATCCTTTCCTATCCTCTACCCTATAATATCCTCTATCCTATCCTATTCTCTATCCTATCCTGTACTCTATCCTATGCTATCCTGTATCCTATCCAAATTCTACCCTACCCTCTATCCTATCATATCCTCTATCCTATCCTCTACACTATCGTATCCTCTAACCTATCCTATCCTCTATCCTATCCTATCCTCTCCTCTATCCTATCCTATCCTCTATCCTATCCTATCCTCTATCCTATCCTATCCTCTATCCTATCCTATCCTCTATCCTATCCTATCCTCTATCTTACCCTATCCTCTTTCCTATTCTATCCTCTATCCTATCCTATCCTCTATACTATCCTATTCTCTATCCTATCCTATCCTCTACACTATCCTATCCTCTATCCTATCCTATCCTCTATCCTATCCTATCCTCTATCCTATCCTATCTATCCTATCTTATCCTATCCTCTACCCTACAATATCCTCTATCCTATCCTATTCTCTATCCTATCCTATCCTCTATCCTATCCTATCCTCTATCCTATCCTATCCTCTATCCTATCCTATCCTCTATCCTATCCTATCCTCTATCCTATCCTATCCTCTATCCCAACCTATACTCAATCCTATCCTATACTGTATTATATCCTATCCTCTTTCCTATCCTCTATCATATCATATCCTCTATCCTATCCTATCCTCTATACTATCCTCTCCTCTATCCTATCCTATCCTCTATCCTATCCTATCCTCTATCCTATCCTATCCTCTATCCTATCCTATCCTCTATCCTATCCTATCCTCTATCCTATCCTATCCTATCCTCTATCCTATCCTATCCTCTATCCTATCCTATCCTCTACCCTATCCTATCCTCTATCCTATCCAATACCCTATCCTATCCTCTATCCCATCCTATACTCAATCCTATCCTATACTGTATTATATCCTATCCTCTTTCCTATCCTCTATCCCATCCTATACTCAATCCTATCCTATACTGTATTATATCCTATCCTCTTTCCTATCCTCTATCATATCATATCCTCTATCCTATCCTATCCTCCACCCAATAATATCCTCTATCCTATCCAATCCTCTATCCTATCCTATCCTCTATCCTAGACTATCCTCTATCCTATCCTATCCTCTATACTATCCTATTCTCTATCCTATCCTATCCTCTTCACTATCCTATCCTCTATCCTATCCTATCCTCTATCCTATCCTATCCTGTATCCTCTATCCTATCCTATCTATCCTATCCTATCCTCTCCTCTATCCTATCCTATCCTCTATCGTATCCTATCCTCTATCCTATCCTATCCTCTAACCTATCCTATCCTCTATCCTATCCTATCCTCTATCCTATCCTATCCTCTATCCTATCCTATTCTCTATCGTAAACTATACTCTATCCTATGCTATCCTGTATCCTATCCAAATTCTACCCTACCCTCTATCCTATCCTATCCTATCCTCTATCCTATCCTATCCTCTATCCTATCCTATCCTCTATCCTATCCTATCCTCTATCCTATCCTATCCTCTATCCTATCCTATCCTATCCTATCCTCTATCCTATCCAATCCTCTATCCTATCCTATCCTCTATCCTATCCTATCCTCTATCCTATCCTATCCTATCCTCTATCCTATCCTATCCTCTATCCTATCCTATCCTCTACCCTATCCTATCCTCTATCCTATCCAATACCCTATCCTATCCTCTATCCCATCCTATACTCAATCCTATCCTATACTGTATTATATCCTATCCTCTTTCCTATCCTCTATCCCATCCTATACTCAATCCTATCCTATACTGTATTATATCCTATCCTCTTTCCTATCCTCTATCATATCATATCCTCTATCCTATCCTATCCTCCACCCAATAATATCCTCTATCCTATCCAATCCTCTATCCTATCCTATCCTCTATCCTAGACTATCCTCTATCCTATCCTATCCTCTATACTATCCTCTCCTCTATCCTATCCTATCGTCTATCCTATCCTATCCTCTATCCTATCCTATCCTCTATCTTACCCTATCCTCTATCCTATCCTATCCTCTATCCTATCCTATTCTCTATCCTATCCTATCCTCTACACTATCCTATCCTCTATCCTATCCTATTCTCTATCCTATCCTATCCTCTATCCTATCCTATCCTCTATCTTATCCTATCCTCTATCCTATCCTATCCTATCCTCTATACTATCCTATTCTCTATCCTATCCTATCCTCTACACTATCCTATCCTCTATCCTATCCTATCTATGCTATCCTATCCTCTCCTCTATCCTATCCTATCCTCTATCGTATCCTATCCTCTATCCTATCCTATCCTCTACCCTATCCTATCCTCTATCCTATCCTACCCTCTATCCTATCCTATCCTCTATACTATCCTATTCTCTATCCCATCCTATCCTCTACACTATCCTATCCTCTATCCTATCCTATCCTCTATCCTATCCTATCCTGTATCCTCTATCCTATCCTATCCTCTATCGTATCCTATCCTCTCCTCTATCCTATCCTATCCTCTATCCTATCCTATCCTCTATCCTATATTATCCTCTATCCTATCCTATCCTCTATCCTATCCTATCCTCTATCTTACCCTATCCTCTATCCTATCCTATCCTCTATCCTATCCTATTCTCTATCCTATCCTATCCTCTACACTATCCTATCCTCTATCCTATCCTATTCTCTATCCTATCCTATCCTCTATCCTATCCTATCCTCTATCTTATCCTATCCTCTATCCTATCCTATCCTATCCTCTATACTATCCTATTCTCTATCCTATCCTATCCTCTACACTATCCTATCCTCTATCCTATCCTATCCTCTATCCTATCCTATCTATGCTATCCTATCCTCTCCTCTATCCTATCCTATCCTCTATCGTATCCTATCCTCTATCCTATCCTATCCTCTACCCTATCCTATCCTCTATCCTATCCTATCCTCTATCCTATCCTATCCTCTATCCTATCCTATCCTCTATCCTATCCTATTCTCTATCGTATCCTATACTCTATCCTATGCTATCCTGTATCCTATCCAAATTCTACCCTACCCTCTATCCTATCCTATCCTATCCTCTATCCTATCCTATGCTCTATCCTATCCTATCCTCTATCCTATCCTATCCTATCCTATCCTATCCTATCCTCTATGCTATCCAATCCTCTATCATATCCTATCCTCTATCCTATCCTGTACTCTATCCTATGCTATCCTGTATCCTATCCAAAATTCTACCCTACCCTCTATCCTATCCTATCCTATCCTCTATCCTATCCTATCCTCTATCCTATCCTATCCTCTATCCTATCCTATCCTATCCTCTATCCTATCCTATCCTCTATCCTATCCTATCCTCTACCCTATCCTATCCTCTATCCTATCCAATACCCTATCCTATCCTCTATCCCATCCTATACTCAATCCTATCCTATACTGTATTATATCCTATCCTCTTTCCTATCCTCTATCCCATCCTATACTCAATCCTATCCTATACTGTATTATATCCTATCCTCTTTCCTATCCTCTATCATATCATATCCTCTATCCTATCCTATCCTCCACCCAATAATATCCTCTATCCTATCCAATCCTCTATCCTATCCTATCCTCTATCCTAGACTATCCTCTATCCTATCCTATCCTCTATACTATCCTATTCTCTATCCTATCCTATCCTCTTCACTATCCTATCCTCTATCCTATCCTATCCTCTATCCTATCCTATCCTGTATCCTCTATCCTATCCTATCTATCCTATCCTATCCTCTCCTCTATCCTATCCTATCCTCTATCGTATCCTATCCTCTATCCTATCCTATCCTCTAACCTATCCTATCCTCTATCCTATCCTATCCTCTATCCTATCCTATCCTCTATCCTATCCTATTCTCTATCGTAAACTATACTCTATCCTATGCTATCCTGTATCCTATCCAAATTCTACCCTACCCTCTATCCTATCCTATCCTATCCTCTATCCTATCCTATCCTCTATCCTATCCTATCCTCTATCCTATCCTATCCTCTATCCTATCCTATCCTCTATCCTATCCTATCCTATCCTATCCTCTATCCTATCCAATCCTCTATCCTATCCTATCCTCTATCCTATCCTATCCTCTATCCTATCCTATCCTATCCTCTATCCTATCCTATCCTCTATCCTATCCTATCCTCTACCCTATCCTATCCTCTATCCTATCCAATACCCTATCCTATCCTCTATCCCATCCTATACTCAATCCTATCCTATACTGTATTATATCCTATCCTCTTTCCTATCCTCTATCCCATCCTATACTCAATCCTATCCTATACTGTATTATATCCTATCCTCTTTCCTATCCTCTATCATATCATATCCTCTATCCTATCCTATCCTCCACCCAATAATATCCTCTATCCTATCCAATCCTCTATCCTATCCTATCCTCTATCCTAGACTATCCTCTATCCTATCCTATCCTCTATACTATCCTCTCCTCTATCCTATCCTATCGTCTATCCTATCCTATCCTCTATCCTATCCTATCCTCTATCTTACCCTATCCTCTATCCTATCCTATCCTCTATCCTATCCTATTCTCTATCCTATCCTATCCTCTACACTATCCTATCCTCTATCCTATCCTATTCTCTATCCTATCCTATCCTCTATCCTATCCTATCCTCTATCTTATCCTATCCTCTATCCTATCCTATCCTATCCTCTATACTATCCTATTCTCTATCCTATCCTATCCTCTACACTATCCTATCCTCTATCCTATCCTATCTATGCTATCCTATCCTCTCCTCTATCCTATCCTATCCTCTATCGTATCCTATCCTCTATCCTATCCTATCCTCTACCCTATCCTATCCTCTATCCTATCCTACCCTCTATCCTATCCTATCCTCTATACTATCCTATTCTCTATCCCATCCTATCCTCTACACTATCCTATCCTCTATCCTATCCTATCCTCTATCCTATCCTATCCTGTATCCTCTATCCTATCCTATCCTCTATCGTATCCTATCCTCTCCTCTATCCTATCCTATCCTCTATCCTATCCTATCCTCTATCCTATATTATCCTCTATCCTATCCTATCCTCTATCCTATCCTATCCTCTATCTTACCCTATCCTCTATCCTATCCTATCCTCTATCCTATCCTATTCTCTATCCTATCCTATCCTCTACACTATCCTATCCTCTATCCTATCCTATTCTCTATCCTATCCTATCCTCTATCCTATCCTATCCTCTATCTTATCCTATCCTCTATCCTATCCTATCCTATCCTCTATACTATCCTATTCTCTATCCTATCCTATCCTCTACACTATCCTATCCTCTATCCTATCCTATCCTCTATCCTATCCTATCTATGCTATCCTATCCTCTCCTCTATCCTATCCTATCCTCTATCGTATCCTATCCTCTATCCTATCCTATCCTCTACCCTATCCTATCCTCTATCCTATCCTATCCTCTATCCTATCCTATCCTCTATCCTATCCTATCCTCTATCCTATCCTATTCTCTATCGTATCCTATACTCTATCCTATGCTATCCTGTATCCTATCCAAATTCTACCCTACCCTCTATCCTATCCTATCCTATCCTCTATCCTATCCTATGCTCTATCCTATCCTATCCTCTATCCTATCCTATCCTATCCTATCCTATCCTATCCTCTATGCTATCCAATCCTCTATCATATCCTATCCTCTATCCTATCCTGTACTCTATCCTATGCTATCCTGTATCCTATCCAAAATTCTACCCTACCCTCTATCCTATCCTATCCTATCCTCTATCCTATCCTATCCTATCCTATCCTCTATCCTATCCTATCCTCTATCCTATCCTATCCTCTATCCTATCCTATCCTCTATCCTATCCTATCCTCTACCCTATCCTATCCTCTATCCTATCCAATACCCTATCCTATCCTCTATCCCATCCTATACTCAATCCTATCCTATACTGTATTATATCCTATCCTCTTTCCTATCCTCTATCATATCATATCCTCTATCCTATCCTATCCTCTACCCAATAATATCCTCTATCCTATCCAATCCTCTATCCTATCCTATCCTCTATCCTAGACTATCCTCTATCCTATCCTATCCTCTATACTATCCTCTCCTCTATCCTATCCTATCCTCTATCCTATCCTATCCTCTATCCTATCCTATCCTCTATCCTATCCTATCCTCTATCTTATCCTACCCTCTATCCTATCCTATCCTCTGTACTATACTATTCTCTATCCCATCCTATCCTCTACACTATCCTATCCTCTATCCTATCCTATCCTCTATCCTATCCTATCCAATCCTCTATCCTATCCTATCCTCTATACTATCCTATTCTCTATCCTATCCTATCCTCTACCCTATAATATCCTCTATCCTATCCTATTCTCTATCCTATCCTGTACTCTATCCTATGCTATCCTGTATCCTATCCAAATTCTACCCTACCCTCTATCCTATCATATCCTCTATCCTATCCTCTACACTATCCTATCCTCTATCCTATCCTATCCTCTATCCTATCCAATCCTCTATCCTATCCTATCCTCTATCCTATCCTATCCTCTATCCTATCCTATCTATGCTATCCTATCCTCTCCTCTATCCTATCCTATCCTCTATCGTATCCTATCCTCTATCCTATCCTATCCTCTACCCTATCCTATCCTCTATCCTATCCTATCCTCTATCCTATCCTATCCTCTATCCTATCCTATCCTCTATCCTATCCTATTCTCTATCGTATCCTATACTCTATCCTATGCTATCCTGTATCCTATCCAAATTCTACCCTACCCTCTATCCTATCCTATCCTATCCTCTATCCTATCCTATGCTCTATCCTATCCTATCCTCTATCCTATCCTATCCTATCCTATCCTATCCTCTATGCTATCCAATCCTCTATCATATCCTATCCTCTATCCTATCCTGTACTCTATCCTATGCTATCCTGTATCCTATCCAAAATTCTACCCTACCCTCTATCCTATCCTATCCTATCCTCTATCCTATCCTATCCTATCCTATCCTCTATCCTATCCTATCCTCTATCCTATCCTATCCTCTATCCTATCCTATCCTCTATCCTATCCTATCCTCTACCCTATCCTATCCTCTATCCTATCCAATACCCTATCCTATCCTCTATCCCATCCTATACTCAATCCTATCCTATACTGTATTATATCCTATCCTCTTTCCTATCCTCTATCATATCATATCCTCTATCCTATCCTATCCTCTACCCAATAATATCCTCTATCCTATCCAATCCTCTATCCTATCCTATCCTCTATCCTAGACTATCCTCTATCCTATCCTATCCTCTATACTATCCTCTCCTCTATCCTATCCTATCCTCTATCCTATCCTATCCTCTATCCTATCCTATCCTCTATCCTATCCTATCCTCTATCCTATCCTATCCTCTACCCTATCCTATCCTCTATCCTATCCAATACCCTATCCTATCCTCTATCCCATCCTATACTCAATCCTATCCTATACTGTATTATATCCTATCCTCTTTCCTATCCTCTATCATATCATATCCTCTATCCTATCCTATCCTCTACCCAATAATATCCTCTATCCTATCCAATCCTCTATCCTATCCTATCCTCTATCCTAGACTATCCTCTATCCTATCCTATCCTCTATACTATCCTCTCCTCTATCCTATCCTATCCTCTATCCTATCCTATCCTCTATCCTATCCTATCCTCTATCCTATCCTATCCTCTATCTTATCCTACCCTCTATCCTATCCTATCCTCTATACTATCCTATTCTCTATCCCATCCTATCCTCTACACTATCCTATCCTCTATCCTATCCTATCCTCTATCCTATCCTATCCAATCCTCTATCCTATCCTATCCTCTATACTATCCTATTCTCTATCCTTTCCTATCCTCTACCCTATAATATCCTCTATCCTATCCTATTCTCTATCCTATCCTGTACTCTATCCTATGCTATCCTGTATCCTATCCAAATTCTACCCTACCCTCTATCCTATCATATCCTCTATCCTATCCTCTACACTATCGTATCCTCTAACCTATCCTATCCTCTATCCTATCCTATCCTCTCCTCTATCCTATCCTATCCTCTATCCTATCCTATCCTCTATCCTATCCTATCCTCTATCCTATCCTATCCTCTATCCTATCCTATCCTCTATCTTACCCTATCCTCTTTCCTATTCTATCCTCTATCCTATCCTATCCTCTATACTATCCTATTCTCTATCCTATCCTATCCTCTACACTATCCTATCCTCTATCCTATCCTATCCTCTATCCTATCCTATCCTCTATCCTATCCTATCTATCCTATCTTATCCTATCCTCTACCCTACAATATCCTCTATCCTATCCTATTCTCTATCCTATCCTATCCTCTATCCTATCCTATCCTCTATCCTATCCTATCCTCTATCCTATCCTATCCTCTATCCTATCCTATCCTCTATCCCAACCTATACTCAATCCTATCCTATACTGTATTATATCCTATCCTCTTTCCTATCCTCTATCATATCATATCCTCTATCCTATCCTATCCTCTATACTATCCTCTCCTCTATCCTATCCTATCCTCTATCCTATCCTATCCTCTATCCTATCCTATCCTCTATCCTATCCTATCCTCTATCCTATCCTATCCTCTATCCTATCCTATCCTCTATACTATCCTATTCTCTATCCTATCCTATCCTCTTCACTATCCTATCCTCTATCCTATCCTATCCTCTATCCTATCCTATCCTGTATCCTCTATCCTATCCTATCTATCCTATCCTATCCTCTCCTCTATCCTATCCTATCCTCTATCGTATCCTATCCTCTATCCTATCCTATCCTCTAACCTATCCTATCCTCTATCCTATCCTATCCTCTATCCTATCCTATCCTCTATCCTATCCTATTCTCTATCGTAAACTATACTCTATCCTATGCTATCCTGTATCCTATCCAAATTCTACCCTACCCTCTATCCTATCCTATCCTATCCTCTATCCTATCCTATCCTCTATCCTATCCTATCCTCTATCCTATCCTATCCTCTATCCTATCCTATCCTCTATCCTATCCTATCCTATCCTATCCTCTATCCTATCCAATCCTCTATCCTATCCTATCCTCTATCCTATCCTATCCTCTATCCTATCCTATCCTATCCTCTATCCTATCCTATCCTCTATCCTATCCTATCCTCTACCCTATCCTATCCTCTATCCTATCCAATACCCTATCCTATCCTCTATCCCATCCTATACTCAATCCTATCCTATACTGTATTATATCCTATCCTCTTTCCTATCCTCTATCCCATCCTATACTCAATCCTATCCTATACTGTATTATATCCTATCCTCTTTCCTATCCTCTATCATATCATATCCTCTATCCTATCCTATCCTCCACCCAATAATATCCTCTATCCTATCCAATCCTCTATCCTATCCTATCCTCTATCCTAGACTATCCTCTATCCTATCCTATCCTCTATACTATCCTCTCCTCTATCCTATCCTATCGTCTATCCTATCCTATCCTCTATCCTATCCTATCCTCTATCTTACCCTATCCTCTATCCTATCCTATCCTCTATCCTATCCTATTCTCTATCCTATCCTATCCTCTACACTATCCTATCCTCTATCCTATCCTATTCTCTATCCTATCCTATCCTCTATCCTATCCTATCCTCTATCTTATCCTATCCTCTATCCTATCCTATCCTATCCTCTATACTATCCTATTCTCTATCCTATCCTATCCTCTACACTATCCTATCCTCTATCCTATCCTATCTATGCTATCCTATCCTCTCCTCTATCCTATCCTATCCTCTATCGTATCCTATCCTCTATCCTATCCTATCCTCTACCCTATCCTATCCTCTATCCTATCCTACCCTCTATCCTATCCTATCCTCTATACTATCCTATTCTCTATCCCATCCTATCCTCTACACTATCCTATCCTCTATCCTATCCTATCCTCTATCCTATCCTATCCTGTATCCTCTATCCTATCCTATCCTCTATCGTATCCTATCCTCTCCTCTATCCTATCCTATCCTCTATCCTATCCTATCCTCTATCCTATATTATCCTCTATCCTATCCTATCCTCTATCCTATCCTATCCTCTATCTTACCCTATCCTCTATCCTATCCTATCCTCTATCCTATCCTATTCTCTATCCTATCCTATCCTCTACACTATCCTATCCTCTATCCTATCCTATTCTCTATCCTATCCTATCCTCTATCCTATCCTATCCTCTATCTTATCCTATCCTCTATCCTATCCTATCCTATCCTCTATACTATCCTATTCTCTATCCTATCCTATCCTCTACACTATCCTATCCTCTATCCTATCCTATCCTCTATCCTATCCTATCTATGCTATCCTATCCTCTCCTCTATCCTATCCTATCCTCTATCGTATCCTATCCTCTATCCTATCCTATCCTCTACCCTATCCTATCCTCTATCCTATCCTATCCTCTATCCTATCCTATCCTCTATCCTATCCTATCCTCTATCCTATCCTATTCTCTATCGTATCCTATACTCTATCCTATGCTATCCTGTATCCTATCCAAATTCTACCCTACCCTCTATCCTATCCTATCCTATCCTCTATCCTATCCTATGCTCTATCCTATCCTATCCTCTATCCTATCCTATCCTATCCTATCCTATCCTATCCTCTATGCTATCCAATCCTCTATCATATCCTATCCTCTATCCTATCCTGTACTCTATCCTATGCTATCTTGTATCCTATCCAAAATTCTACCCTACCCTCTATCCTATCCTATCCTATCCTCTATCCTATCCTATCCTATCCTATCCTCTATCCTATCCTATCCTCTATCCTATCCTATCCTCTATCCTATCCTATCCTCTATCCTATCCTATCCTCTACCCTATCCTATCCTCTATCCTATCCAATACCCTATCCTATCCTCTATCCCATCCTATACTCAATCCTATCCTATACTGTATTATATCCTATCCTCTTTCCTATCCTCTATCATATCATATCCTCTATCCTATCCTATCCTCTACCCAATAATATCCTCTATCCTATCCAATCCTCTATCCTATCCTATCCTCTATCCTAGACTATCCTCTATCCTATCCTATCCTCTATACTATCCTCTCCTCTATCCTATCCTATCCTCTATCCTATCCTATCCTCTATCCTATCCTATCCTCTATCCTATCCTATCCTCTATCTTATCCTACCCTCTATCCTATCCTATCCTCTGTACTATACTATTCTCTATCCCATCCTATCCTCTACACTATCCTATCCTCTATCCTATCCTATCCTCTATCCTATCCTATCCAATCCTCTATCCTATCCTATCCTCTATACTATCCTATTCTCTATCCTATCCTATCCTCTACCCTATAATATCCTCTATCCTATCCTATTCTCTATCCTATCCTGTACTCTATCCTATGCTATCCTGTATCCTATCCAAATTCTACCCTACCCTCTATCCTATCATATCCTCTATCCTATCCTCTACACTATCCTATCCTCTATCCTATCCTATCCTCTATCCTATCCAATCCTCTATCCTATCCTATCCTCTATCCTATCCTATCCTCTATCCTATCCTATCTATGCTATCCTATCCTCTCCTCTATCCTATCCTATCCTCTATCGTATCCTATCCTCTATCCTACCCTATCCTCTACCCTATCCTATCCTCTATCCTATCCTATCCTCTATCCTATCCTATCCTCTATCCTATCCTATCCTCTATCCTATCCTATTCTCTATCGTATCCTATACTCTATCCTATGCTATCCTGTATCCTATCCAAATTCTACCCTACCCTCTATCCTATCCTATCCTATCCTCTATCCTATCCTATGCTCTATCCTATCCTATCCTCTATCCTATCCTATCCTATCCTATCCTATCCTCTATGCTATCCAATCCTCTATCATATCCTATCCTCTATCCTATCCTGTACTCTATCCTATGCTATCCTGTATCCTATCCAAAATTCTACCCTACCCTCTATCCTATCCTATCCCATCCTCTATCCTATCCTATCCTATCCTATCCTCTATCCTATCCTATCCTCTATCCTATCCTATCCTCTATCCTATCCTATCCTCTATCCTATCCTATCCTCTACCCTATCCTATCCTCTATCCTATCCAATACCCTATCCTATCCTCTATCCCATCCTATACTCAATCCTATCCTATACTGTATTATATCCTATCCTCTTTCCTATCCTCTATCATATCATATCCTCTATCCTATCCTATCCTCTACCCAATAATATCCTCTATCCTATCCAATCCTCTATCCTATCCTATCCTCTATCCTAGACTATCCTCTATCCTATCCTATCCTCTATACTATCCTCTCCTCTATCCTATCCTATCCTCTATCCTATCCTATCCTCTATCCTATCCTATCCTCTATCCTATCCTATCCTCTATCTTATCCTACCCTCTATCCTATCCTATCCTCTATACTATCCTATTCTCTATCCCATCCTATCCTCTACACTATCCTATCCTCTATCCTATCCTATCCTCTATCCTATCCTATCCAATCCTCTATCCTATCCTATCCTCTATACTATCCTATTCTCTATCCTTTCCTATCCTCTACCCTATAATATCCTCTATCCTATCCTATTCTCTATCCTATCCTGTACTCTATCCTATGCTATCCTGTATCCTATCCAAATTCTACCCTACCCTCTATCCTATCATATCCTCTATCCTATCCTCTACACTATCCTATCCTCTAACCTATCCTATCCTCTATCCTATCCAATCCTCTATCCTATCCTATCCTCTATCCTATCCTATCCTCTATCCTATCCTATCCTCTATACTATCCTACTCTCTATCTTATCCTACCCTCTATCCTATCCTATCCTCTATACTATCATATTCTCTATCCTATCCTATCCTCCACACTATCCTATCCTCTATCCTATCCTATCCTCTATCTTATCCTATCCTGTATCCTCTATCCTATCCTATCCTCTATCCTATCCTATCCTCTCCTCTATCCTATCCTATCCTCTATCCTATCCTATCCTCTATCCTATCCTATCCTCTATCCTATCCTATCCTCTATCCTATCCTATCCTCTATCTTACCCTATCCTCTCTCCTATCCTATCCTCTATCCTATCCTATCCTCTATACTATCCTATTCTCTATCCTATCCTATCCTCTACACTATCCTATCCTCTATCCTATCCTATCCTCTATCCTATCCTATCTATCCTATCTTATCCTATCCTCTACCCTACAATATCCTCTATCCTATCCTATTCTCTATCCTATCCTATCCTCTATCCTATCCTATCCTCTATCCTATCCTATCCTCTATCCTATCCTATCCTCTATCCTATCCTATCCTCTATCCCAACCTATACTCAATCCTATCCTATACTGTATTATATCCTATCCTCTTTCCTATCCTCTATCATATCATATCCTCTATCCTATCCTATCCTCTATACTATCCTCTCCTCTATCCTATCCTATCCTCTATCCTATCCTATCCTCTATCCTATCCTATCCTCTATCCTATCCTATCCTCTATCCTATCCTATCCTCTATCCTATCCTATCCTCTATACTATCCTATTCTCTATCCTATCCTATCCTCTTCACTATCCTATCCTCTATCCTATCCTATCCTCTATCCTATCCTATCCTGTATCCTCTATCCTATCCTATCTATCCTATCCTATCCTCTCCTCTATCCTATCCTATCCTCTATCGTATCCTATCCTCTATCCTATCCTATCCTCTAACCTATCCTATCCTCTATCCTATCCTATCCTCTATCCTATCCTATCCTCTATCCTATCCTATTCTCTATCGTAAACTATACTCTATCCTATGCTATCCTGTATCCTATCCAAATTCTACCCTACCCTCTATCCTATCCTATCCTATCCTCTATCCTATCCTATCCTCTATCCTATCCTATCCTCTATCCTATCCTATCCTCTATCCTATCCTATCCTCTATCCTATCCTATCCTCTATCCTATCCTATCCTCTATCCTATCCTATCCTCTATCCTATCCTATCCTGTATCTTATCCTACCCTCTATCCTATCCTATCCTCTATACTATCCTATTCTCTATCCTATCCTATCCTCTACACTATCCTATCCTCTATCCTATCCTATCCTCTATCCTATCCTATCTATCCTATCTTATCCTATCCTCTACCCTACAATATCCTCTATCCTATCCTATTCTCTATCCTATCCTATCCTCTATCCTATCCTATCCTCTATCCTATCCTATCCTCTATCCTATCCTATCCTCTATCCTATCCTATCCTCTATCCCAACCTATACTCAATCCTATCCTATACTGTATTATATCCTATCCTCTTTCCTATCCTCTATCATATCATATCCTCTATCCTATCCTATCCTCTATACTATCCTCTCCTCTATCCTATCCTATCCTCTATCCTATCCTATCCTCTATCCTATCCTATCCTCTATCCTATCCTATCCTCTATCCTATCCTATCCTCTATCCTATCCTATCCTCTATACTATCCTATTCTCTATCCTATCCTATCCTCTTCACTATCCTATCCTCTATCCTATCCTATCCTCTATCCTATCCTATCCTGTATCCTCTATCCTATCCTATCTATCCTATCCTATCCTCTCCTCTATCCTATCCTATCCTCTATCGTATCCTATCCTCTATCCTATCCTATCCTCTAACCTATCCTATCCTCTATCCTATCCTATCCTCTATCCTATCCTATCCTCTATCCTATCCTATTCTCTATCGTAAACTATACTCTATCCTATGCTATCCTGTATCCTATCCAAATTCTACCCTACCCTCTATCCTATCCTATCCTATCCTCTATCCTATCCTATCCTCTATCCTATCCTATCCTCTATCCTATCCTATCCTCTATCCTATCCTATCCTCTATCCTATCCTATCCTCTATCCTATCCTATCCTCTATCCTATCCTATCCTCTATCCTATCCTATCCTGTATCTTATCCTACCCTCTATCCTATCCTATCCTCTATACTATCCTATTCTCTATCCCATCCTATCCTCTACACTATCCTATCCTCTATCCTATCCTATCCTCTATCCTATCCTATCCTGTATCCTCTATCCTATCCTATCCTCTATCGTATCCTATCCTCTCCTCTATCCTATCCTATCCTCTATCCTATCCTATCCTCTATCCTATATTATCCTCTATCCTATCCTATCCTCTATCCTATCCTATCCTCTATCTTACCCTATCCTCTATCCTATCCTATCCTCTATCCTATCCTATTCTCTATCCTATCCTATCCTCTACACTATCCTATCCTCTATCCTATCCTATTCTCTATCCTATCCTATCCTCTATCCTATCCTATCCTCTATCTTATCCTATCCTCTATCCTATCCTATCCTATCCTCTATACTATCCTATTCTCTATCCTATCCTATCCTCTACACTATCCTATCCTCTATCCTATCCTATCCTCTATCGTATCCTATCCTCTATCCTATCCTATCCTCCACCCTATCCTATCCTCTATCCTATCCTATCCTCTATCCTATCCTATCCTCTATCCTATCCTATCCTCTATCCTATCCTATTCTCTATCGTATCCTATACTCTATCCTATGCTATCCTGTATCCTATCCAAATTCTACCCTACCCTCTATCCTATCCTATCCTATCCTCTATCCTATCCTATGCTCTATCCTATCCTATCCTCTATCCTATCCTATCCTATCCTATCCTATCCTATCCTCTATGCTATCCAATCCTCTATCATATCCTATCCTCTATCCTATCCTGTACTCTATCCTATGCTATCCTGTATCCTATCCAAAATTCTACCCTACCCTCTATCCTATCCTATCCTATCCTCTATCCTATCCTATCCTATCCTATCCTCTATCCTATCCTATCCTCTATCCTATCCTATCCTCTATCCTATCCTATCCTCTATCCTATCCTATCCTCTACCCTATCCTATCCTCTATCCTATCCAATACCCTATCCTATCCTCTATCCCATCCTATACTCAATCCTATCCTATACTGTATTATATCCTATCCTCTTTCCTATCCTCTATCATATCATATCCTCTATCCTATCCTATCCTCTACCCAATAATATCCTCTATCCTATCCAATCCTCTATCCTATCCTATCCTCTATCCTAGACTATCCTCTATCCTATCCTATCCTCTATACTATCCTCTCCTCTATCCTATCCTATCCTCTATCCTATCCTATCCTCTATCCTATCCTATCCTCTATCCTATCCTATCCTCTATCTTATCCTACCCTCTATCCTATCCTATCCTCTATACTATCCTATTCTCTATCCCATCCTATCCTCTACACTATCCTATCCTCTATCCTATCCTATCCTCTATCCTATCCTATCCAATCCTCTATCCTATCCTATCCTCTATACTATCCTATTCTCTATCCTTTCCTATCCTCTACCCTATAATATCCTCTATCCTATCCTATTCTCTATCCTATCCTGTACTCTATCCTATGCTATCCTGTATCCTATCCAAATTCTACCCTACCCTCTATCCTATCATATCCTCTATCCTATCCTCTACACTATCGTATCCTCTAACCTATCCTATCCTCTATCCTATCCAATCCTCTATCCTATCCTATCCTCTATCCTATCCTATCCTCTATCCTATCCTATCCTCTATACTATCCTATCCTCTATCTTATCCTACCCTCTATCCTATCCTATCCTCTATACTATCATATTCTCTATCCTATCCTATCCTCCACACTATCCTATCCTCTATCCTATCCTATCCTCTATCTTATCCTATCCTGTATCCTCTATCCTATCCTATCCTCTATCCTATCCTATCCTCTCCTCTATCCTATCCTATCCTCTATCCTATCCTATCCTCTATCCTATCCTATCCTCTATCCTATCCTATCCTCTATCCTATCCTATCCTCTATCTTACCCTATCCTCTTTCCTATCCTATCCTCTATCCTATCCTATCCTCTATACTATCCTATTCTCTATCCTATCCTATCCTCTACACTATCCTATCCTCTATCCTATCCTATCCTCTATCCTATCCTATCCTCTATCCTATCCTATCTATCCTATCTTATCCTATCCTCTACCCTACAATATCCTCTATCCTATTATATTCTCTATCCTATCCTATCCTCTATCCTATCCTATCCTCTATCCTATCCTATCCTCTATCCTATCCTATCCTCTATCCTATCCTATCCTCTATCCTATCCTATCCTCTATCCTATCCTATCCTCTATCCTATCCTATCCTCTATCCTATCCTATCCTCTATCCTATCCTATCCTCTATCCTATCCTATCCTCTATACTATCCTATTCTCTATCCTATCCTATCCTCTTCACTATCCTATCCTCTATCCTATCCTATCCTCTATCCTATCCTATCCTCTATACTATCCTATTCTCTATCCTATCCTATCCTCTTCACTATCCTATCCTCTATCCTATCCTATCCTCTATCCTATCCTATCCTGTATCCTCTATCCTATCCTATCTATCCTATCCTATCCTCTCCTCTATCCTATCCTATCCTCTACCCTATCCTATCCTCTATCCTATCCAATACCCTATCCTATCCTCTATCCCATCCTATACTCAATCCTATCCTATACTGTATTATATCCTATCCTCTTTCCTATCCTCTATCCCATCCTATACTCAATCCTATCCTATACTGTATTATATCCTATCCTCTTTCCTATCCTCTATCATATCATATCCTCTATCCTATCCTATCCTCCACCCAATAATATCCTCTATCCTATCCAATCCTCTATCCTATCCTATCCTCTATCCTAGACTATCCTCTATCCTATCCTATCCTCTATACTATCCTCTCCTCTATCCTATCCTATCCTCTATCCTATCCTATCCTCTATCCTATCCTATCCTCTATCCTATCCTATCCTCTATCTTATCCTACCCTCTATCCTATCCTATCCTCTATACTATCCTATTCTCTATCCCATCCTATCCTCTACACTATCCTATCCTCTATCCTATCATATCCTCTATCCTATCCTATCCTGTATCCTCTATCCTATCCTATCCTCTATCGTATCCTATCCTCTCCTCTATCCTATCCTATCCTCTATCCTATCCTATCCTCTATCCTATATTATCCTCTATCCTATCCTATCCTCTATCCTATCCTATCCTCTATCTTACCCTATCCTCTATCCTATCCTATCCTCTATCCTATCCTATTCTCTATCCTATCCTATCCTCTACACTATCCTATCCTCTATCCTATCCTATTCTCTATCCTATCCTATCCTCTATCCTATCCTATCCTCTATCTTATCCTATCCTCTATCCTATCCTATCCTATCCTCTATACTATCCTATTCTCTATCCTATCCTATCCTCTACACTATCCTATCCTCTATCCTATCCTATCCTCTATCCTATCCTATCCTCTATCCTATCCTATCTATGCTATCCTATCCTCTCCTCTATCCTATCCTATCCTCTATCGTATCCTATCCTCTATCCTATCCTATCCTCTACCCTATCCTATCCTCTATCCTATCCTATCCTCTATCCTATCCTATCCTCTATCCTATCCTATCCTCTATCCTATCCTATTCTCTATCGTATCCTATACTCTATCCTATGCTATCCTGTATCCTATCCAAATTCTACCCTACCCTCTATCCTATCCTATCCTATCCTATCCTCTATCCTATCCTATGCTCTATCCTATCCTATCCTCTATCCTATCCTATCCTATCCTATCCTCTATGCTATCCAATCCTCTATCATATCCTATCCTCTATCCTATCCTGTACTCTATCCTATCCTATCCTCTATCTTATCCTACCCTCTATCCTATCCTATCCTCTGTACTATACTATTCTCTATCCCATCCTATCCTCTACACTATCCTATCCTCTATCCTATCCTATCCCTATCCTACCTCCACCTCTATCCTATCCAATCCTCTATACTATCCTATTCTCTATCCTATCCTATCCTCTACCCTATAATATCCTCTATCCTATCCTATTCTCTATCCTATCCTGTACTCTATCCTATGCTATCCTGTATCCCTATCCAAATTCTACCCTATCCTCTATCCTATCATATCCTCTATCCTATCCTCTACACTATCCTATCCTCTATCCTATCCTATCCTCTATCCTATCCAATCCTCTATCCTATCCTATCCTCTATCCTATCCTATCCTCTACTCCTATCCTATCTATGCTATCTATCCTCTCCTCTATCTTATCCTATCCTCTATCGTATCCTATCCTCTATCCTATCCTATCCTCTACCCTATCCTATCCTCTATCCTATCCTATCCTCTATCCTATCCTATCCTCTATCCTATCCTATCCTCTATCCTATCCTATTCTCTATCGTATCCTATACTCTATCCTATGCTATCCTGTATCCTATCCAAATTCTACCCTACCCTCTATCCTATCCTATCCTATCCTCTATCCTATCCTATGCTCTATCCTATCCTATCCTCTATCCTATCCTATCCTATCCTATCCTATCCTATCCTCTATGCTATCCAATCCTCTATCATATCCTATCCTCTATCCTATCCTGTACTCTATCCTATGCTATCCTGTATCCTATCCAAAATTCTACCCTACCCTCTATCCTATCCTATCCTATCCTCTATCCTATCCTATCCTATCCTATCCTCTATCCTATCCTATCCTCTATCCTATCCTATCCTCTATCCTATCCTATCCTCTATCCTATCCTATCCTCTACCCTATCCTATCCTCTATCCTATCCAATACCCTATCCTATCCTCTATCCCATCCTATACTCAATCCTATCCTATACTGTATTATATCCTATCCTCTTTCCTATCCTCTATCATATCATATCCTCTATCCTATCCTATCCTCTACCCAATAATATCCTCTATCCTATCCAATCCTCTATTCTATCCTATCCTCTATCCTAGACTATCCTCTATCCTATCCTATCCTCTATACTATCCTCTCCTCTATCCTATCCTATCCTCTATCCTATCCTATCCTCTATCCTATCCTATCCTCTATCCTATCCTATCCTCTATCTTATCCTACCCTCTATCCTATCCTATCCTCTATACTATCCTATTCTCTATCCCATCCTATCCTCTACACTATCCTATCCTCTATCCTATCCTATCCAATCCTCTATCCTATCCTATCCTCTATACTATCCTATTCTCTATCCTATCCTATCCTCTACCCTATAATATCCTCTATCCTATCCTATTCTCTATCCTATCCTGTACTCTATCCTATGCTATCCTGTATCCTATCCAAATTCTACCCTACCCTCTATCCTATCATATCCTCTATCCTATCCTCTACACTATCCTATCCTCTAACCTATCCTATCCTCTATCCTATCCAATCCTCTATCCTATCCTATCCTCTATCCTATCCTATCCTCTATCCTATCCTACCCTCTATACTATCCTTTCCTCTATCCTATCCTATCCTCTATCCTATCCTATCCTCTATCCTATCCTATCCTCTATCCTATCCTATCCTCTATCTTATCCTATCCTCTATCCTATCCTATCCTCTATACTATCCTATTCTCTATCCTATCCTATCCTCTACACTATCCTATCCTCTATCCTATCCTATCCTCTATCCTATCCTACCCTCTATCCTATCCTATCCTATCCTCTATCCTATCCTATCCTCTATCCTATCCTATCCTCTATCCTATCCTATCCTCTATCCTATCCTATCCTCTATCCTATCCTATCCTCTATCCTATCCTATCCTATCCTATCCTCTATCCTATCCAATCCTCTATCCTATCCTATCCTCTAACCTATCCTATCCTCTATCCTATCCTATCCTCTATCTTACCCTATCCTCTATCCTATCCTATCCTCTATCCTATCCTATTCTCTATCCTATCCTATCCTCTACACTATCCTATCCTCTATACTATCCTATCCTCTACACTATCCTATCCTCTATCCTATCCTATCCTCTATCCTATCCTATCTATGCTATCCTATCCTCTCCTCTATCCTATCCTATCCTCTATCGTATCCTATCCTCTATCCTATCCTATCCTCTACCCTATCCTATCCTCTATCCTATCCTATCCTCTATCCTATCCTATCCTCTATCCTATCCTATCCTCTATCCTATCCTATTCTCTATCGTATCCTATACTCTATCCTATGCTATCCTGTATCCTATCCAAATTCTACCCTACCCTCTATCCTATCCTATCCTATCCTCTATCCTATCCTATGCTCTATCCTATCCTATCCTCTATCCTATCCTATCCTATCCTATCCTATCCTCTATGCTATCCAATCCTCTATCATATCCTATCCTCTATCCTATCCTGTACTCTATCCTATGCTATCCTGTATCCTATCCAAAATTCTACCCTACCCTCTATCCTATCCTATCCTATCCTCTATCCTATCCTATCCTATCCTATCCTCTATCCTATCCTATCCTCTATCCTATCCTATCCTCTATCCTATCCTATCCTCTATCCTATCCTATCCTCTACCCTATCCTATCCTCTATCCTATCCAATACCCTATCCTATCCTCTATCCCATCCTATACTCAATCCTATCCTATACTGTATTATATCCTATCCTCTTTCCTATCCTCTATCATATCATATCCTCTATCCTATCCTATCCTCTACCCAATAATATCCTCTATCCTATCCAATCCTCTATCATATCCTATCCTCTATCGTAGACTATCCTCTATCCTATCCTATCCTCTATACTATCCTCTCCTCTATCCTATCCTATCCTCTATCCTATAATATCATCTATCCTATCCTATCCTCTATCCTATCCTATCCTCTATCTTATCCTACCCTCTATCCTATCCTATCCTCTATACTATCCTATTCTCTATCCCATCCTATCCTCTACACTATCCTATCCTCTATCTTATCCTATCCTCTATCCTATCCTATCCAAACCTCTATCCTATCCTATCCTCTATACTATCCTACCCTCTATCCTATCCTATCCTCTATACTATCCTATTCTCTATCCCATCCTATCCTCTACACTATCCTATCCTCTATCTTATCCTATCCTCTATCCTATCCTATCCAAACCTCTATCCTATCCTATCCTCTATACTATCCTATTCTCTATCCTATCCTATCCTCTACCCTATAATATCCTCTATCCTATCCTATTCTCTATACTATCCTGTACTCTATCCTATGCTATCCTGTATCCTATCCAAATTCTACCCTACCCTCTATCCTATCATATCCTCTATCCTATCCTCTACACTATCCTATCCTCTATCCTATCCTATCCTCTATCCTATCCAATCCTCTATCCTAACCTATCCTCTATCCTATCCTATCCTCTATCCTATCCTATCCTCTATCTTATCCTATCCTCTATCCTATCCTATCCTATCCTCTATACTATCCTATTCTCTATCCTATCCTATCCTCTACACTATCCTATCCTCTATCCTATCCTATCCTCTATCCTATCCTATCTATGCTATCCTATCCTCTCCTCTATCCTATCCTATCCTCTATCGTATCCTATCCTCTATCCTATCCTATCCTCTACCCTATCCTATCCTCTATCCTATCCTATCCTCTATCCTATCCTATCCTCTATCCTATCCTATCCTCTATCCTATCCTATTCTCTATCGTATCCTATACTCTATCCTATGCTATCCAGTATCCTATCCAAATTCTACCCTACCCTCTATCCTATCCTATCCTATCCTCTATCCTATCCTATGCTCTATCCTATCCTACCCTCTATCCTATCATATCCTCTATCCTATCCTCTACACTATCCTATCCTCTATCCTATCCTATCCTCTATCCTATCCAATCCTCTATCCTATCCTATCCTCTATCCTATCCTATCATCTATCCTATCCTATCTATGCTATCCTATCCTCTCCTCTATCCTATCCTATCCTCTATCGTATCCTATCCTCTATCCTATCCTATCCTCTACCCTATCCTATCCTCTATCCTATCCTATCCTCTATCCTATCCTATCCTCTATCCTATCCTATCCTCTATCCTATCCTATTCTCTATCGTATCCTATACTCTATCCTATGCTATCCTGTATCCTATCCAAATTCTACCCTACCCTCTATCCTATCCTATCCTATCCTCTATCCTATCCTATGCTCTATCCTATCCTATCCTCTATACTATCCTATCCTATCCTATCCTATCCTCTATCCTATCCTATCCTCTATCCTATCCTATCCTCTATCCTATCCTATTCTCTATCGTATCCTATACTCTATCCTATGCTATCCTGTATCCTATCCAAATTCTACCCTACCCTCTATCCTATCCTATCCTATCCTCTATCCTATCCTATGCTCTATCCTATCCTATCCTCTATCCTATCCTATCCTATCCTATCCTATCCTATCCTCTATGCTATCCAATCCTCTATCATATCCTATCCTCTATCCTATCCTGTACTCTATCCTATGCTATCCTGTATCCTATCCAAAATTCTACCCTACCCTCTATCCTATCCTATCCTATCCTCTATCCTATCCTATCCTATCCTATCCTCTATCCTATCCTATCCTCTATCCTATCCTATCCTCTATCCTATCCTATCCTCTATCCTATCCTATCCTCTACCCTATCCTATCCTCTATCCTATCCAATACCCTATCCTATCCTCTATCCCATCCTATACTCAATCCTATCCTATACTGTATTATATCCTATCCTCTTTCCTATCCTCTATCATATCATATCCTCTATCCTATCCTATCCTCTACCCAATAATATCCTCTATCCTATCCAATCCTCTATCCTATCCTATCCTCTATCCTAGACTATCCTCTATCCTATCCTATCCTCTATACTATCCTCTCCTCTATCCTATCCTATCCTCTATCCTATCCTATCCTCTATCCTATCCTATCCTCTATCCTATCCTATCCTCTATCTTATCCTACCCTCTATCCTATCCTATCCTCTGTACTATACTATTCTCTATCCCATCCTATCCTCTACACTATCCTATCCTCTATCCTATCCTATCCTCTATCCTATCCTATCCAATCCTCTATCCTATCCTATCCTCTATACTATCCTATTCTCTATCCTATCCTATCCTCTACCCTATAATATCCTCTATCCTATCCTATTCTCTATCCTATCCTGTACTCTATCCTATGCTATCCTGTATCCTATCCAAATTCTACCCTACCCTCTATCCTATCATATCCTCTATCCTATCCTCTACACTATCCTATCCTCTATCCTATCCTATCCTCTATCCTATCCAATCCTCTATCCTATCCTATCCTCTATCCTATCCTATCCTCTATCCTATCCTATCTATGCTATCCTATCCTCTCCTCTATCCTATCCTATCCTCTATCGTATCCTATCCTCTATCCTATCCTATCCTCTACCCTATCCTATCCTCTATCCTATCCTATCCTCTATCCTATCCTATCCTCTATCCTATCCTATCCTCTATCCTATCCTATTCTCTATCGTATCCTATACTCTATCCTATGCTATCCTGTATCCTATCCAAATTCTACCCTACCCTCTATCCTATCCTATCCTATCCTCTATCCTATCCTATGCTCTATCCTATCCTATCCTCTATCCTATCCTATCCTATCCTATCCTATCCTCTATGCTATCCAATCCTCTATCATATCCTATCCTCTATCCTATCCTGTACTCTATCCTATGCTATCCTGTATCCTATCCAAAATTCTACCCTACCCTCTATCCTATCCTATCCCATCCTCTATCCTATCCTATCCTATCCTATCCTCTATCCTATCCTATCCTCTATCCTATCCTATCCTCTATCCTATCCTATCCTCTATCCTATCCTATCCTCTACCCTATCCTATCCTCTATCCTATCCAATACCCTATCCTATCCTCTATCCCATCCTATACTCAATCCTATCCTATACTGTATTATATCCTATCCTCTTTCCTATCCTCTATCATATCATATCCTCTATCCTATCCTATCCTCTACCCAATAATATCCTCTATCCTATCCAATCCTCTATCCTATCCTATCCTCTATCCTAGACTATCCTCTATCCTATCCTATCCTCTATACTATCCTCTCCTCTATCCTATCCTATCCTCTATCCTATCCTATCCTCTATCCTATCCTATCCTCTATCCTATCCTATCCTCTATCTTATCCTACCCTCTATCCTATCCTATCCTCTATACTATCCTATTCTCTATCCCATCCTATCCTCTACACTATCCTATCCTCTATCCTATCCTATCCTCTATCCTATCCTATCCAATCCTCTATCCTATCCTATCCTCTATACTATCCTATTCTCTATCCTTTCCTATCCTCTACCCTATAATATCCTCTATCCTATCCTATTCTCTATCCTATCCTGTACTCTATCCTATGCTATCCTGTATCCTATCCAAATTCTACCCTACCCTCTATCCTATCATATCCTCTATCCTATCCTCTACACTATCCTATCCTCTAACCTATCCTATCCTCTATCCTATCCAATCCTCTATCCTATCCTATCCTCTATCCTATCCTATCCTCTATCCTATCCTATCCTCTATACTATCCTACCCTCTATCTTATCCTACCCTCTATCCTATCCTATCCTCTATACTATCATATTCTCTATCCTATCCTATCCTCCACACTATCCTATCCTCTATCCTATCCTATCCTCTATCTTATCCTATCCTGTATCCTCTATCCTATCCTATCCTCTATCCTATCCTATCCTCTCCTCTATCCTATCCTATCCTCTATCCTATCCTATCCTCTATCCTATCCTATCCTCTATCCTATCCTATCCTCTATCCTATCCTATCCTCTATCTTACCCTATCCTCTCTCCTATCCTATCCTCTATCCTATCCTATCCTCTATACTATCCTATTCTCTATCCTATCCTATCCTCTACACTATCCTATCCTCTATCCTATCCTATCCTCTATCCTATCCTATCTATCCTATCTTATCCTATCCTCTACCCTACAATATCCTCTATCCTATCCTATTCTCTATCCTATCCTATCCTCTATCCTATCCTATCCTCTATCCTATCCTATCCTCTATCCTATCCTATCCTCTATCCTATCCTATCCTCTATCCCAACCTATACTCAATCCTATCCTATACTGTATTATATCCTATCCTCTTTCCTATCCTCTATCATATCATATCCTCTATCCTATCCTATCCTCTATACTATCCTCTCCTCTATCCTATCCTATCCTCTATCCTATCCTATCCTCTATCCTATCCTATCCTCTATCCTATCCTATCCTCTATCCTATCCTATCCTCTATCCTATCCTATCCTCTATACTATCCTATTCTCTATCCTATCCTATCCTCTTCACTATCCTATCCTCTATCCTATCCTATCCTCTATCCTATCCTATCCTGTATCCTCTATCCTATCCTATCTATCCTATCCTATCCTCTCCTCTATCCTATCCTATCCTCTATCGTATCCTATCCTCTATCCTATCCTATCCTCTAACCTATCCTATCCTCTATCCTATCCTATCCTCTATCCTATCCTATCCTCTATCCTATCCTATCCTGTATCCTCTATCCTATCCTATCTATCCTATCCTATCCTCTCCTCTATCCTATCCTATCCTCTATCGTATCCTATCCTCTATCCTATCCTATCCTCTAACCTATCCTATCCTCTATCCTATCCTATCCTCTATCCTATCCTATCCTCTATCCTATCCTATTCTCTATCGTAAACTATACTCTATCCTATGCTATCCTGTATCCTATCCAAATTCTACCCTACCCTCTATCCTATCCTATCCTATCCTCTATCCTATCCTATCCTCTATCCTATCCTATCCTCTATCCTATCCTATCCTCTATCCTATCCTATCCTCTATCCTATCCTATCCTCTATCCTATCCTATCCTCTATCCTATCCTATCCTCTATCCTATCCTATCCTGTATCTTATCCTACCCTCTATCCTATCCTATCCTCTATACTATCCTATTCTCTATCCTATCCTATCCTCTACACTATCCTATCCTCTATCCTATCCTATCCTCTATCCTATCCTATCTATCCTATCTTATCCTATCCTCTACCCTACAATATCCTCTATCCTATCCTATTCTCTATCCTATCCTATCCTCTATCCTATCCTATCCTCTATCCTATCCTATCCTCTATCCTATCCTATCCTCTATCCTATCCTATCCTCTATCCCAACCTATACTCAATCCTATCCTATACTGTATTATATCCTATCCTCTTTCCTATCCTCTATCATATCATATCCTCTATCCTATCCTATCCTCTATACTATCCTCTCCTCTATCCTATCCTATCCTCTATCCTATCCTATCCTCTATCCTATCCTATCCTCTATCCTATCCTATCCTCTATCCTATCCTATCCTCTATCCTATCCTATCCTCTATACTATCCTATTCTCTATCCTATCCTATCCTCTTCACTATCCTATCCTCTATCCTATCCTATCCTCTATCCTATCCTATCCTGTATCCTCTATCCTATCCTATCTATCCTATCCTATCCTCTCCTCTATCCTATCCTATCCTCTATCGTATCCTATCCTCTATCCTATCCTATCCTCTAACCTATCCTATCCTCTATCCTATCCTATCCTCTATCCTATCCTATCCTCTATCCTATCCTATTCTCTATCGTAAACTATACTCTATCCTATGCTATCCTGTATCCTATCCAAATTCTACCCTACCCTCTATCCTATCCTATCCTATCCTCTATCCTATCCTATCCTCTATCCTATCCTATCCTCTATCCTATCCTATCCTCTATCCTATCCTATCCTCTATCCTATCCTATCCTCTATCCTATCCTATCCTCTATCCTATCCTATCCTCTATCCTATCCTATCCTGTATCTTATCCTACCCTCTATCCTATCCTATCCTCTATACTATCCTATTCTCTATCCCATCCTATCCTCTACACTATCCTATCCTCTATCCTATCCTATCCTCTATCCTATCCTATCCTGTATCCTCTATCCTATCCTATCCTCTATCGTATCCTATCCTCTCCTCTATCCTATCCTATCCTCTATCCTATCCTATCCTCTATCCTATATTATCCTCTATCCTATCCTATCCTCTATCCTATCCTATCCTCTATCTTACCCTATCCTCTATCCTATCCTATCCTCTATCCTATCCTATTCTCTATCCTATCCTATCCTCTACACTATCCTATCCTCTATCCTATCCTATTCTCTATCCTATCCTATCCTCTATCCTATCCTATCCTCTATCTTATCCTATCCTCTATCCTATCCTATCCTATCCTCTATACTATCCTATTCTCTATCCTATCCTATCCTCTACACTATCCTATCCTCTATCCTATCCTATCCTCTATCGTATCCTATACTCTATCCTATCCTATCCTCCACCCTATCCTATCCTCTATCCTATCCTATCCTCTATCCTATCCTATCCTCTATCCTATCCTATCCTCTATCCTATCCTATTCTCTATCGTATCCTATACTCTATCCTATGCTATCCTGTATCCTATCCAAATTCTACCCTACCCTCTATCCTATCCTATCCTATCCTCTATCCTATCCTATGCTCTATCCTATCCTATCCTCTATCCTATCCTATCCTATCCTATCCTATCCTATCCTCTATGCTATCCAATCCTCTATCATATCCTATCCTCTATCCTATCCTGTACTCTATCCTATGCTATCCTGTATCCTATCCAAAATTCTACCCTACCCTCTATCCTATCCTATCCTATCCTCTATCCTATCCTATCCTATCCTATCCTCTATCCTATCCTATCCTCTATCCTATCCTATCCTCTATCCTATCCTATCCTCTATCCTATCCTATCCTCTACCCTATCCTATCCTCTATCCTATCCAATACCCTATCCTATCCTCTATCCCATCCTATACTCAATCCTATCCTATACTGTATTATATCCTATCCTCTTTCCTATCCTCTATCATATCATATCCTCTATCCTATCCTATCCTCTACCCAATAATATCCTCTATCCTATCCAATCCTCTATCCTATCCTATCCTCTATCCTAGACTATCCTCTATCCTATCCTATCCTCTATACTATCCTCTCCTCTATCCTATCCTATCCTCTATCCTATCCTATCCTATATCCTATCCTATCCTCTATCCTATCCTATCCTCTATCTTATCCTACCCTCTATCCTATCCTATCCTCTATACTATCCTATTCTCTATCCCATCCTATCCTCTACACTATCCTATCCTCTATCCTATCCTATCCTCTATCCTATCCTATCCAATCCTCTATCCTATCCTATCCTCTATACTATCCTATTCTCTATCCTTTCCTATCCTCTACCCTATAATATCCTCTATCCTATCCTATTCTCTATCCTATCCTGTACTCTATCCTATGCTATCCTGTATCCTATCCAAATTCTACCCTACCCTCTATCCTATCATATCCTCTATCCTATCCTCTACACTATCGTATCCTCTAACCTATCCTATCCTCTATCCTATCCAATCCTCTATCCTATCCTATCCTCTATCCTATCCTATCCTCTATCCTATCCTATCCTCTATACTATCCTATCCTCTATCTTATCCTACCCTCTATCCTATCCTATCCTCTATACTATCATATTCTCTATCCTATCCTATCCTCCACACTATCCTATCCTCTATCCTATCCTATCCTCTATCTTATCCTATCCTGTATCCTCTATCCTATCCTATCCTCTATCCTATCCTATCCTCTCCTCTATCCTATCCTATCCTCTATCCTATCCTATCCTCTATCCTATCCTATCCTCTATCCTATCCTATCCTCTATCCTATCCTATCCTCTATCTTACCCTATCCTCTTTCCTATCCTATCCTCTATCCTATCCTATCCTCTATACTATCCTATTCTCTATCCTATCCTATCCTCTACACTATCCTATCCTCTATCCTATCCTATCCTCTATCCTATCCTATCCTCTATCCTATCCTATCTATCCTATCTTATCCTATCCTCTACCCTACAATATCCTCTATCCTATTATATTCTCTATCCTATCCTATCCTCTATCCTATCCTATCCTCTATCCTATCCTATCCTCTATCCTATCCTATCCTCTATCCTATCCTATCCTCTATCCTATCCTATCCTCTATCCTATCCTATCCTCTATCCTATCCTATCCTCTATCCTATCCTATCCTCTATCCTATCCTATCCTCTATCCTATCCTATCCTCTATACTATCCTATTCTCTATCCTATCCTATCCTCTTCACTATCCTATCCTCTATCCTATCCTATCCTCTATCCTATCCTATCCTCTATACTATCCTATTCTCTATCCTATCCTATCCTCTTCACTATCCTATCCTCTATCCTATCCTATCCTCTATCCTATCCTATCCTGTATCCTCTATCCTATCCTATCTATCCTATCCTATCCTCTCCTCTATCCTATCCTATCCTCTACCCTATCCTATCCTCTATCCTATCCAATACCCTATCCTATCCTCTATCCCATCCTATGCTCAATCCTATCCTATACTGTATTATATCCTATCCTCTTTCCTATCCTCTATCCCATCCTATACTCAATCCTATCCTATACTGTATTATATCCTATCCTCTTTCCTATCCTCTATCATATCATATCCTCTATCCTATCCTATCCTCCACCCAATAATATCCTCTATCCTATCCAATCCTCTATCCTATCCTATCCTCTATCCTAGACTATCCTCTATCCTATCCTATCCTCTATACTATCCTCTCCTCTATCCTATCCTATCCTCTATCCTATCCTATCCTCTATCCTATCCTATCCTCTATCCTATCCTATCCTCTATCTTATCCTACCCTCTATCCTATCCTATCCTCTATACTATCCTATTCTCTATCCCATCCTATCCTCTACACTATCCTATCCTCTATCCTATCCTATCCTCTATCCTATCCTATCCTGTATCCTCTATCCTATCCTATCCTCTATCGTATCCTATCCTCTCCTCTATCCTATCCTATCCTCTATCCTATCCTATCCTCTATCCTATATTATCCTCAATCCTATCCTATCCTCTATCCTATCCTATCCTCTATCTTACCCTATCCTCTATCCTATCCTATCCTCTATCCTATCCTATTCTCTATCCTATCCTATCCTCTACACTATCCTATCCTCTATCCTATCCTATTCTCTATCCTATCCTATCCTCTATCCTATCCTATCCTCTATCTTATCCTATCCTCTATCCTATCCTATCCTATCCTCTATACTATCCTATTCTCTATCCTATCCTATCCTCTACACTATCCTATCCTCTATCCTATCCTATCCTCTATCCTATCCTATCCTCTATCCTATCCTATCTATGCTATCCTATCCTCTCCTCTATCCTATCCTATCCTCTATCGTATCCTATCCTCTATCCTATCCTATCCTCTACCCTATCCTATCCTCTATCCTATCCTATCCTCTATCCTATCCTATCCTCTATCCTATCCTATCCTCTATCCTATCCTATTCTCTATCGTATCCTATACTCTATCCTATGCTATCCTGTATCCTATCCAAATTCTACCCTACCCTCTATCCTATCCTATCCTATCCTCTATCCTATCCTATGCTCTATCCTATCCTATCCTCTATCCTATCCTATCCTATCCTATCCTCTATGCTATCCAATCCTCTATCATATCCTATCCTCTATCCTATCCTGTACTCTATCCTATCCTATCCTCTATCTTATCCTACCCTCTATCCTATCCTATCCTCTGTACTATACTATTCTCTATCCCATCCTATCCTCTACACTATCCTATCCTCTATCCTATCCTATCCTCTATCCTATCCTATCCAATCCTCTATCCTATCCTATCCTCTATACTATCCTATTCTCTATCCTATCCTATCCTCTACCCTATAATATCCTCTATCCTATCCTATTCTCTATCCTATCCTGTACTCTATCCTATGCTATCCTGTATCCTATCCAAATTCTACCCTATCCTCTATCCTATCATATCCTCTATCCTATCCTCTACACTATCCTATCCTCTATCCTATCCTATCCTCTATCCTATCCAATCCTCTATCCTATCCTATCCTCTATCCTATCCTATCCTCTATCCTATCCTATCTATGCTATCCTATCCTCTCCTCTATCTTATCCTATCCTCTATCGTATCCTATCCTCTATCCTATCCTATCCTCTACCCTATCCTATCCTCTATCCTATCCTATCCTCTATCCTATCCTATCCTCTATCCTATCCTATCCTCTATCCTATCCTATTCTCTATCGTATCCTATACTCTATCCTATGCTATCCTGTATCCTATCCAAATTCTACCCTACCCTCTATCCTATCCTATCCTATCCTCTATCCTATCCTATGCTCTATCCTATCCTATCCTCTATCCTATCCTATCCTATCCTATCCTATCCTATCCTCTATGCTATCCAATCCTCTATCATATCCTATCCTCTATCCTATCCTGTACTCTATCCTATGCTATCCTGTATCCTATCCAAAATTCTACCCTACCCTCTATCCTATCCTATCCTATCCTCTATCCTATCCTATCCTATCCTATCCTCTATCCTATCCTATCCTCTATCCTATCCTATCCTCTATCCTATCCTATCCTCTATCCTATCCTATCCTCTACCCTATCCTATCCTCTATCCTATCCAATACCCTATCCTATCCTCTATCCCATCCTATACTCAATCCTATCCTATACTGTATTATATCCTATCCTCTTTCCTATCCTCTATCATATCATATCCTCTATCCTATCCTATCCTCTACCCAATAATATCCTCTATCCTATCCAATCCTCTATTCTATCCTATCCTCTATCCTAGACTATCCTCTATCCTATCCTATCCTCTATACTATCCTCTCCTCTATCCTATCCTATCCTCTATCCTATCCTATCCTCTATCCTATCCTATCCTCTATCCTATCCTATCCTCTATCTTATCCTACCCTCTATCCTATCCTATCCTCTATACTATCCTATTCTCTATCCCATCCTATCCTCTACACTATCCTATCCTCTATCCTATCCTATCCAATCCTCTATCCTATCCTATCCTCTATACTATCCTATTCTCTATCCTATCCTATCCTCTACCCTATAATATCCTCTATCCTATCCTATTCTCTATCCTATCCTGTACTCTATCCTATGCTATCCTGTATCCTATCCAAATTCTACCCTACCCTCTATCCTATCATATCCTCTATCCTATCCTCTACACTATCCTATCCTCTAACCTATCCTATCCTCTATCCTATCCAATCCTCTATCCTATCCTATCCTCTATCCTATCCTATCCTCTATCCTATCCTACCCTCTATACTATCCTTTCCTCTATCCTATCCTATCCTCTATCCTATCCTATCCTCTATCCTATCCTATCCTCTATCCTATCCTATCCTCTATCTTATCCTATCCTCTATCCTATCCTATCCTCTATACTATCCTATTCTCTATCCTATCCTATCCTCTACACTATCCTATCCTCTATCCTATCCTATCCTCTATCCTATCCTACCCTCTATCCTATCCTATCCTATCCTCTATCCTATCCTATCCTCTATCCTATCCTATCCTCTATCCTATCCTATCCTCTATCCTATCCTATCCTCTATCCTATCCTATCCTCTATCCTATCCTATCCTATCCTATCCTCTATCCTATCCAATCCTCTATCCTATCCTATCCTCTAACCTATCCTATCCTCTATCCTATCCTATCCTCTATCTTACCCTATCCTCTATCCTATCCTATCCTCTATCCTATCCTATTCTCTATCCTATCCTATCCTCTACACTATCCTATCCTCTATACTATCCTATCCTCTACACTATCCTATCCTCTATCCTATCCTATCCTCTATCCTATCCTATCTATGCTATCCTATCCTCTCCTCTATCCTATCCTATCCTCTATCGTATCCTATCCTCTATCCTATCCTATCCTCTACCCTATCCTATCCTCTATCCTATCCTATCCTCTATCCTATCCTATCCTCTATCCTATCCTATCCTCTATCCTATCCTATTCTCTATCGTATCCTATACTCTATCCTATGCTATCCTGTATCCTATCCAAATTCTACCCTACCCTCTATCCTATCCTATCCTATCCTCTATCCTATCCTATGCTCTATCCTATCCTATCCTCTATCCTATCCTATCCTATCCTATCCTATCCTCTATGCTATCCAATCCTCTATCATATCCTATCCTCTATCCTATCCTGTACTCTATCCTATGCTATCCTGTATCCTATCCAAAATTCTACCCTACCCTCTATCCTATCCTATCCTATCCTCTATCCTATCCTATCCTATCCTATCCTCTATCCTATCCTATCCTCTATCCTATCCTATCCTCTATCCTATCCTATCCTCTATCCTATCCTATCCTCTACCCTATCCTATCCTCTATCCTATCCAATACCCTATCCTATCCTCTATCCCATCCTATACTCAATCCTATCCTATACTGTATTATATCCTATCCTCTTTCCTATCCTCTATCATATCATATCCTCTATCCTATCCTATCCTCTACCCAATAATATCCTCTATCCTATCCCATCCTCTATCATATCCTATCCTCTATCGTAGACTATCCTCTATCCTATCCTATCCTCTATACTATCCTCTCCTCTATCCTATCCTATCCTCTATCCTATAATATCATCTATCCTATCCTATCCTCTATCCTATCCTATCCTCTATCTTATCCTACCCTCTATCCTATCCTATCCTCTATACTATCCTATTCTCTATCCCATCCTATCCTCTACACTATCCTATCCTCTATCTTATCCTATCCTCTATCCTATCCTATCCAAACCTCTATCCTATCCTATCCTCTATACTATCCTACCCTCTATCCTATCCTATCCTCTATACTATCCTATTCTCTATCCCATCCTATCCTCTACACTATCCTATCCTCTATCTTATCCTATCCTCTATCCTATCCTATCCAAACCTCTATCCTATCCTATCCTCTATACTATCCTATTCTCTATCCTATCCTATCCTCTACCCTATAATATCCTCTATCCTATCCTATTCTCTATACTATCCTGTACTCTATCCTATGCTATCCTGTATCCTATCCAAATTCTACCCTACCCTCTATCCTATCATATCCTCTATCCTATCCTCTACACTATCCTATCCTCTATCCTATCCTATCCTCTATCCTATCCAATCCTCTATCCTAACCTATCCTCTATCCTATCCTATCCTCTATCCTATCCTATCCTCTATCTTATCCTATCCTCTATCCTATCCTATCCTCTATCCTATCCTATTCTCTATCGTATCCTATACTCTATCCTATGCTATCCTGTATCCTATCCAAATTCTACCCTACCCTCTATCCTATCCTATCCTATCCTCTATCCTATCCTATGCTCTATCCTATCCTACCCTCTATCCTATCATATCCTCTATCCTATCCTCTACACTATCCTATCCTCTATCCTATCCTATCCTCTATCCTATCCAATCCTCTATCCTATCCTATCCTCTATCCTATCCTATCATCTATCCTATCCTATCTATGCTATCCTATCCTCTCCTCTATCCTATCCTATCCTCTATCGTATCCTATCCTCTATCCTATCCTATCCTCTACCCTATCCTATCCTCTATCCTATCCTATCCTCTATCCTATCCTATCCTCTATCCTATCCTATCCTCTATCCTATCCTATTCTCTATCGTATCCTATACTCTATCCTATGCTATCCTGTATCCTATCCAAATTCTACCCTACCCTCTATCCTATCCTATCCTATCCTCTATCCTATCCTATGCTCTATCCTATCCTATCCTCTATACTATCCTATCCTATCCTATCCTATCCTCTATGCTATCCAATCCTCTATCATATCCTATCCTCTATCCTATCCTGTACTCTATCCTATGCTATCCTGTATCCTATCCAAAATTCTACCCTACCCTCTATCCTATCCTATCCTATCCTCTATCCTATCCTATCCTATCCTATCCTCTATCCTATCCTATCCTCTATCCTATCCTATCCTCTATCCTATCCTATCCTCTATCCTATCCTATCCTCTACCCTATCCTATCCTCTATCCTATCCAATACCCTATCCTATCCTCTATCCCATCCTATACTCAATCCTATCCTATACTGTATTATATCCTATCCTCTTTCCTATCCTCTATCATATCATATCCTCTATCCTATCCTATCCTCTACCCAATAATATCCTCTATCCTATCCAATCCTCTATTCTATCCTATCCTCTATCCTAGACTATCCTCTATCCTATCCTATCCTCTATACTATCCTCTCCTCTATCCTATCCTATCCTCTATCCTATCCTATCCTCTATCCTATCCTATCCTCTATCTTATCCTACCCTCTATCCTATCCTATCCTCTATACTATCCTATTCTCTATTCCATCCTATCCTCTACACTATCCTATCCTCTATCCTATCCTATCCAATCCTCTATCCTATCCTATCCTCTATACTATCCTATTCTCTATCCTATCCTATCCTCTACCCTATAATATCCTCTATCCTATCCTATTCTCTATCCTATCCTGTACTCTATCCTATGCTATCCTATATCCTATCCAAATTCTACCCTACCCTCTATCCTATCATATCCTCTATCCTATCCTCTACACTATCCTATCCTCTAACCTATCCTATCCTCTATCCTATCCAATCCTCTATCCTATCCTATCCTCTATCCTATCCTATCCTCTATCCTATCCTATCCTCTATACTATCCTTTCCTCTATCCTGTCCTATCCTCTATCCTATCCTATCCTCTATCCTATCCTATCCTCTATCCTATCCTATCCTCTATCTTATCCTATCCTCTATCCTATCCTATCCTCTATACTATCCTATTCTCTATCCTATCCTATCATCTACACTATCCTATCCTCTATCCTATCCTATCCTCTATCCTATCCTACCCTCTATCCTATCCTATCCTATCCTCTATCCTATCCTATCCTCTATCCTATCCTATCCTCTATCCTATCCTATCCTCTATCCTATCCTGTACTCTATCCTATGCTATCCTGTATCCTATCCAAAATTCTACCCTACCCTCTATCCTATCCTATCCTATCCTCTATCCTATCCTATCCTATCCTATCCTCTATCCTATCCTATCCTCTATCCTATCCTATCCTCTATCCTATCCTATCCTCTATCCTATCCTATCCTCTATCCTATCCTATTCTCTATCGTATCCTATACTCTATCCTATGCTATCCTGTATCCTATCCAAATTCTACCCTACCCTCTATCCTATCCTATCCTATCCTCTATCCTATCCTATGCTCTATCCTATCCTACCCTCTATCCTATCATATCCTCTATCCTATCCTCTACACTATCCTATCCTCTATCCTATCCTATCCTCTATCCTATCCAATCCTCTATCCTATCCTATCCTCTATCCTATCCTATCATCTATCCTATCCTATCTATGCTATCCTATCCTCTCCTCTATCCTATCCTATCCTCTATCGTATCCTATCCTCTATCCTATCCTATCCTCTACCCTATCCTATCCTCTATCCTATCCTATCCTCTATCCTATCCTATCCTCTATCCTATCCTATCCTCTATCCTATCCTATTCTCTATCGTATCCTATACTCTATCCTATGCTATCCTGTATCCTATCCAAATTCTACCCTACCCTCTATCCTATCCTATCCTATCCTCTATCCTATCCTATGCTCTATCCTATCCTATCCTCTATACTATCCTATCCTATCCTATCCTATCCTCTATGCTATCCAATCCTCTATCATATCCTATCCTCTATCCTATCCTGTACTCTATCCTATGCTATCCTGTATCCTATCCAAAATTCTACCCTACCCTCTATCCTATCCTATCCTATCCTCTATCCTATCCTATCCTATCCTATCCTCTATCCTATCCTATCCTCTATCCTATCCTATCCTCTATCCTATCCTATCCTCTATCCTATCCTATCCTCTACCCTATCCTATCCTCTATCCTATCCAATACCCTATCCTATCCTCTATCCCATCCTATACTCAATCCTATCCTATACTGTATTATATCCTATCCTCTTTCCTATCCTCTATCATATCATATCCTCTATCCTATCCTATCCTCTACCCAATAATATCCTCTATCCTATCCAATCCTCTATTCTATCCTATCCTCTATCCTAGACTATCCTCTATCCTATCCTATCCTCTATACTATCCTCTCCTCTATCCTATCCTATCCTCTATCCTATCCTATCCTCTATCCTATCCTATCCTCTATCTTATCCTACCCTCTATCCTATCCTATCCTCTATACTATCCTATTCTCTATTCCATCCTATCCTCTACACTATCCTATCCTCTATCCTATCCTATCCAATCCTCTATCCTATCCTATCCTCTATACTATCCTATTCTCTATCCTATCCTATCCTCTACCCTATAATATCCTCTATCCTATCCTATTCTCTATCCTATCCTGTACTCTATCCTATGCTATCCTATATCCTATCCAAATTCTACCCTACCCTCTATCCTATCATATCCTCTATCCTATCCTCTACACTATCCTATCCTCTAACCTATCCTATCCTCTATCCTATCCAATCCTCTATCCTATCCTATCCTCTATCCTATCCTATCCTCTATCCTATCCTATCCTCTATACTATCCTTTCCTCTATCCTGTCCTATCCTCTATCCTATCCTATCCTCTATCCTATCCTATCCTCTATCCTATCCTATCCTCTATCTTATCCTATCCTCTATCCTATCCTATCCTCTATACTATCCTATTCTCTATCCTATCCTATCATCTACACTATCCTATCCTCTATCCTATCCTATCCTCTATCCTATCCTACCCTCTATCCTATCCTATCCTATCCTCTATCCTATCCTATCCTCTATCCTATCCTATCCTCTATCCTATCCTATCCTCTATCCTATCCTGTACTCTATCCTATGCTATCCTGTATCCTATCCAAAATTCTACCCTACCCTCTATCCTATCCTATCCTATCCTCTATCCTATCCTATCCTATCCTATCCTCTATCCTATCCTATCCTCTATCCTATCCTATCCTCTATCCTATCCTATCCTCTATCCTATCCTATCCTCTACCCTATCCTATCCTCTATCCTATCCAATACCCTATCCTATCCTCTATCCCATCCTATACTCAATCCTATCCTATACTGTATTATATCCTATCCTCTTTCCTATCCTCTATCATATCATATCCTCTATCCTATCCTATCCTCTACCCAATAATATCCTCTATCCTATCCAATCCTCTATCATATCCTATCCTCTATCGTAGACTATCCTCTATCCTATCCTATCCTCTATACTATCCTCTCCTCTATCCTATCCTATCCTCTATCCTATCCTATCATCTATCCTATCCTATCCTCTATCCTATCCTATCCTCTATCTTATCCTACCCTCTATCCTATCCTATCCTCTATACTATCCTATTCTCTATCCCATCCTATCCTCTACACTATCCTATCCTCTATCTTATCCTATCCTCTATCCTATCCTATCCAAACCTCTATCCTATCCTATCCTCTATACTATCCTATTCTCTATCCTATCCTATCCTCTACCCTATAATATCCTCTATCCTATCCTATTCTCTATACTATCCTGTACTCTATCCTATGCTATCCTGTATCCTATCCAAATTCTACCCTACCCTCTATCCTATCATATCCTCTATCCTATCCTCTACACTATCCTATCCTCTATCCTATCCTATCCTCTATCCTATCCAATCCTCTATCCTAACCTATCCTCTATCCTATCCTATCCTCTATCCTATCCTATCCTCTATACTATCCTCTCCTCTATCCTACCCTATCCTCTATCCTATCCTATCCTCTATCTTATCCTATCCTCTATCCTATCCTATCCTATCCTCTATACTATCCTATTCTCTATCCTATCCTATCCTCTACACTATCCTATCCTCTATCCTATCCTATCCTCTATCCTATCCTATCTATGCTATCCTATCCTCTCCTCTATCCTATCCTATCCTCTATCGTATCCTATCCTCTATCCTATCCTATCCTCTACCCTATCCAATCCTCTATCCTATCCTATCCTCTATCCTATCCTATCCTCTATCCTATCCTATCCTCTATCCTATCCTATTCTCTATCGTATCCTATACTCTATCCTATGCTATCCTGTATCCTATCCAAATTCTACCCTACCCTCTATCCTATCCTATCCTATCCTCTATCCTATCCTATGCTCTATCCTATCCTACCCTCTATCCTATCATATCCTCTATCCTATCCTCTACACTATCCTATCCTCTATCCTATCCTATCCTCTATCCTATCCAATCCTCTATCCTATCCTATCCTCTATCCTATCCTATCCTCTATCCTATCCTATCTATGCTATCCTATCCTCTCCTCTATCCTATCCTATCCTCTATCGTATCCTATCCTCTATCCTATCCTATCCTCTACCCTATCCTATCCTCTATCCTATCCTATCCTCTATCCTATCCTATCCTCTATCCTATCCTATCCTCTATCCTATCCTATTCTCTATCGTATCCTATACTCTATCCTATGCTATCCTGTATCCTATCCAAAATTCTACCCTACCCTCTATCCTATCCTATCCTATCCTCTATCCTATCCTATCCTATCCTATCCTCTATCCTATCCTATCCTCTATCCTATCCTATCCTCTATCCTATCCTATCCTCTATCCTATCCTATCCTCTACCCTATCCTATCCTCTATCCTATCCAATACCCTATCCTATCCTCTATCCCATCCTATACTCAATCCTATCCTATACTGTATTATATCCTATCCTCTTTCCTATCCTCTATCATATCATATCCTCTATCCTATCCTATCCTCTACCCAATAATATCCTCTATCCTATCCAATACTCTATTCTATCCTATCCTCTATCCTAGACTATCCTCTATCCTATCCTATCCTCTATACTATCCTCTCCTCTATCCTATCCTATCCTCTATCCTATCCTATCCTCTATCCTATCCTATCCTCTATCCTATCCTATCCTCTATCTTATCCTACCCTCTATCCTATCCTATCCTCTATACTATCCTATTCTCTATCCCATCCTATCCTCTACACTATCCTATCCTCTATCCTATCCTATCCAATCCTCTATCCTATCCTTTCCTCTATACTATCCTATTCTCTATCCTATCCTATCCTCTACCCTATAATATCCTCTATCCTATCCTATTCTCTATCCTATCCTGTACTCTATCCTATGCTATCCTGTATCCTATCCAAATTCTACCCTACCCTCTATCCTATCATATCCTCTATCCTATCCTCTACACTATCCTATCCTCTAACCTATCCTATCCTCTATCCTATCCAATCCTCTATCCTATCCTATCCTCTATCCTATCCTATCCTCTATCCTATCCTATCCTCTATACTATCCTTTCCTCTATCCTATCCTATCCTCTATCCTATCCTATCCTCTATCCTATCCTATCCTCTATCCTATCCTATCCTCTATCTTATCCTATCCTCTATCCTATCCTATCCTCTATACTATCCTATTCTCTATCCTATCCTATCCTCTACACTATCCTATCCTCTATCCTATCCTATCCTCTATCCTATCCTACCCTCTATCCTATCCTATCCTATCCTCTATCCTATCCTATCCTCTATCCTATCCTATCCTCTATCCTATCCTATCCTCTATCCTATCCTATCCTCTATCCTATCCTATCCTATCCTATCCTATCCTCTATCCTATCCAATCCTCTATCCTATCCTATCCTCTATCCTATCCTATCCTCTATCCTATCCTATCCTCTATCTTACCCTATCCTCTATCCTATCCTATCCTCTATCCTATCCTATTCTCTATCCTATCCTATCCTCTACACTATCCTATCCTCTATACTATCCTATCCTCTACACTATCCTATCCTCTATCCTATCCTATCCTCTATCCTATCCTATCTATGCTATCCTATCCTCTCCTCTATCCTATCCTATCCTCTATCGTATCCTATCCTCTATCCTATCCTATCCTCTACCCTATCCTATCCTCTATCCTATCCTATCCTCTATCCTATCCTATCCTCTATCCTATCCTATCCTTTATCCTATCCTATTCTCTATCGTATCCTATACTCTATCCTATGCTATCCTGTATCCTATCCAAATTCTACCCTACCCTCTATCCTATCCTATCCTATCCTCTATCCTATCCTATGCTCTATCCTATCCTATCCTCTATCCTATCCTATCCTATCCTATCCTATCCTCTATGCTATCCAATCCTCTATCATATCCTATCCTCTATCCTATCCTGTACTCTATCCTATGCTATCCTGTATCCTATCCAAAATTCTACCCTACCCTCTATCCTATCCTATCCTATCCTCTATCCTATCCTATCCTATCCTATCCTCTATCCTATCCTATCCTCTATCCTATCCTATCCTCTATCCTATCCTATCCTCTATCCTATCCTATCCTCTACCCTATCCTATCCTCTATCCTATCCAATACCCTATCCTATCCTCTATCCCATCCTATACTCAATCCTATCCTATACTGTATTATATCCTATCCTCTTTCCTATCCTCTATCATATCATATCCTCTATCCTATCCTATCCTCTACCCAATAATATCCTCTATCCTATCCAATCCTCTATCCTATCCTATCCTCTATCGTAGACTATCCTCTATCCTATCCTATCCTCTATACTATCCTCTCCTCTATCCTATCCTATCCTCTATCCTATCCTATCATCTATCCTATCCTATCCTCTATCCTATCCTATCCTCTATCTTATCCTACCCTCTATCCTATCCTATCCTCTATACTATCCTATTCTCTATCCCATCCTATCCTCTACACTATCCTATCCTCTATCTTATCCTATCCTCTATCCTATCCTATCCAAACCTCTATCCTATCCTATCCTCTATACTATCCTATTCTCTATCCTATCCTATCCTCTACCCTATAATATCCTCTATCCTATCCTATTCTCTATACTATCCTGTACTCTATCCTATGCTATCCTGTATCCTATCCAAATTCTACCCTACCCTCTATCCTATCATATCCTCTATCCTATCCTCTACACTATCCTATCCTCTATCCTATCCTATCCTCTATCCTATCCAATCCTCTATCCTAACCTATCCTCTATCCTATCCTATCCTCTATCCTATCCTATCCTCTATACTATCCTCTCCTCTATCCTACCCTATCCTCTATCCTATCCTATCCTCTATCCTATCCTATCCTCTATCCTATCCTATCCTCTATCCTATCCTATCCTCTATCCTATCCTATCCTCTATCCTATCCTATCCTCTATCTTACCCTATCCTCTATCCTATCCTATCCTCTATCCTATCCTATTCTCTATCCTATCCTATCCTCTATGCTATCCAATCCTCTATCATATCCTATCCTCTATCCTATCCTATTCACTATCCTATCCTGTACTCTATCCTATGCTATCCTGTATCCTATCCAAAATTCTACCCTACTCTCTATCCTATCCTATCCTATCCTCTATCCTATCCTATCCTATCCTATCCTCTATCCTATCCAATCCTCTATCCTATCCTATCCTCTATCCTATCCTATCCTCTATCCTATCCTCTATCCTATCCTCTATCCTATCCTATCCTCTATCCTATCCTATCCTCTATCCTATCCTATCCTCTATCCTATCCTATCCTCTATCCTATCCTATCCTCTATCCTATCCTATCCTCTATCCTATCCTATCCTCTATCCTATCCTAACCTCTACCCTATCCTATCCTCTATCCTATCCTATCCTCTATCCTATCCTATCCTCTACCCTACAATATCCTCTATCCTATCCTATTCTCTATCCTATCCTATCCTCTATCCTATCCTATCCTATCCTCTATCCTATCCTATCCTCTATCCTATCCTATCCTCTATCCTATCCTATTCTCTATCGTATCCTATACTCTATCCTGTGCTATCCTGTATCCTATCCAAATTCTACCCTACCCTCTATCCTATCCTATCCTATCCTCTATCCTATCCTATCCTCTATCCTATCCTATCCTCTATCCTATCCTATCCTCTATCCTATCCTATCCTCTATCCTATCCTATCCTCTATCCTATCCTATCCTCTATCCTATCCTATCCTCTATCCTATCCTATCCTCTATCCTATCCTATCCTCTATCCTATCCTATCCTCTATCCTATCCTATCCTATCCTATCCTCTATCCTATCTAATCCTCTATCCTATCCTATCCTCTATCCTATCCTATCCTCTATCCTATCCTATCCTATCCTCTATCCTATCCTACCCTCTATCCTATCCTATCCTCTACCCTATCCTATCCTCTATCCTATCCAATACCCTATCCTATCCTGTATCCCATCCTATACTCAATCCTATCCTATACTGTATTATATCCTATCCTCTTTCCTATCCTCTATCATATCATATCCTCTATCCTATCCTATCCTCTACCCAATAATATCCTCTATCCTATCCAATCCTCTATCCTATCCTATCCTCTATCCTAGACTATCCTCTATCCTATCCTATCCTCTATACTATCCTCTCCTCTATCCTATCCTATCCTCTATCCTATCCTATCCTCTATCCTATCCTATCCTCTATCCTATCCTATCCTCTATCTTATCCTACCCTCTATCCTATCCTATCCTCTATACTATCCTATTCTCTATCCCATCCTATCCTCTACACTATTCTATCCTCTATCCTATCCTATCCTCTATCCTCTCCTATCCTGTATCCTCTATCCTCTATCCTATCCTATCCTCTATCGTATCCTATCCTCTCCTCTATCCTATCCTATCCTCTATCCTATCCTATCCTCTATCCTATATTATCCTCTATCCTATCCTATCCTCTATCCTATCCTATCCTCTATCCTATCCTATCCTCTATCTTATCCTACCCTCTATCCTATCCTATCCTCTATCCTATCCTATCCTCTATCCTATCCTATCCTCTATCCTATCCTATCCTCTATCTTATCCTATCCTCTATCCTATCCTATCGTCTATACTATCCTATTCTCTATCCTATCCTATCCTCTACACTATCCTATCCTCTATCCTATCCTATCCTCTATCCTATCCTATCTATGCTATCCTATCCTCTCCTCTATCCTATCCTATCCTCTATCGTATCCTATCCTCTATCCTACCCTACCCTCTATCCTATCCTATCCTATCCTCTATCCTATCCTATGCTCTATCCTATCCTATCCTCTATCCTATCCTATCCTATCCTATCCTATCCTCTATGCTATCCAATCCTCTATCATATCCTATCCTCTATCCTATCCTATTCTCTATCCTATCCTGTACTCTATCCTATGCTATCCTGTATCCTATCCAAAATTCTACCCTACCCTCTATTATATCCTGTCCTATCCTCTATCCTATCCTATCCTATCCTATCCTCTATCCTATCCTATCCTCTATCCTATCCTATCCTCTACACTATCCTATCCTCTATCCTATCCTATCCTCTATCCTATCCTATCTATGCTATCCTATCCTCTCCTCTATCCTATCCTATCCTCTACCGTATCCTATCCTCTATCCTATCCTATCCTCTACCCTATCCTATCCTCTATCCTATCCTATCCTCTATCCTATCCTATCCTCTATCCTATCCTATCCTCTATCCTATCCGATCCTCTATCCTATCATATCCTCTATCCTATCCTATCCTCTATCCTATCCTATCCTCTATCCTATCCTATCCTCTATCCTATCCTATCCTCTATCCTATCCAATCCTATATCCTATCCTCTATCCTATCCTATCCTATCCTCTATCCTATCCTATCCTCTATAGTATCCTATCCTCTATCCTATCCTATCCTATCCTCTATCCTATCCTATCCTCTATCCTATCCTATCCTCTATCCTATCCTATCCTCTATAATATCCTATCCTCTATCCTATCCTATCCGCTACCCTATCCTATCCTCTATCCTATCCTCTCCTCTATCCTATCCAATCACCTATCCGATCCTCTATCCTATCCTTTCCTCTATCCTATACTATCCTCTATCCTATCCTATCCTCTATCCTATCCAATCACCTATCCGATCCTCTATCCTATCCTTTCCTCTATCCTATCCTATCCACAATCCTATCCTATCCTCTATCCTATCCTATCCTCTATCCTATCCTATCCTCTATCCTATCCAATCCTATATCCTATCCTCTATCCTATCCTATCCTATCCTCTATCCTATCCCATCCTCTATCCTATCCTATCCTCTATCCTATCCTATCCTCTATAATATCCTATCCTCTATCCTATCCTATCCTCTATCCAATCCTATCCTCTATCCTATCCTCTATTCTATCCTCTATCCTATCCTGTCCTCTATCCTATCCAATCCCCTAACCTATCCTCTATCCTATCCTCTATCGTCTCCTGTCCTCTGTCCTATACAATCCCCTATCCTATCCTCTATCCTATCCTATCCTCTATAATATCCTATCCTCTATCGTATCCTATCCTCTATCCTATCCTATCCTCAATCCTATCCTATCCTCTATCCTATTCTATCCTCTATCCTATCCTATCCTCTATCCTATCCTATCCTCTATCCTATCCTCTATCCTATCCTATCCTCTATCCTATTCTATACTCTATCCTATCCTATCCGCTATCCTATCCTCTATTCGATCCTCTCCACTATAATATCGTATCCTCTATCCTATCCTATCCTCTATCCTATCCTATCCTCTATCCTATCCTATCCTCTATCCTATCCTATCCTCTATCCTATCCTATCCTCTATCCTATCCTATCCTCTATCCTATCCTCTATCCTATCCTATCCTCTATCCTATTCTATACTCTATCCTATCCTATCCGCTATCCTTTCCTCTATTCGATCCTCTCCTCTATAATATCGTATCCTCTATCCTATCCTGTCCTCTATCCTTAATATCATCCATCCTATCCTATTCTCTATCCTACAATATCCTGTCCTCTATCTTATCATATTCTCTATTCTATCCAATCCTGTTTCCTATACTGTATCGTATCGTATTCTCTATCCTATCCTATCCTCCATCCTATCCTATCCTCTATCCTATCCTATCCTTTATCCTATTGTATATTCTATCCTATTCTATATTCTATGCCATCCTATCCGATCCTCTATCTTATCCTATCCTCATTCCTATCCTATCCTCTATCCTATCCTATCATCTATCCTATCCACTATCGTATCCTATCCTCTATCCTATCCAATCCTATATCCTATCCTCTATCCTATCCTATCCTCTATAATATCCTATCCTCTATCGTATCCTATCCTCTATCCTATCCTATCCTCTATCGTATCATATCCTCTATCCTATCCTATCCTCTATCCTATCCAATCCTATATCCTATCCTATCCGCTATCCTATCCTATCCTCAATCCTATCCTATCCTCTATCCTATCCTGTCCTCTATCCTATTCTATACTCTATCCAACCTAACCTCTATCCTATCCTATCCTCTATCCTATCCTATCCTCTACCCTATCCTTTCCTCTATCCTATCCTATCCTCTATCGTCTTCTGTCCTCTATCCTATACAATCCACTATCCTATCCTCTATCCTATCCTATCCTCTAACCTATCCTATCCTCTATCGTCTTCTGTCCTCTATCCTATACAATCCACTATCCTATCCTCTATCCTATCCTGTATCCTATCCTATCCTCTATCCTATCCTATCCTCTATCCTATCCTATCCTCTATCCTATCCTATCCTCTATGCTATCCTATCATCTATCCTATCCACTATCGTATCCTATCCTCTATCCTATCCAATCCTATATCCTATCCTCTATCCTATCCTATCCTCTATCCTATCCTTTCCTCTATCCTATCCAATCCCCTATCCTATCCTCTATCCTATCCTATCCTCTATCCTATCCTCTATCCTATCCTCTATCCTATCCAATCCTATATCCTATCCTCTATCCTATCCTATCCTCTATCCTATCCTTTCCTCTATCCTATCCAATCCCCTATCCTATCCTCTATCGTATCCTATCCTCTATCCTATCCAATCCCGTATGCTATCCAATCCCCTATCCTATCCTCTATCCTATCCTATTCTTTATCCTATGCTCTATCCTATCCAATACCCTATCCGATCCTCTATCCTATCATATCCTCTATCCTATCCTATCCTCTATCCTATCCTATCCTCTATCCTATCCTATCCTATCCTCTATCCTATCCTATCCTATCCTCTATCCTATCCTATCCTCTATAATATCCTATCCTCTATCCTATCATATCCTCTATCCTATCCTATCATCTATCCTATCCTATCCTCTATCCTATCCTCAATCCTATCCTATCCTCTATCCTATCCTATCCTCTATCCTATCCAATCCCCTATCCGATCCTCTATAATATCATATCCTCTATCCTATCCTATCCTCTATCCTATCCTATCCTCTATCCTATCCTATCCTCTATCCTATCCTATCCTCTATCCTATCCTATCCTATCCTCTATCCTATCCTATCCTCTATCCTATCTTATCCTCTATCCTATCCTATCCTCTATAATATCCTATCGTCTATCCCATCCTATCCTCAATCCTATCCTATCCTCTATGCTATTCTATCCTCTATCGTATCCTATCCTCCATCCTATCCTATCCTCTATCCTATCCTATCCTCTATCCTATCCTATCCTCTATCCTATTCTATATTCTATCCTATTCTATATTCTAAGCCATCCTATCCGATCCTCTATGTTTTCCTATATTCATTCCTATCCTATCCTCTATCCTATCCTATCCTGTATCCTATCCAATCCCCTATCCTATCCGCTATCCTATCCTATCCTCTATCCTATCCTTTCCTCTATCCTATCCAATCCCCTATCCTATCCTCTATCCGATCCTATCCTCTATCCGATCCTATCCTCTATCCTATCCTATCCTCTATAATAACGTATCCTCTATCCTATCCAATCCCCTATCCTATCCTCTATCCGATCCTATCCTCTATCCTATCCTATCCTCTATAATATCGTATCCTCTATCCTATCCTATACTATACTCTATACTATCCAATCCCCTATCCTATCCTCCATCCTATCCTATCCTCTATCGTATCCTATCCTCTATCCTATCCAATCCCCTATCCTATCCTCTATCCTATCCTATTCTTTATCCCATGCTCTACCCTATCCAATACCCTATCGTTTCCTCTATCCTATCCTATCCTCTATAATATCGTATCCTCTATCCTATCCTATACTCTATCCTATCCTATCCTATCCTCTATCCTATAATATCCTCTATCCTATCCTATCCTCTATCCTATCCTATCCTCTATCCTATCCTATCCTCTATCCTATCCTATCCTCTATCCTATCCTATCCTCTATCCTATCCAATCACCTATCCGATCCTCTATCCTATCCTTTCCTCTATCCTATCCTATCCTCAATCCCATCCTATCCTCTATCCTATCCTGTCCTCTATCCTATCCAATCCCCTATCCTATCCTCTATCCTATCCTATCCTCTATCGTATCCTATCCTCTATCCTATCCAATCCTATATCCTATCCTATCCGCTATCCTATCCCATCCTCTATCCTATCCTATCCTCTATCCTATCCTATCCTCTATAATATCCTATCCTCTATCCTATCCTATCCTCTATCCTATCCTATCCTCTATCCTATCCTATGCTCTATCCTATCCTATCCTCTATCCTATCCTATCCTCTATTCTATCCTATCCTCTATCCTATCCTATCCTCTATCCTATCCTATCCTCTATCCTATCCTCTATCCTATCCTATCCTCTATCCTATCCTCTATCCTATCCTATCCTCTATCCTATCCAATCCCCTAACCTATCCTCTATCCTATCCTCTATCGTCTCCTGTCCTCTATCCTATGCCATCCCCTATCCTATCCTCTATCCTATCCTATCCTCTATCCTATCCTATCCTCTTTCCTATCCTATCATCTATCCTATCCTATCCTCTATCCTATCCTATCCTCTATACTATCCCATCCTCTATCCTATCCTATCCTCTATAATATCCTATCCTCTATCCTATCCTATCCTCAATCCTATCCTATCCTCAATCCTATCCTATCCTCTATCCTATCCTATCCTCTATCCTATCCTAACCTCTATCCTATCGTATCCTCTATCCTATCCTATCCTCTATTATATCCTATCCAATCCTATCCTCTATCCTATACTATCCTCTATCCTATCCTATCCTCTATCCTATCCAATCACCTATCCTATCCTATCCTCTATCCTATCCTATCCTCTATCCTATCTTATACTCTATCGTATCCTATCCTCTATCACATACTATCCTCAATCCTATCCTATCCTCTATCCTATCCTATCCTATCCTCTATCCTATCCAATCACCTATCCGATCCTCTATCCTATCCTTTGCTCTATCCTATACTTTCCTCAATCCTATCCTATCCTCTATCCTATCCTATCCTCTATCCTATCCTCTATCCTATCCTCTATCCTATCCTCTATCCTATCCTCTATCCTATCCTCTATCCTATCCTATCCTCTATCCTATCCTATCGTCTAACCTATCCTATCCTCTATCGTCTCCTATCCTCTATCCTATCCAATCCCCTATCCGATCCTCTATCCTATCATATCCTCTATCCTATCCTATCCTCTATCCTATCCTATCCTACCCTCTATCCTATCCTATCCTCTATCCTACCTTATCCTCTATCCTATCCTATCCTCTATAATATCCTATCCTCTATCCTATCCTATCCTCAATCCGATCCTATCTTCTATCCTATCCTATCATGTATCCTATCCACTATCGTATCCTATCCTCTATCCTATCCAATCCTATATCCTATCCTCTATCCTATCCTATCCTCTATCGTATCCTATCCTCTATCCTATCCTATCCTCTATCCTATCCTATCCTCTATCCTATACTATCCTCTATCCTATCCTATCCTCTATCCTATCCTATCTTCTATCCTATCCTATCCTCTATCCTATCTTATACTCTATCGTATCCTATCCTCTATCCTATACTATCCTCAATCCTATCCTATCCTCTATCCTATCCTATCCTCTATCCTATACTATCCTCCATCCTATCCTATCCTCTATCCTATCCAATCACCTATCCGATCCTCTATCCTATCCTTTCCTCTATCCTATCCTATCCTCAATCCTATCCTATCCTCTATCCTATCCTATCCTCTATCCTATCCAATCCCCTATCCTATTCTCTATCCTATCCTATCCTCTATCGTATCCTATCCTCTATCCTATCCAATCATATATCCTACCCTATCCGCTATCCTATCCCATCCTCTATCCTATCCTATCCTCTATCCTCTATGCTATCCTATCCTCTATCGTCTCCTTTCCTCTATCCTATCCTATCCTATCCTCTATCCTATCCTATCCTCTATCCTATCCTATCCTCTATCCTATCCTCTATCCTATCCTCTATCCTATCCTCTATCCTATCCTCTATCCTATCCTCTATCCTATCCTATCCTCTATCCTATCCTATCGTCTAACCTATCCTATCCTCTATCGTCTCCTATCCTCTATCCTATCCAATCCCCTATCCGATCCTCTATCCTATCATATCCTCTATCCTATCCTATCCTCTATCCTATCCTATCCTACCCTCTATCCTATCCTATCCTCTATCCTACCTTATCCTCTATCCTATCCTATCCTCTATAATATCCTATCCTCTATCCTATCCTATCCTCAATCCTATCCTATCTTCTATCCTATCCTATCATGTATCCTATCCACTATCGTATCCTATCCTCTATCCTATCCAATCCTATATCCTATCCTCTATCCTATCCTATCCTCTATCGTATCCTATCCTCTATCCTATCCTATCCTCTATCCTATACTATCCTCAATCCTATCCTATCCTCTATCCTATCCTATCCTCTATCCTATACTATCCTCCATCCTATCCTATCCTCTATCCTATCCAATCACCTATCCGATCCTCTATCCTATCCTTTCCTCTATCCTATCCTATCCTCAATCCTATCCTATCCTCTATCCTATCCTATCCTCTATCCTATCCAATCCCCTATCCTATTCTCTATCCTATCCTATCCTCTATCGTATCCTATCCTCTATCCTATCCAATCATATATCCTACCCTATCCGCTATCCTATCCCATCCTCTATCCTATCCTATCCTCTATCCTCTATGCTATCCTATCCTCTATCGTCTCCTTTCCTCTATCCTATCCTATCCTATCCTCTATCCTATCCTATCCTCTATCCTATCCTATCCTCTATCCTATCCTATCCTCTACCCTATCCTATCCTCTATCCTATCCAATACCCTATCCTATCCTCTATCCCATCCTATACTCAATCCTATCCTATACTGTATTATATCCTATCCTCTTTCCTATCCTCTATCATATCATATCCTCTATCCTATCCTATCCTCTATACTATCCTCTCCTCTATCCTATCCTATCCTCTATCCTATCCTATCCTCTATCCTATCCTATCCTCTATCCTATCCTATCCTCTATCTTATCCTACCCTCTATCCTATCCTATCCTCTATCCTATCCTATCCTCTATACTATCCTATTCTCTATCCTATCCTATCCTCTACACTATCCTATCCTCTATCCTATCCTATCCTCTATCCTATCCTATTCTCTATCCTATCCTATCCTCTATCCTATCCTATCCTCTATCCTATCCTATCCTCTATCCTATCCTATCCTCTATCCTATCCTATCCTCTATCCTATCCTATTCTCTATCGTATCCTATACTCTATCCTATGCTATCCTGTATCCTATCCAAATTCTACCCTACCCTCTATCCTATCCTAGCCTATCCTCTATCCTATCCTATCCTCTATCCTATCCTATCCTCTATCCTATCCTATCCTCTATCCTATCCTATCCTCTATCCTATCCTATCCCCTATCCTATCCTATCCTCTATCCTATCCTATCCTCTATACTATCCTATTCTCTATCCTATCCTATCCTCTACACTATCCTATCCTCTATCCTATCCTATCCTCTATCCTATCCTATCCTGTATCCTCTATCCTATCCTATCTATCCTATCCTATCCTATCCTCTACCCTACAATATCCTCTATCCTATCCTATTCTCTATCCTATCCTATCCTCTATCCTATCCTATCCTCTATCCTATCCTATCCTCTATCCTATCCTATCCTCTATCCTATCCTATCCTCTATCCTATCCTATTCTCTATCGTATCCTATACTCTATCCTATGCTATCCTGTATCCTATCCAAATTCTACCCTACCCTCTATCCTATCCTAGCCTATCCTCTATCCTATCCTATCCTCTATCCTATCCTATCCTCTATCCTATCCTATCCTCTATCCTATCCTATCCTCTATCTTATCCTACCCTCTATCCTATCCTATCCTCTATCCTATCCTATCCTCTATACTATCCTATTCTCTATCCTATCCTATCCTCTACACTATCCTATCCTCTATCCTATCCTATCCTATCCTATCCTCTATCCTATCCAATCCTATCCTCTATCCTATCCTATCCTCTATCCTATCCTATCCTATCCTCTATCCTATCCTATCCTCTATCCTATCCTATCCTCTATCCTATCCTATCCTCTACCCTATCCTATCCTCTATCCTATCCAATACCCTATACTATCCTCTATCCCATCCTATACTCAATCCTATCCTATACTGTATTATATCCTATCCTCTTTCCTATCCTCTATCATATCATATCCTCTATCCTATCCTATCGTCTACCCAATAATATCCTCTATCCTATCCAATCCTCTATCCTATCCTATCCTCTATCCTAGACTATCCTCTATCCTATCCTATCCTCTATACTATCCTCTCCTCTATCCTATCCTATCCTCTATCCTATCCTATCCTCTATCTTATCCTACCCTCTCTCCTATCCTATCCTCTATACTATCCTATTCTCTATCCCATCCTATCCTCTACACTATCCTATCCTCTATCCTATCCTATCCTCTATCCTATCCTATCCTCTATCCTATCCTATCCTGTATCCTCTATCCTCTATCCTATCCTATCCTCTATCGTATCCTATCCTCTCCTCTATCCTATCCTATCCTCTATCCTATCCTATCCTCTATCCTATATTATCCTCTATCCTATCCTATCCTCTATCCTATCCTATCCTCTATCTTACCCTATCCTCTATCCTATCCTATCCTCTATCCTATCCTATTTTCTATCCTATCCTATCCTCTACCCTATAATATCCTCTATCCTATCCTATCCTCTATCCTATCCTATCCTCTATCCTATCCTATCCTCTATCTTATCCTATCCTCTATCGTCTTCTGTCCTCTATCCTATACAATCCACTATCCTATCCTCTATCCTATCCTATCCTCCAACCTATCCTATCCTCTATCGTCTTCTGTCCTCTATCCTATACAATCCACTATCCTATCCTCTATCCTATCCTGTATCCTATCCTATCCTCTATCCTATCCTATCCTCTATCCTATCCTATCCTCTATCCTATCCTATCCTCTATGCTATCCTATCATCTATCCTATCCACTATCGTATCCTATCCTCTATCCTATCCAATCCTATATCCTATCCTCTATCCTATCCTATCCTCTATCCTATCCTTTCCTCTATCCTATACAATCCCCTATCCTATCCTCTATCCTATCCTATCCTCTATCCTATCCTCTATCCTATCCTCTATCCTATCCAATCCTATATCCTATCCTCTATCCTATCCTATCCTCTATCCTATCCTTTCCTCTATCCTATCCAATCCCCTATCCTATCCTCTATCGTATCCTATCCTCTATCCTATCCAATCCCGTATGCTATCCAATCCCCTATCCTATCCTCTATCCTATCCTATTCTTTATCCTATGCTCTATCCTATCCAATACCCTATCCGATCCTCTATCCTATCATATCCTCTATCCTATCCTATCCTCTATCCTATCCTATCCTCTATCCTATCCTATCCTATCCTCTATCCTATCCTATCCTATCCTCTATCCTATCCTATCCTCTATAATATCCTATCCTCTATCCTATCATATCCTCTATCCTATCCTATCATCTATCCTATCCTATCCTCTATCCTATCCTCAATCCTATCCTATCCTCTATCCTATCCTATCCTCTATCCTATCCAATCCCCTATCCGATCCTCTATAATATCATATCCTCTATCCTATCCTATCCTCTATCCTATCCTATCCTCTATCCTATCCTATCCTCTATCCTATCCTATCCTCTATCCTATCCTATCCTATCCTCTATCCTATCCTATCCTCTATCCTATCTTATCCTCTATCCTATCCTATCCTCTATAATATCCTATCGTCTATCCCATCCTATCCTCAATCCTATCCTATCCTCTATGCTATTCTATCCTCTATCGTATCCTATCCTCCATCCTATCCTATCCTCTATCCTATCCTATCCTCTATCCTATCCTATCCTCTATCCTATTCTATATTCTATCCTATTCTATATTCTAAGCCATCCTATCCGATCCTCTATGTTTTCCTATATTCATTCCTATCCTATCCTCTATCCTATCCTATCCTGTATCCTATCCAATCCCCTATCCTATCCGCTATCCTATCCTATCCTCTATCCTATCCTTTCCTCTATCCTATCCAATCCCCTATCCTATCCTCTATCCGATCCTATCCTCTATCCGATCCTATCCTCTATCCTATCCTATCCTCTATAATAACGTATCCTCTATCCTATCCAATCCCCTATCCTATCCTCTATCCGATCCTATCCTCTATCCTATCCTATCCTCTATAATATCGTATCCTCTATCCTATCCTATACTATACTCTATACTATCCAATCCCCTATCCTATCCTCCATCCTATCCTATCCTCTATCGTATCCTATCCTCTATCCTATCCAATCCCCTATCCTATCCTCTATCCTATCCTATTCTTTATCCCATGCTCTACCCTATCCAATACCCTATCGTTTCCTCTATCCTATCCTATCCTCTATAATATCGTATCCTCTATCCTATCCTATACTCTATCCTATCCTATCCTATCCTCTATCCTATAATATCCTCTATCCTATCCTATCCTCTATCCTATCCTATCCTCTATCCTATCCTATCCTCTATCCTATCCTATCCTCTATCCTATCCTATCCTCTATCCTATCCAATCACCTATCCGATCCTCTATCCTATCCTTTCCTCTATCCTATCCTATCCTCAATCCCATCCTATCCTCTATCCTATCCTGTCCTCTATCCTATCCAATCCCCTATCCTATCCTCTATCCTATCCTATCCTCTATCGTATCCTATCCTCTATCCTATCCAATCCTATATCCTATCCTATCCGCTATCCTATCCCATCCTCTATCCTATCCTATCCTCTATCCTATCCTATCCTCTATAATATCCTATCCTCTATCCTATCCTATCCTCTATCCTATCCTATCCTCTATCCTATCCTATGCTCTATCCTATCCTATCCTCTATCCTATCCTATCCTCTATTCTATCCTATCCTCTATCCTATCCTATCCTCTATCCTATCCTATCCTCTATCCTATCCTCTATCCTATCCTATCCTCTATCCTATCCTCTATCCTATCCTATCCTCTATCCTATCCAATCCCCTAACCTATCCTCTATCCTATCCTCTATCGTCTCCTGTCCTCTATCCTATGCCATCCCCTATCCTATCCTCTATCCTATCCTATCCTCTATCCTATCCTATCCTCTTTCCTATCCTATCATCTATCCTATCCTATCCTCTATCCTATCCTATCCTCTATACTATCCCATCCTCTATCCTATCCTATCCTCTATAATATCCTATCCTCTATCCTATCCTATCCTCAATCCTATCCTATCCTCAATCCTATCCTATCCTCTATCCTATCCTATCCTCTATCCTATCCTAACCTCTATCCTATCGTATCCTCTATCCTATCCTATCCTCTATTATATCCTATCCAATCCTATCCTCTATCCTATACTATCCTCTATCCTATCCTATCCTCTATCCTATCCAATCACCTATCCTATCCTATCCTCTATCCTATCCTATCCTCTATCCTATCTTATACTCTATCGTATCCTATCCTCTATCACATACTATCCTCAATCCTATCCTATCCTCTATCCTATCCTATCCTATCCTCTATCCTATCCAATCACCTATCCGATCCTCTATCCTATCCTTTGCTCTATCCTATACTTTCCTCAATCCTATCCTATCCTCTATCCTATCCTATCCTCTATCCTATCCTCTATCCTATCCTCTATCCTATCCTCTATCCTATCCTCTATCCTATCCTCTATCCTATCCTATCCTCTATCCTATCCTATCGTCTAACCTATCCTATCCTCTATCGTCTCCTATCCTCTATCCTATCCAATCCCCTATCCGATCCTCTATCCTATCATATCCTCTATCCTATCCTATCCTCTATCCTATCCTATCCTACCCTCTATCCTATCCTATCCTCTATCCTACCTTATCCTCTATCCTATCCTATCCTCTATAATATCCTATCCTCTATCCTATCCTATCCTCAATCCTATCCTATCTTCTATCCTATCCTATCATGTATCCTATCCACTATCGTATCCTATCCTCTATCCTATCCAATCCTATATCCTATCCTCTATCCTATCCTATCCTCTATCGTATCCTATCCTCTATCCTATCCTATCCTCTATCCTATCCTATCCTCTATCCTATACTATCCTCTATCCTATCCTATCCTCTATCCTATCCTATCTTCTATCCTATCCTATCCTCTATCCTATCTTATACTCTATCGTATCCTATCCTCTATCCTGTACTATCCTCAATCCTATCCTATCCTCTATCCTATCCTATCCTCTATCCTATACTATCCTCCATCCTATCCTATCCTCTATCCTATCCAATCACCTATCCGATCCTCTATCCTATCCTTTCCTCTATCCTATCCTATCCTCAATCCTATCCTATCCTCTATCCTATCCTATCCTCTATCCTATCCAATCCCCTATCCTATTCTCTATCCTATCCTATCCTCTATCGTATCCTATCCTCTATCCTATCCAATCATATATCCTACCCTATCCGCTATCCTATCCCATCCTCTATCCTATCCTATCCTCTATCCTCTATGCTATCCTATCCTCTATCGTCTCCTTTCCTCTATCCTATCCTATCCTATCCTCTATCCTATCCTATCCTCTATCCTATCCTATCCTCTATCCTATCCTCTATCCTATCCTCTATCCTATCCTCTATCCTATCCTATCCTCTATAATATCCTATCCTCTATCCTATCCTATCCTCAATCCTATCCTATCTTCTATCCTATCCTATCATGTATCCTATCCACTATCGTATCCTATCCTCTATCCTATCCAATCCTATATCCTATCCTCTATCCTATCCTATCCTCTATCGTATCCTATCCTCTATCCTATCCTATCCTCTATCCTATACTATCCTCAATCCTATCCTATCCTCTATCCTATCCTATCCTCTATCCTATACTATCCTCCATCCTATCCTATCCTCTATCCTATCCAATCACCTATCCGATCCTCTATCCTATCCTTTCCTCTATCCTATCCTATCCTCAATCCTATCCTATCCTCTATCCTATCCTATCCTCTATCCTATCCAATCCCCTATCCTATTCTCTATCCTATCCTATCCTCTATCGTATCCTATCCTCTATCCTATCCAATCATATATCCTACCCTATCCGCTATCCTATCCCATCCTCTATCCTATCCTATCCTCTATCCTCTATGCTATCCTATCCTCTATCGTCTCCTTTCCTCTATCCTATCCTATCCTATCCTCTATCCTATCCTATCCTCTATCCTATCCTATCCTCTATCCTATCCTATCCTCTACCCTATCCTATCCTCTATCCTATCCAATACCCTATCCTATCCTCTATCCCATCCTATACTCAATCCTATCCTATACTGTATTATATCCTATCCTCTTTCCTATCCTCTATCATATCATATCCTCTATCCTATCCTATCCTCTATACTATCCTCTCCTCTATCCTATCCTATCCTCTATCCTATCCTATCCTCTATCCTATCCTATCCTCTATCCTATCCTATCCTCTATCTTATCCTACCCTCTATCCTATCCTATCCTCTATCCTATCCTATCCTCTATACTATCCTATTCTCTATCCTATCCTATCCTCTACACTATCCTATCCTCTATCCTATCCTATCCTCTATCCTATCCTATCCTGTATCCTCTATCCTATCCTATCTATCCTATCCTATCCTATCCTCTACCCTACAATATCCTCTATCCTATCCTATTCTCTATCCTATCCTATCCTCTATCCTATCCTATCCTCTATCCTATCCTATCCTCTATCCTATCCTATCCTCTATCCTATCCTATCCTCTATCCTATCCTATTCTCTATCGTATCCTATACTCTATCCTATGCTATCCTGTATCCTATCCAAATTCTACCCTACCCTCTATCCTATCCTAGCCTATCCTCTATCCTATCCTATCCTCTATCCTATCCTATCCTCTATCCTATCCTATCCTCTATCCTATCCTATCCTCTATCCTATCCTATCCCCTATCCTATCCTATCCTCTATCCTATCCTATCCTCTATCCTATCCTATCCTATCCTATCCTCTATCCTATCCAATCCTATCCTCTATCCTATCCTATCCTCTATCCTATCCTATCCTATCCTCTATCCTATCCTATCCTCTATCCTATCCTATCCTCTATCCTATCCTATCCTCTACCCTATCCTATCCTCTATCCTATCCAATACCCTATACTATCCTCTATCCCATCCTATACTCAATCCTATCCTATACTGTATTATATCCTATCCTCTTTCCTATCCTCTATCATATCATATCCTCTATCCTATCCTATCGTCTACCCAATAATATCCTCTATCCTATCCAATCCTCTATCCTATCCTATCCTCTATCCTAGACTATCCTCTATCCTATCCTATCCTCTATACTATCCTCTCCTCTATCCTATCCTATCCTCTATCCTATCCTATCCTCTATCTTATCCTACCCTCTCTCCTATCCTATCCTCTATACTATCCTATTCTCTATCCCATCCTATCCTCTACACTATCCTATCCTCTATCCTATCCTATCCTCTATCCTATCCTATCCTATCCTCTATCCTATCCTATCCTGTATCCTCTATCCTCTATCCTATCCTATCCTCTATCGTATCCTATCCTCTCCTCTATCCTATCCTATCCTCTATCCTATCCTATCCTCTATCCTATATTATCCTCTATCCTATCCTATCCTCTATCCTATCCTATCCTCTATCTTACCCTATCCTCTATCCTATCCTATCCTCTATCCTATCCTATTCTCTATCCTATCCTATCCTCTACCCTATAATATCCTCTATCCTATCCTATCCTCTATCCTATCCTATCCTCTATCCTATCCTATCCTCTATCTTATCCTATCCTCTATCCTATCCTATCCTCTATACTATCCTATTCTCTATCCTATCCTATCCTCTACACTATCCTATCCTCTATCCTATCCTATCCTCTATCCTATCCTATCTATGCTATCCTATCCTCTCCTCTATCCTATCCTATCCTCTATCGTATCCTATCCTCTATCCTATCCTATCCTCTACCCTATCCTATCTTCTATCCTATCCTATCCTCTATCCTATCCTATCCTCTATCCTATCCTATCCTCTATCCTATCCTATTCTCTATCGTATCCTATACTCTATCCTATGCTATCCTGTATCCTATCCAAATTCTACCCTACCCTCTATCCTATCCTATCCTATCCTCTATCCTATCCTATCCTCAATCCTATCCTATCTTCTATCCTATCCTATCATGTATCCTATCCACTATCGTATCCTATCCTCTATCCTATCCAATCCTATATCCTATCCTCTATCCTATCCTATCCTCTATCGTATCCTATCCTCTATCCTATCCTATCCTCTATCCTATACTATCCTCAATCCTATCCTATCCTCTATCCTATCCTATCCTCTATCCTATACTATCCTCCATCCTATCCTATCCTCTATCCTATCCAATCACCTATCCGATCCTCTATCCTATCCTTTCCTCTATCCTATCCTATCCTCAATCCTATCCTATCCTCTATCCTATCCTATCCTCTATCCTATCCAATCCCCTATCCTATTCTCTATCCTATCCTATCCTCTATCGTATCCTATCCTCTATCCTATCCAATCATATATCCTACCCTATCCGCTATCCTATCCCATCCTCTATCCTATCCTATCCTCTATCCTCTATGCTATCCTATCCTCTATCGTCTCCTTTCCTCTATCCTATCCTATCCTATCCTCTATCCTATCCTATCCTCTATCCTATCCTATCCTCTATCCTATCCTATCCTCTACCCTATCCTATCCTCTATCCTATCCAATACCCTATCCTATCCTCTATCCCATCCTATACTCAATCCTATCCTATACTGTATTATATCCTATCCTCTTTCCTATCCTCTATCATATCATATCCTCTATCCTATCCTATCCTCTATACTATCCTCTCCTCTATCCTATCCTATCCTCTATCCTATCCTATCCTCTATCCTATCCTATCCTCTATCCTATCCTATCCTCTATCTTATCCTACCCTCTATCCTATCCTATCCTCTATCCTATCCTATCCTCTATACTATCCTATTCTCTATCCTATCCTATCCTCTACACTATCCTATCCTCTATCCTATCCTATCCTCTATCCTATCCTATCCTGTATCCTCTATCCTATCCTATCTATCCTATCCTATCCTATCCTCTACCCTACAATATCCTCTATCCTATCCTATTCTCTATCCTATCCTATCCTCTATCCTATCCTATCCTCTATCCTATCCTATCCTCTATCCTATCCTATCCTCTATCCTATCCTATCCTCTATCCTATCCTATTCTCTATCGTATCCTATACTCTATCCTATGCTATCCTGTATCCTATCCAAATTCTACCCTACCCTCTATCCTATCCTAGCCTATCCTCTATCCTATCCTATCCTCTATCCTATCCTATCCTCTATCCTATCCTATCCTCTATCCTATCCTATCCTCTATCCTATCCTATCCCCTATCCTATCCTATCCTCTATCCTATCCTATCCTCTATCCTATCCTATCCTATCCTATCCTCTATCCTATCCAATCCTATCCTCTATCCTATCCTATCCTCTATCCTATCCTATCCTATCCTCTATCCTATCCTATCCTCTATCCTATCCTATCCTCTATCCTATCCTATCCTCTACCCTATCCTATCCTCTATCCTATCCAATACCCTATACTATCCTCTATCCCATCCTATACTCAATCCTATCCTATACTGTATTATATCCTATCCTCTTTCCTATCCTCTATCATATCATATCCTCTATCCTATCCTATCGTCTACCCAATAATATCCTCTATCCTATCCAATCCTCTATCCTATCCTATCCTCTATCCTAGACTATCCTCTATCCTATCCTATCCTCTATACTATCCTCTCCTCTATCCTATCCTATCCTCTATCCTATCCTATCCTCTATCTTATCCTACCCTCTCTCCTATCCTATCCTCTATACTATCCTATTCTCTATCCCATCCTATCCTCTACACTATCCTATCCTCTATCCTATCCTATCCTCTATCCTATCCTATCCTCTATCCTATCCTATCCTGTATCCTCTATCCTCTATCCTATCCTATCCTCTATCGTATCCTATCCTCTCCTCTATCCTATCCTATCCTCTATCCTATCCTATCCTCTATCCTATATTATCCTCTATCCTATCCTATCCTCTATCCTATCCTATCCTCTATCTTACCCTATCCTCTATCCTATCCTATCCTCTATCCTATCCTATTCTCTATCCTATCCTATCCTCTACCCTATAATATCCTCTATCCTATCCTATCCTCTATCCTATCCTATCCTCTATCCTATCCTATCCTCTATCTTATCCTATCCTCTATCCTATCCTATCCTCTATACTATCCTATTCTCTATCCTATCCTATCCTCTACACTATCCTATCCTCTATCCTATCCTATCCTCTATCCTATCCTATCTATGCTATCCTATCCTCTCCTCTATCCTATCCTATCCTCTATCGTATCCTATCCTCTATCCTATCCTATCCTCTACCCTATCCTATCTTCTATCCTATCCTATCCTCTATCCTATCCTATCCTCTATCCTATCCTATCCTCTATCCTATCCTATTCTCTATCGTATCCTATACTCTATCCTATGCTATCCTGTATCCTATCCAAATTCTACCCTACCCTCTATCCTATCCTATCCTATCCTCTATCCTATCCTATGCTCTATCCTATCCTATCCTCTATCCTATCCTATCCTATCCTATCCTATCCTCTATGCTATCCAATCCTCTATCATATCCTATCCTCTATCCTATCCTATTCTCTATCCTATCCTGTACTCTATCCTATGCTATCCTGTATCCTATCCAAAATTCTACCCTACCCTCTATCCTATCCTATCCTATCCTCTATCCTATCCTATCCTATCCTATCCTCTATCCTATCCTATCCTCTATCCTATCCTATCCTCTATCCTATCCTATCCTCTATCCTATCCTATCCTCTACCCTATCCTATCCTCTATCCTATCCAATACCCTATCCTATCCTCTATCCCATCCTATACTCAATCCTATCCTATACTGTATTATATCCTATCCTCTTTCCTATCCTCTATCATATCATATCCTCTATCCTATCCTATCCTCTACCCAATAATATCCTCTATCCTATCCAATCCTCTATCCTATCCTATCCTCTATCCTAGACTATCCTCTATCCTATCCTATCCTCTATACTATCCTCTCCTCTATCCTATCCTATCCTCTATCCTATCCTATCCTCTATCCTATCCTATCCTCTATCCTATCCTATCCTCTATCTTATCCTACCCTCTATCCTATCCTATCCTCTATACTATCCTATTCTCTATCCCATCCTGTCCTCTACACTATCCTATCCTCTATCCTATCCTATCCTCTATCCTATCCTATCCTCTATCGTATCCTATCCCCTCCTCTATCCTATATTATCCTCTATCCTATCCTATCCTCTATCCTATATTATCCTCTATCCTATCCTATCCTCTATCCTATCCTATCCTCTATCTTACCCTATCCTCTATCCTATCCTATCCTCTATCCTATCCTATTCTCTATCCTATCCTATCCTCTACCCTATCCTATCCTCTATCCTATCCTATCCTCTATGCTATCCTATCCTCTATCCTATCCTATCCTCTATCCTATCCTATCCTCTATCTTATCCTATCCTCTATCCTATCCTATCCTCTATACTATCCTATTCTGTATCCTATTATATCCTCTACACTATCCTATCCTCTATCCTATCCTATCTATGCTATCCTATCCTCTCCTCTATCCTATCCTATCCTCTATCGTATCCTATCCTCTATCCTATCCTATCCTCTACCCTATCCTATCCTCTATCCTATCCTATCCTCTATCCTATCCTATCCTCTATCCTATCCTATCCTCTATCCTATCCTATTCTCTATCGTATCCTATACTCTATCCTATGCTATCCTGTATCCTATCCAAATTCTACCCTACCCTCTATCCTATCCTATCCTATCCTCTATCCTATCCTATCCTCTATCCTATCCTATCCTCTATCCTATCCTATCCTCTATCCTATCCTATCCTCTATCCTATCCTATCCTCTATCTTACCCTATCCTCTATCCTATCCTATCCTCTATCCTATCCTATTCTCTATCCTATCCTATCCTCTACCCTATCCTATCCTCTATCCTATCCTATCCTCTATCCTATCCTATCCTCTATCCTATCCTATCCTCTATCTTATCCTATCCTCTATCCTATCCTATCCTCTATCCCATCCTATACTCAATCCTATCCTATACTGTATTATATCCTATCCTCTTTCCTATCCTCTATCATATCATATCCTCTATCCTATCCTATCCTCTATACTATCCTCTCCTCTATCCTATCCTATCCTCTATCCTATCCTATCCTCTATCCTACCCTATCCTCTATCCTATCCTATCCTCTATCTTATCCTACCCTCTATCCTATCCTATCCTCTATACTATCATATTCTCTATCCTATCCTATCCTCCACACTATCCTATCCTCTATCCTATCCTATCCTCTATCTTATCCTATCCTGTATCCTCTATCCTATCCTATCCTCTATCCTATCCTATCCTCTCCTCTATCCTATCCTATCCTCTATCCTATCCTATCCTCTATCCTATCCTATCCTCTATCCTATCCTATCCTCTATCCTATCCTCTATCTTACCCTATCCTCTATCCTATCCTATCCTCTATCCTATCCTATCCTCTATACTATCCTATTCTCTATCCTATCCTATCCTCTACACTATCCTATCCTCTATCCTATCCTATCCTCTATCCTATCCTATCCTCTATCCTATCCTATCCTCTATCCTATCCTATCCTCTATCTTACCCTATCCTCTATCCTATCCTATCCTCTATCCTATCCTATTCTCTATCCTATCCTATCCTCTATGCTATCCAATCCTCTATCATATCCTATCCTCTATCCTATCCTATTCACTATCCTATCCTGTACTCTATCCTATGCTATCCTGTATCCTATCCAAAATTTTACCCTACCCTCTATCCTATCCTATCCTATCCTCTATCCTATCCTATCCTATCCTATCATCTATCCTATCCAATCCTCTATCCTATCCTATCCTCTATCCTATCCTATCCTCTATCCTATCCTATCCTCTATCCTATCCTATCCTCTATCCTATCCTATCCTCTATCCTATCCTATCCTCTATCCTATCCTATCCTCTATCCTATCCTATCCTCTATCCTATCCTATCCTATCCTATCCTCTATCCTATCCAATCCTCTATCCTATCCTATCCTCTATCCTATCCTATCCTCTATCCTATCCTATCCTCTATCCTATCCTATCCTCTATCCTATCCTATCCTCTATCTTACCCTATCCTCTATCCTATCCTATCCTCTATCCTATCCTATTCTCTATCCTATCCTATCCTCTATGCTATCCAATCCTCTATCATATCCTATCCTCTATCCTATCCTATTCACTATCCTATCCTGTACTCTATCCTATGCTATCCTGTATCCTATCCAAAATTTTACCCTACCCTCTATCCTATCCTATCCTATCCTCTATCCTATCCTATCCTATCCTATCATCTATCCTATCCAATCCTCTATCCTATCCTATCCTCTATCCTATCCTATCCTCTATCCTATCCTATCCTCTATCCTATCCTATCCTCTATCCTATCCTATCCTCTATCCTATCCTATCCTCTATCCTATCCTATCCTCTATCCTATCCTATCCTCTATCCTATCCTATCCTATCCTATCCTCTATCCTATCCAATCCTCTATCCTATCCTATCCTCTATCCTATCCTATCCTATCCTCTATCCTATCCTATCCTCTATCCTATCCTATCCTCTATCCTATCCTATCCTCTATCCTATCCTATCCTCTATCCTATCCTATCCTCTATCCTATCCTATTCTCTATCGTATCCTATACTCTATCCTATGCTATCCTGTATCCTATCCAAATTCTACCCTACCCTCTATCCTATCCTAGCCTATCCTCTATCCTATCCTATCCTCTATCCTATCCTATCCTCTATCCTATCCTATCCTCTATCCTATCCTATCCTCTATCCTATCCTATCCCCTATCCTATCCTATCCTCTATCCTATCCTATCCTCTATCCTATCCTATCCTATCCTATCCTCTATCCTATCCAATCCTATCCTCTATCCTATCCTATCCTCTATCCTATCCTATCCTATCCTCTATCCTATCCTATCCTCTATCCTATCCTATCCTCTATCCTATCCTATCCTCTACCCTATCCTATCCTCTATCCTATCCAATACCCTATACTATCCTCTATCCCATCCTATACTCAATCCTATCCTATACTGTATTATATCCTATCCTCTTTCCTATCCTCTATCATATCATATCCTCTATCCTATCCTATCGTCTACCCAATAATATCCTCTATCCTATCCAATCCTCTATCCTATCCTATCCTCTATCCTAGACTATCCTCTATCCTATCCTATCCTCTATACTATCCTCTCCTCTATCCTATCCTATCCTCTATCCTATCCTATCCTCTATCTTATCCTACCCTCTCTCCTATCCTATCCTCTATACTATCCTATTCTCTATCCCATCCTATCCTCTACACTATCCTATCCTCTATCCTATCCTATCCTCTATCCTATCCTATCCTCTATCCTATCCTATCCTGTATCCTCTATCCTCTATCCTATCCTATCCTCTATCGTATCCTATCCTCTCCTCTATCCTATCCTATCCTCTATCCTATCCTATCCTCTATCCTATATTATCCTCTATCCTATCCTATCCTCTATCCTATCCTATCCTCTATCTTACCCTATCCTCTATCCTATCCTATCCTCTATCCTATCCTATTCTCTATCCTATCCTATCCTCTACCCTATAATATCCTCTATCCTATCCTATCCTCTATCCTATCCTATCCTCTATCCTATCCTATCCTCTATCTTATCCTATCCTCTATCCTATCCTATCCTCTATACTATCCTATTCTCTATCCTATCCTATCCTCTACACTATCCTATCCTCTATCCTATCCTATCCTCTATCCTATCCTATCTATGCTATCCTATCCTCTCCTCTATCCTATCCTATCCTCTATCGTATCCTATCCTCTATCCTATCCTATCCTCTACCCTATCCTATCTTCTATCCTATCCTATCCTCTATCCTATCCTATCCTCTATCCTATCCTATCCTCTATCCTATCCTATTCTCTATCGTATCCTATACTCTATCCTATGCTATCCTGTATCCTATCCAAATTCTACCCTACCCTCTATCCTATCCTATCCTATCCTCTATCCTATCCTATGCTCTATCCTATCCTATCCTCTATCCTATCCTATCCTATCCTATCCTATCCTCTATGCTATCCAATCCTCTATCATATCCTATCCTCTATCCTATCCTATTCTCTATCCTATCCTGTACTCTATCCTATGCTATCCTGTATCCTATCCAAAATTCTACCCTACCCTCTATCCTATCCTATCCTATCCTCTATCCTATCCTATCCTATCCTATCCTCTATCCTATCCTATCCTCTATCCTATCCTATCCTCTATCCTATCCTATCCTCTATCCTATCCTATCCTCTACCCTATCCTATCCTCTATCCTATCCAATACCCTATCCTATCCTCTATCCCATCCTATACTCAATCCTATCCTATACTGTATTATATCCTATCCTCTTTCCTATCCTCTATCATATCATATCCTCTATCCTATCCTATCCTCTACCCAATAATATCCTCTATCCTATCCAATCCTCTATCCTATCCTATCCTCTATCCTAGACTATCCTCTATCCTATCCTATCCTCTATACTATCCTCTCCTCTATCCTATCCTATCCTCTATCCTATCCTATCCTCTATCCTATCCTATCCTCTATCCTATCCTATCCTCTATCTTATCCTACCCTCTATCCTATCCTATCCTCTATACTATCCTATTCTCTATCCCATCCTATCCTCTACACTATCCTATCCTCTATCCTATCCTATCCTCTATCCTATCCTATCCTCTATCGTATCCTATCCCCTCCTCTATCCTATATTATCCTCTATCCTATCCTATCCTCTATCCTATATTATCCTCTATCCTATCCTATCCTCTATCCTATCCTATCCTCTATCTTACCCTATCCTCTATCCTATCCTATCCTCTATCCTATCCTATTCTCTATCCTATCCTATCCTCTACCCTATCCTATCCTCTATCCTATCCTATCCTCTATGCTATCCTATCCTCTATCCTATCCTATCCTCTATCCTATCCTATCCTCTATCTTATCCTATCCTCTATCCTATCCTATCCTCTATACTATCCTATTCTGTATCCTATTATATCCTCTACACTATCCTATCCTCTATCCTATCCTATCTATGCTATCCTATCCTCTCCTCTATCCTATCCTATCCTCTATCGTATCCTATCCTCTATCCTATCCTATCCTCTACCCTATCCTATCCTCTATCCTATCCTATCCTCTATCCTATCCTATCCTCTATCCTATCCTATCCTCTATCCTATCCTATTCTCTATCGTATCCTATACTCTATCCTATGCTATCCTGTATCCTATCCAAATTCTACCCTACCCTCTATCCTATCCTATCCTATCCTCTATCCTATCCTATCCTCTATCCTATCCTATCCTCTATCCTATCCTATCCTCTATCCTATCCTATCCTCTATCCTATCCTATCCTCTATCTTACCCTATCCTCTATCCTATCCTATCCTCTATCCTATCCTATTCTCTATCCTATCCTATCCTCTACCCTATCCTATCCTCTATCCTATCCTATCCTCTATCCTATCCTATCCTCTATCCTATCCTATCCTCTATCTTATCCTATCCTCTATCCTATCCTATCCTCTATCCCATCCTATACTCAATCCTATCCTATACTGTATTATATCCTATCCTCTTTCCTATCCTCTATCATATCATATCCTCTATCCTATCCTATCCTCTATACTATCCTCTCCTCTATCCTATCCTATCCTCTATCCTATCCTATCCTCTATCCTACCCTATCCTCTATCCTATCCTATCCTCTATCTTATCCTACCCTCTATCCTATCCTATCCTCTATACTATCATATTCTCTATCCTATCCTATCCTCCACACTATCCTATCCTCTATCCTATCCTATCCTCTATCTTATCCTATCCTGTATCCTCTATCCTATCCTATCCTCTATCCTATCCTATCCTCTCCTCTATCCTATCCTATCCTCTATCCTATCCTATCCTCTATCCTATCCTATCCTCTATCCTATCCTATCCTCTATCCTATCCTCTATCTTACCCTATCCTCTATCCTATCCTATCCTCTATCCTATCCTATCCTCTATACTATCCTATTCTCTATCCTATCCTATCCTCTACACTATCCTATCCTCTATCCTATCCTATCCTCTATCCTATCCTATCCTCTATCCTATCCTATCCTCTATCCTATCCTATCCTCTATCTTACCCTATCCTCTATCCTATCCTATCCTCTATCCTATCCTATTCTCTATCCTATCCTATCCTCTATGCTATCCAATCCTCTATCATATCCTATCCTCTATCCTATCCTATTCACTATCCTATCCTGTACTCTATCCTATGCTATCCTGTATCCTATCCAAAATTTTACCCTACCCTCTATCCTATCCTATCCTATCCTCTATCCTATCCTATCCTATCCTATCATCTATCCTATCCAATCCTCTATCCTATCCTATCCTCTATCCTATCCTATCCTCTATCCTATCCTATCCTCTATCCTATCCTATCCTCTATCCTATCCTATCCTCTATCCTATCCTATCCTCTATCCTATCCTATCCTCTATCCTATCCTATCCTCTATCCTATCCTATCCTATCCTATCCTCTATCCTATCCAATCCTCTATCCTATCCTATCCTCTATCCTATCCTATCCTCTATCCTATCCTATCCTATCCTCTATCCTATCCTATCCTCTATCCTATCCTATCCTCTATCCTATCCTATCCTCTACCCTATCCTATCCTCTATCCTATCCAATACCCTATCCTATCCTCTATCCCATCCTATACTCAATCCTATCCTATACTGTATTATATCCTATCCTCTTTCCTATCCTCTATCATATCATATCCTCTATCCTATCCTATCGTCTACCCAATAATATCCTCTATCCTATCCAATCCTCTATCCTATCCTATCCTCTATCCTAGACTATCCTCTATCTTATCCTACCCTCTATCCTATCCTATCCTCTATACTATCCTATTCTCTATCCCATCCTATCCTCTATCCTATCCTATCCTCTATCGTATCCTATCCTCTCCTCTATCCTATCCTATCCTCTATCCTATCCTATCCTCTATCCTATATTATCCTCTATCCTATCCTATCCTCTATCCTATCCTATCCTCTATCTTACCCTATCCTCTATCCTATCCTATCCTCTATCCTATCCTATTCTCTATCCTATCCTATCCTCTACCCTATAATATCCTCTATCCTATCCTATCCTCTATCCTATCCTATCCTCTATCGTATCCTATCCTCTATCTTATCCTATCCTCTATCCTATCCTATCCTCTATACTATCCTATTCTCTATCCTATCCTATCCTCTACACTATCCTATCCTCTATCCTATCCTATCCTCTATCCTATCCTATCTATGCTATCCTATCCTCTCCTCTATCCTATCCTATCCTCTATCGTATCCTATCCTCTATCCTATCCTATCCTCTACCCTATCCTATCTTCTATCCTATCCTATCCTCTATCCTATCCTATCCTCTATCCTATCCTATCCTCTATCCTATCCTATTCTCTATCGTATCCTATACTCTATCCTATGCTATCCTGTATCCTATCCAAATTCTACCCTACCCTCTATCCTATCCTATCCTATCCTCTATCCTATCCTATGCTCTATCCTATCCTATCCTCTATCCTATCCTATCCTATCCTATCCTATCCTCTATCCTATCCTATTCTCTATCCTATCCTATCCTCTACCCTATCCTATCCTCTATCCTATCCTATCCTCTATCCTATCGTATCCTCTATCCTATCCTATCCTCTATCCTATCCTATCCTCTATCATATCCTATTCTCTATCCTATCCTGTACTCTATCCTATGCTATCCTGTATCCTATCCAAAATTCTACCCTACCCTCTATCCTATCCTATCCTATCCTCTATCCCATCCTATCCTATCCTATCCTCTATCCTATCCTATCCTCTATCCTATCCTATCCTCTATCCTATCCTATCCTCTATCCTATCCTATCCTCTATCTTATCCTATCCTCTATAGTATCCTATCCTCTATCCTATACTATTCTCTATCCTATCCTATCCTCTATCCTATCCTATCCTCTATCCTATACTATCCTCTATCCTATCCTCTATCCTATCCTATCCTCTATCGTATCCTATCCTCTATCCTATCCAATCCTATATCCTATCCTATCCGCTATCCTATCCCATCCTCTATCCTATCCTATCCTCTATCCTATCCTATCCTCTATCCTATCCTATCCTCTATCCTATCCTATCCTCTATCCTATCCTATCCTCTATCCTATACTATCCTCTATCCTATCCTATCCTCTATCCTATCCAATCACCTATCCGATCCTCTATCCTATCCTTTCCTCTATCCTATCCTATCCTCAATCCTATCCTATCCTCTATCCTATCCTATCCTCTATCCTGTCCAATCCCCTATCCTATCCTCTATCCTATCCTATCCTCTATCCTATCCTATCCTCTATCCTATCCTATCATATATCCTATCCACTATCGTATCCTATCCTCTAACCTATCCAATCCTATATCCTATCCTCTATCCTATCCTATCCTCTATCCTATCCTTTCCTCTATCCTATCCAATCCCCTATCCTATCCTCTATCCGATCCTATCCTCTATCCTATCCTATCCTCTATAATATCGTATCCTCTATCCTATCCTATCCTATACTCTATCCTATCCAATCCCCTATCCTCTCCTCCATCCTATCCTATCCTCTATCGTATCCTATCCTCTATAATATCCTATCCTCTATCCTATCCTATCCTCAATCCTATCCTATCCTCTATCCTATTCTATCCTCTATCCTATCCTATCCTCTATCCTATCCTCTATCCTATCCTCTATCCTATCCTCTATCCTATCCTATCCTCTATCCTATCCTATCCTCTATCCTATCCTATCGTCTAACCTATCCTATCCTCTATCGTCTCCTGTCCTCTATCCTATACAATCCACTATCCTATCCTCTATCCTATCCTCTATCCTATCCTATCCTCTATCCTATCCTATCTTCTATCCTATCCTATCATGTATCCTATCCACTATCGTATCCTATCCTCTATCCTATCCAATCCTATATCCTATCCTCTATCCTATCCTATCCTCTATCCTATCCTATCCTCTATCCTATCCTATCCTCTATCCTATCCTATCTTCTATCCTATCCTATCATGTATCCTATCCACTATCGTATCCTATCCTCTATCCTATCCAATCCTATATCCTATCCTCTATCCTATCCTATCCTCTATCCTATCCTATCCTCTATCCTATCCTATCCTCTATCCTATCCTATCCTCTATCCTATCCTATCCTCTATCCTATCCTATCCTCTATCCTATCCTATCCTCTATCCTATCCTATCCTCTATCCTATCCTATCCTCTATCCTATCCTATCCTCTATCCTATCCTATCCTCTATAATATCCTATCCTCTATCGTATCCTATCCTCTATCCTATCCTATCCTCTATCCTATCCGATCCTCTATCCTATCATATCCTCTATCCTATCCTATCCTCTATCCTATCCTATCCTCTATCCTATCCTATCCTCTATCCTATCCTATCCTCTATCCTATCCAATCCTATATCCTATCCTCTATCCTATCCTATCCTCTATCCTATCCTATCCTCTATCCTATCCTATCCTCTATCCTATCCTATCCTCTAACCTATCCTATCCTCTATCCTATCCTATCCTCTATCCTATCCAATCCTATATCCTATCCTCTATCCTATCCTATCCTCTATCCTATCCTATCCTCTATCCTATCCTATCCTCTATCCTATCCTATCCTCTATCCTATCCAATCCTATATCCTATCCTCTATCCTATCCTATCCTCTATCCTATCCTATCCTCTATCCTATCCTATCCTCTATCCTATCCTATCCTCTATCCTATCCTATCCTCTATCCTATCCTATCCTCTATCCTATCCTATCCTCTATCCTATCCTATCCTCTATCCTATCCTATCCTCTATCCTATCCTATCCTCTATCCTATCCTATCCTCTATCCTATTCTATACTCTATCCTATCCTATCCGCTATGCTTTCCTCTATTCGATCCTCTCCTCTATAATATCGTATCCTATCCTCTATCCTATCCTATCCTCTATCCTATCCTATCCTCTAACCTATCCTATCCTCCATCCTATCCAATCCTATATCCTATCCTATCCGCTATCCTATCCTATCCTCAATCCTATCCTATCCTCTATCCTGTCCTATCCTCTATCCTATCCTATCCTCTATCCTATCCTATCCTCTATCCTATTATATATTCTATCCGATCCTATCCGATCCTGTATCTTATCCTATCCTCTATCCTATCCTATCCGCATTCCTATCCTATCTTCTATCCTATCCTATCCTCAATCCTATCCTATCCTCTATCCTATCCTATCCTCTATCCTATCCAATCCCCTATCCGATCCTCTATCCTATCATATCCTCTATCCTATCCTATCCTCTATCCTATCCTATCCTACCCTCTATCCTATCCTATCCTCTATCCTACCTTATCCTCTATCCTATCCTATCCTCTGTAATATCCTATCCTCTATCCTATCCTATCCTCAATCCTATCCTATCCTCTATCCTATTCTATCCTCTATCCTATCCTATCCTCTATTCTATCCTCTATCCTATCCTCTATCCTATCCTCTATCCTATCCTCTATCCTATCCTCTATCCTATCCTCTATCCTATCCTATCCTCTATCCTATCCTATCCTCTATCCTATCCTATCGTCTAACCTATCCTATCCTCTATCGTCTCCTGTCCTCTATCCTATACAATCCACTATCCTATCCTCTATCCTATCCTCTATCCTATCCTATCCTCTATCCTATCCTATCTTCTATCCTATCCTATCATGTATCCTATCCACTATCGTATCCTATCCGCTATCCTATCCAATCCTATATCCTATCCTCTATCCTGTCCTATCCTCAATCCTATCCTATCCTCTATCCTATCCTACCCTCTATCCTATCTTATCCTCTATCCTATCCTATCCTCTATAATATCCTATCCTCTATCCTATCCTATCCTCTATCCTATCCAATCCTCTATCCTATCCCCTATCCTATCCTATCCTCTATCCTATCCTATCCTCTATCCTATCCTATCCTCTATCCTATCCTATCCTCTATAATATCCTATCCTCTATCGTATCCTATCCTCTATCCTATCCTATCCTCTATCCTATCCGATCCTCTATCCTATCATATCCTCTATCCTATCCTATCCTCTATCCTATCCTATCCTCTATCCTATCCTATCCTCTATCCTATCCTATCCTCTATCCTATCCAATCCTATATCCTATCCTCTATCCTATCCTATCCTCTATCCTATCCTATCCTCTATCCTATCCTATCCTCTATCCTATCCTATCCTCTAACCTATCCTATCCTCTATCCTATCCTACCCTCTATCCTATCCTATCCTCTATCCTATCCTATCCTCTATAATATCCTATCCTCTATCCTATCCTATCCGCTACCCTATCCTATCCTCTAACCTATCCTATCCTCTATCCTATCCAATCACCTATCCGATCCTCTATCCTATCCTTTCCTCTATCCTATACTATCCTCTATCCTATCCTATCCTCTATCCTATCCAATCACCTATCCGATCCTCTATCCTATCCTTTCCTCTATCCTATCCTATCCTCAATCCTATCCTATCCTCTATCCTATCCTATCCTCTATCCTATCCAATCCCCTATCCTATCCTCTATCCTATCCTATCCTCTATCCTATCCAATCCTATATCCTATCCTCTATCCTATCCTATCCTCTATCCTATCCCCTATCCTATCCTATCCTCTATCCTATCCTATCCTCTATCCTATCCTATCCTCTATCCTATCCTATCCTCTATAATATCCTATCCTCTATCGTATCCTATCCTCTATCCTATCCTATCCTCTATCCTATCCGATCCTCTATCCTATCATATCCTCTATCCTATCCTATCCTCTATCCTATCCTATCCTCTATCCTATCCTATCCTCTATCCTATCCTATCCTCTATCCTATCCAATCCTATATCCTATCCTCTATCCTATCCTATCCTCTATCCTATCCTATCCTCTATCCTATCCTATCCTCTATCCTATCCTATCCTCCAACCTATCCTATCCTCTATCCTATCCTACCCTCTATCCTATCCTATCCTCTATCCTATCCTATCCTCTATAATATCCTATCCTCTATCCTATCCTATCCGCTACCCTATCCTATCCTCTAACCTATCCTATCCTCTATCCTATCCAATCACCTATCCGATCCTCTATCCTATCCTTTCCTCTATCCTATACTATCCTCTATCCTATCCTATCCTCTATCCTATCCAATCACCTATCCGATCCGCTATCCTATCCCATCCTCTATCCTATCCTATCCTCTATCCTATCCTATCCTCTATAATATCCTATCCTCTATCCTATCCTACCCTCTATCCAATCCTATCCTCTATCCTATCCTATCCTCTATCCTATCCTCTATTCTATCCTCTATCCTATCCTATCCTCTATCCTATCCAATCCCCTAACCTATCCTCTATCCTATCCTCTTTCGTCTCCTGTCCTCTATCCTATACAATCCCCTATTCTATCCTCTATCCTATCCTATCCTCTATCCTATCCTATCCTCTATAATATCCTATCCTCTATCGTATCCTATCCTCTATCCTATCCTATCCTCAATCCTATCCTATCCTCAATCCTATTCTATCCTCTATCCTATCATATCCTCTATCCTATTCTATACTCTATCCTATCCTATCCGCTATCCTTTCCTCTATTCGATCCTCTCCTCTATAATATCGTATCCTATCCTCTATCCTATCCTATCCTCTATCCTATCCTATCCTCTAACCTATCCTATCCTCCATCCTATCCAATCCTATATCCTATCCTATCCTCTATCCTATCCTATCCTCTATCCTATCCTATCCTCTATCCTATCCTATCCTCTATCCTATCCTATCCTCTATCCTATCCTATCCTCTATCCTATCCTATCCTCTATCCTATCCTATCCTCTATCCTATCCTATCCTCTATCCTATCCTATCCTCTATCCTATCCTATCCTCTATAATATCCTATCCTCTATCGTATCCTATCCTCTATCCTATCCTATCCTCTATCCTATCCGATCCTCTATCCTATCATATCCTCTATCCTATCCTATCCTCTATCCTATCCTATCCTCTATCCTATCCTATCCTCTATCCTATCCTATCCTCTATCCTATCCAATCCTATATCCTATCCTCTATCCTATCCTATCCTCTATCCTATCCTATCCTCTATCCTATCCTATCCTCTATAATATCCTATCCTGTATCCTATCCTATCCGCTACCCTATCCTATCCTCTAACCTATCCTATCCTCTATCCTATCCAATCACCTATCCGATCCTCTATCCTATCCTTTCCTCTATCCTATACTATCCTCTATCCTATCCTATCCTCTATCCTATCCAATCACCTATCCGATCCTCTATCCTATCCTTTCCTCTATCCTATCCTATCCTCAATCCTATCCTATCCTCTATCCTATCCTATCCTCTATCCTATCCAATCCCCTATCCTATCCTCTATCCTATCCTATCCTCTATCGTATCCTATCCTCTATCCTATCCAATCCTATATCCTATCCTATCCGCTATCCTATCCCATCCTCTATCCTATCCTATCCTCTATCCTATCCTATCCTCTATAATATCCTATCCTCTATCCTATCCTACCCTCTATCCAATCCTATCCTCTATCCTATCCTATCCTCTATCCTATCCTCTATTCTATCCTCTATCCTATCCTATCCTCTATCCTATCCAATCCCCTAACCTATCCTCTATCCTATCCTCTATCGTCTCCTGTCCTCTATCCTATACAATCCCCTATCCTATCCTCTATCCTATCCTATCCTCTATCCTATCCTATCCTCTATAATATCCTATCCTCTATCGTATCCTATCCTCTATCCTATCCTATCCTCAATCCTATCCTATCCTCTATCCTATTCTATCCTCTATCCTATCCTATCCTCTATCCTATCTTATCCTCTATCCTATCCTCTATCCTATCCTATCCTCTATCCTATCGAATCCTCTATCCTATCCCCTATCCTATCCTCTATCCTATCCTCTATCCTATCCTCTATCCTATCCTATCCTCAATCCTATCCTATCCTCTATCCTGTCCTATCCTCTATCCTATCCTATCCTCTATCCTATCCTATCCTCTATCCTATTATATATTCTATCCGATCCTATTCGATCCTGTATCTTATCCTATCCGCATTCCTATCCTATCCTCTATCCTATCCAATCCCCTATCCGATCCTCTATCCTATCATATCCTCTATCCTATCCTATCCTCTATCCTATCCTATCCTCTATCCTATCATATCCTCTATCCTATCCTATCCTCTATCCTATCCTATCCTCTATCCTATCCTATCCTCTATCCTATCCTATCCTACCCTCTGTCCTATCCTATCCTCTATCCTACCTTATCCTCTATCCTATCCTATCCTCTATAATATCCTATCCTCTATCCTATCCTATCCTCAATCCTATCCTATCCTCTATCCTATTCTATCCTCTATCCTATCATATCCTCTATCCTATCCTCTATCCTATCCTCTATCCTATCCTCTATCCTATCCTCTATCCTATCCTCTATCCTATCCTCTATCCTATCCTCTATCCTATCCTATCCTCTATCCTATCCTATCCTCTATCCTATCCTATCCTCTATCCTATCCTATCGTCTAACCTATCCTATCCTCTATCGTCTCCTGTCCTCTATCCTATACAATCCACTATCCTATCCTCTATCCTATCCTCTATCCTATCCTCTATCCTATCCTATCCTCTATCCTATCCTATCTTCTATCCTATCCTATCATGTATCCTATCCACTATCGTATCCTATCCTCTATCCTATCCAATCCTATATCCTATCCTCTATCCTATCCTATCCTCTATCCTATCCTATCCTCTATCCTATCCTATCCTCTATCCTATCCTATCCTCTATCCTATCCTATCCTCTATCCTATCCTATCCTCTATCCTATCCTATCCTCTATCCTATCCTATCCTCTATCCTCTCCTATCCTCTATCCTATCCTATCCTCTATCCTATCCTATCCTCTAAAATATCCTATCCTCTATCGTATCCTATCCTCTATCCTATCCTATCCTCTATCCTATCCGATCCTCTATCCTATCATATCCTCTATCCTATCCTATCCTCTATCCTATCCTATCCTCTATCCTATCCTATCCTCTATCCTATCCTATCCTCTATCCTATCCAATCCTATATCCTATCCTCTATCCTATCCTATCCTCTATCCTATCCTATCCTCTATCCTATCCTATCCTCTATCCTATCCTATCCTCTAACCTATCCTATCCTCTATCCTATCCTATCCTCTATCCTATCCTATCCTCTATCCTATCCTATCCTCTATAATATCCTATCCTCTATCCTATCCTATCCGCTACCCTATCCTATCCTCTAACCTATCCTATCCTCTATCCTATCCAATCACCTATCCGATCCTCTATCCTATCCTTTCCTCTATCCTATACTATCCTCTATCCTATCCTATCCTCTATCCTATCCTATCCGCTACCCTATCCTATCCTCTAACCTATCCTATCCTCTATCCTATCCAATCACCTATCCGATCCTCTATCCTATCCTTTCCTCTATCCTATCATATCCTCAATCCTATCCTATCCTCTATTCTATGCTATCCTCTATCCTATCCAATCCCCTATCCTATCCTCTATCCTATCCTATCCTCTATCGTATCCTATCCTCTATCCTATCCAATCCTATATCCTATCCTATCCGCTATCCTATCCCATCCTCTATCCTATCCTATCCTCTATCCTATCCTATCCTCTATAATATCCTATCCTCTATCCTATCCTACCCTCTATCCAATCCTATCCTCTATCCTATCCTATCCTCTATCCTATCCTCTATTCTATCCTCTATCCTATCCTATCCTCTATCCTATCCAATCCCCTAACCTATCCTCTATCCTATCCTCTATCGTCTCCTGTCCTCTATCCTATACAATCCCCTATCCTATCCTCTATCCTATCCTATCCTCTATCCTATCCTATCCTCTATAATATCCTATCCTCTATCGTATCCTATCCTCTATCCTATCCTATCCTCAATCCTATCCTATCCTCTATCCTATTCTATCCTCTATCCTATCCTATCCTCTATCCTATCCTATCCTCTATCCTATCCTCTATCCTATCCTATCCTCTATCCTATCCAATCCTCTATCCTATCCCCTATCCTATCCTCTATCCTATCCTCTATCCTATCCTCTATCCTATCCTATCCTCAATCCTATCCTATCCTCTATCCTGTCCTATCCTCTATCCTATCCTATCCTCTATCCTATCCTATCCTCTATCCTATTATATATTCTATCCGATCCTATTCGATCCTGTATCTTATCCTATCCTCTATCCTATCCTATCCGCATTCCTATCCTATCCTCTATCCTATCCTATCCTCAATCCTATCCTATCCTCTATCCTATCCTATCCTCTATCCTATCCAATCCCCTATCCGATCCTCTATCCTATAATATCCTCTATCCTATCCTATCCTCTATCCTATCCTATCCTACCCTCTATCCTATCCTATCCTCTATCCTACCTTATCCTCTATCCTATCCTATCCTCTATAATATCCTATCCTCTATCCTATCCTATCCTCAATCCTATCCTATCCTCTATCCTATTCTATCCTCTATCCTATCCTATCCTCTATCCTATCCTCTATCCTATCCTCTATCCTATCCTCTATCCTATCCTCTATCCTATCCTCTATCCTATCATCTATCCTATCCTATCCTCTATCCTATCCTATCCTCTATCCTATCCTCTATTCTATCCTCTATCCTATCCTATCCTCTATCCTATCCAATCCCCTAACCTATCCTCTATCCTATCCTCTATCGTCTCCTGTCCTCTATCCTATACAATCCCCTATCCTACCCTCTATCCTATCCTATCCTCTATCCTATCCTATCCTCTATAATATCCTATCCTCTATCGTATCCTATCCTCTATCCTATCCTATCCTCAATCCTATCGTATCCTCTATCCTATTCTATCCTCTATCCTATCCTATCCTCTATCCTATCCTATCCTCTATCCTATCCTCTATCCTATCGAATCCTCTATCCTATCCCCTATCCTATCCTCTATCCTATCCTCTATCCTATCCTCTATCCTATCCTATCCTCAATCCTATCCTATCCTCTATCCTGTCCTATCCTCTATCCTATCCTATCCTCTATCCTATCCTATCCTCTATCCTATTATATATTCTATCCGATCCTATTCGATCCTGTATCTTATCCTATCCTCTTTCCTATCCTATCCGCATTCCTATCCTATCCTCTATCCTATCCTATCCTCAATCCTATCCTATCCTCTATCCTATCCTATCCTCTATCCTATCCAATCCCCTATCCGATCCTCTATCCTATCATATCCTCTATCCTATCCTATCCTCTATCCTATCCTATCCTCTATCCAATCCTATCCTCTATCCTATCCTATCCTCTATCCTATCCTCTATTCTATCCTCTATCCTATCCTATCCTCTATCCTATCCAATCCCCTAACCTGTCCTCTATCCTATCCTCTTTCGTCTCCTGTCCTCTATCCTATACAATCCCCTATTCTATCCTCTATCCTATCCTATCCTCTATCCTATCCTATCCTCTATAATATCCTATCCTCTATCGTATCCTATCCTCTATCCTATCCTATCCTCAATCCTATCCTATCCTCAATCCTATTCTATCCTCTATCCTATCATATCCTCTATCCTATTCTATACTCTATCCTATCCTATCCGCTATCCTTTCCTCTATTCGATCCTCTCCTCTATAATATCGTATCCTATCCTCTATCCTATCCTATCCTCTATCCTATCCTATCCTCTAACCTATCCTATCCTCCATCCTATCCAATCCTATATCCTATCCTATCCGCTATCCTATCCTATCCTCAATCCTATCCTATCCTCTATCCTGTCCTATCCTCTATCCTATCCTATCCTCTATCCTATCCTATCCTCTATCCTATTATATATTCTATCCGATCCTATCCGATCCTGTATCTTATCCTATCCTCTATCCTATCCTATCCGCATTCCTATCCTATCCTCTATCCTATCCTATCCTCAATCCTATCCTATCCTCTATCCTATCCTATCCTCTATCCTATCCAATCCCCTATCCGATCCTCTATCCTATCATATCCTCTATCCTATCCTATCCTCTATCCTATCCTATCCTACCCTCTATCCTATCCTATCCTCTATCCTACCTTATCCTCTATCCTATCCTATCCTCTGTAATATCCTATCCTCTATCCTATCCTATCCTCAATCCTACCCTATCCTCTATCCTATTCTATCCTCTATCCTATCCTATCCTCTATTCTATCCTCTATCCTATCCTCTATCCTATCCTCTATCCTATCCTCTATCCTATCCTCTATCCTATCCTATCCTCTATCCTATCCTATCCTCTATCCTATCCTATCGTCTAACCTATCCTATCCTCTATCGTCTCCTGTCCTCTATCCTATACAATCCACTATCCTATCCTCTATCCTATCCTCTATCCTATTCTATCCTCTATCCTATCCTATCCTCTATTCTATCCTCTATCCTATCCTCTATCCTATCCTCTATCCTATCCTCTATCCTATCCTCTATCCTATCCTATCCTCTATCCTATCCTATCCTCTATCCTATCCTATCGTCTAACCTATCCTATCCTCTATCGTCTCCTGTCCTCTATCCTATACAATCCACTATCCTATCCGCTACCCTATCCTATCCTCTAACCTATCCTATCCTCTATCCTATCCAATCACCTATCCGATCCTCTATCCTATCCTTTCCTCTATCCTATACTATCCTCTATCCTATCCTATCCTCTATCCTATCCTATCCGCTACCCTATCCTATCCTCTAACCTATCCTATCCTCTATCCTATCCAATCACCTATCCGATCCTCTATCCTATCCTTTCCTCTATCCTATCATATCCTCAATCCTATCCTATCCTCTATTCTATGCTATCCTCTATCCTATCCAATCCCCTATCCTATCCTCTATCCTATCCTATCCTCTATCGTATCCTATCCTCTATCCTATCCAATCCTATATCCTATCCTATCCGCTATCCTATCCCATCCTCTATCCTATCCTATCCTCTATCCTATCCTATCCTCTACAATATCCTATCCTCTATCCTATCCTACCCTCTATCCAATCCTATCCTCTATCCTATCCTATCCTCTATCCTATCCTCTATTCTATCCTCTATCCTATCCTATCCTCTATCCTATCCAATCCCCTAACCTATCCTCTATCCTATCCTCTATCGTCTCCTGTCCTCTACCCTATACAATCCCCTATCCTATCCTCTATCCTATCCTATCCTCTATCCTATCCTATCCTCTATAATATCCTATCCTCTATCGTATCCTATCCTCTATCCTATCCTATCCTCAATCCTATCCTATCCTCTATCCTATTCTATCCTCTATCCTATCCTATCCTCTATCCTATCCTATCCTCTATCCTATCCTCTATCCTATCCTATCCTCTATCCTATCCAATCCTCTATCCTATCCCCTATCCTATCCTCTATCCTATCCTCTATCCTATCCTCTATCCTATCCTATCCTCAATCCTATCCTATCCTCTATCCTGTCCTATCCTCTATCCTATCCTATCCTCTATCCTATCCTATCCTCTATCCTATTATATATTCTATCCGATCCTATTCGATCCTGTATCTTATCCTATCCTCTATCCTATCCTATCCGCATTCCTATCCTATCCTCTATCCTATCCTATCCTCAATCCTATCCTATCCTCTATCCTATCCTATCCTCTATCCTATCCAATCCCCTATCCGATCCTCTATCCTATAATATCCTCTATCCTATCCTATCCTCTATCCTATCCTATCCTACCCTCTATCCTATCCTATCCTCTATCCTACCTTATCCTCTATCCTATCCTATCCTCTATAGTATCCTATCCTCTATCCTATCCTATCCTCAATCCTATCCTATCCTCTATCCTATTCTATCCTCTATCCTATCCTATCCTCTATCCTATCCTCTATCCTATCCTCTATCCTATCCTCTATCCTATCCTCTATCCTATCCTCTATCCTATCATCTATCCTATCCTATCCTCTATCCTATCCTATCCTCTATCCTATCCTCTATTCTATCCTCTATCCTATCCTATCCTCTATCCTATCCAATCCCCTAACCTATCCTCTATCCTATCCTCTATCGTCTCCTGTCCTCTATCCTATACAATCCCCTATCCTACCCTCTATCCTATCCTATCCTCTATCCTATCCTATCCTCTATAATATCCTATCCTCTATCGTATCCTATCCTCTATCCTATCCTATCCTCAATCCTATCGTATCCTCTATCCTATTCTATCCTCTATCCTATCCTATCCTCTATCCTATCCTATCCTCTATCCTATCCTCTATCCTATCGAATCCTCTATCCTATCCCCTATCCTATCCTCTATCCTATCCTCTATCCTATCCTCTATCCTATCCTATCCTCAATCCTATCCTATCCTCTATCCTGTCCTATCCTCTATCCTATCCTATCCTCTATCCTATCCTATCCTCTATCCTATTATATATTCTATCCGATCCTATTCGATCCTGTATCTTATCCTATCCTCTATCCTATCCTATCCGCATTCGTATCCTATCCTCTATCCTATCCTATCCTCAATCCTATCCTATCCTCTATCCTATCCTATCCTCTATCCTATCCAATCCCCTATCCGATCCTCTATCCTATCATATCCTCTATCCTATCCTATCCTCTATCCTATCCTATCCTACCCTCTATCCTATCCTATCCTCTATCCTACCTTATCCTCTATCCTATCCTATCCTCTGTAATATCCTATCCTCTATCCTATCCTATCCTCAATCCTATCCTATCCTCTATCCTATTCTATCCTCTATCCTATCCTATCCTCTATTCTATCCTCTATCCTATCCTCTATCCTATCCTCTATCCTATCCTCTATCCTATCCTCTATCCTATCCTATCCTCTATCCTATCCTATCCTCTATCCTATCCTATCGTCTAACCTATCCTATCCTCTATCGTCTCCTGTCCTCTATCCTATACAATCCACTATCCTATCCTCTATCCTATCCTCTATCCTATCCTATCCTCTATCCTATCCTATCTTCTATCCTATCCTATCATGTATCCTATCCACTATCGTATCCTATCCTCTATCCTATCCAATCCTATATCCTATCCTCTATCCTATCCTATCCTCTATCCTATCCTATCCTCTATCCTATCCTATCCTCTATCCTATCCTATCCTCTATCCTATCCTATCCTCTATCCTATCCTATCCTCTATCCTATCCTATCCTCTATCCTATCCTATCCTCTATCCTATCCTATCCTCTATCCTATCCTATCCTCTATCCTATCCTATCCTCTATCCAATCCTATCCTCTATCCTATCCTATCCTCTATCCTATCTTATCCTCTATCCTATCCTATCCTCTATCCTATCCTATCCTCTATCCTATCCTATCCTCTATCCTATCCTATCCTCTATCCTATCCTATCCTCTATCCTATCCTATCCTCTATCCTATCCAATCCTATATCCTATCCTCTATCCTATCCTATCCTCTATCCTATCCTATCCTCTATCCTATCCTATCCTCTATCCTATCCTATCCTCTAACCTATCCTATCCTCTATCCTATCCTATCCTCTATCCTATCCTATCCTCTATCCTATCCTATCCTCTATAATATCCTATCCTGTATCCTATCCTATCCGCTACCCTATCCTATCCTCTAACCTATCCTATCCTCTATCCTATCCAATCACCTATCCGATCCTCTATCCTATCCTTTCCTCTATCCTATACTATCCTCTATCCTATCCTATCCTCTATCCTATCCAATCAACTATCCGATCCTCTATCCTATCCTTTCCTCTATCCTATCCTATCCTCAATCCTATCCTATCCTCTATCCTATCCTATCCTATCCTCTATCCTATCCTATCCTCTATCCTATTATATATTCTATCCGATCCTATTCGATCCTGTATCTTATCCTATCCGCATTCCTATCCTATCCTCTATCCTATCCAATCCCCTATCCGATCCTCTATCCTATCATATCCTCTATCCTATCCTATCCTCTATCCTATCCTATCCTCTATCCTATCATATCCTCTATCCTATCCTATCCTCTATCCTATCCTATCCTCTATCCTATCCTATCCTCTATCCTATCCTATCCTACCCTCTATCCTATCCTATCTTCTATCCTATCCTATCATGTATCCTATCCACTATCGTATCCTATCCTCTATCCTATCCAATCCTATATCCTATCCTCTATCCTATCCTATCTTCTATCCTATCCTATCATGTATCCTATCCACTATCGTATCCTATCCTCTATCCTATCCAATCCTATATCCTATCCTCTATCCTATCCTATCCTCTATCCTATCCTATCCTCTATCCTATCCTATCCTCTATCCTATCCTATCCTCTATCCTATCCTATCCTCTATCCTATCCTATCCTCTATCCTATCCTATCCTCTATCCTATCCTATCCTCTATCCTATCCTATCCTCTATCCTATCCTATCCTCTATCCTATCCTATCCTCTATCCTATCCTATCCTCTAAAATATCCTATCCTCTATCGTATCCTATCCTCTATCCTATCCTATCCTCTATCCTATCCGATCCTCTATCCTATCATATCCTCTATCCTATCCTATCCTCTATCCTATCCTATCCTCTATCCTATCCTATCCTCTATCCTATCCTATCCTCTATCCTATCCAATCCTATATCCTATCCTCTATCCTATCCTATCCTCTATCCTATGATATCCTCTATCCTATCCTATCCTCTATCCTATCCTACCCTCTAACCTATCCTATCCTCTATCCTATCCTATCCTCTATCCTATCCTATCCTCTATCCTATCCTATCCTCTATAATATCCTATCCTCTATCCTATCCTATCCGCTACCCTATCCTATCCTCTAACCTATCCTATCCTCTATCCTATCCAATCACCTATCCGATCCTCTATCCTATCCTTTCCTCTATCCTATACTATCCTCTATCCTATCCTATCCTCTATCCTATCCTATCCGCTACCCTATCCTATCCTCTAACCTATCCTATCCTCTATCCTATCCAATCACCTATCCGATCCTCTATCCTATCCTTTCCTCTATCCTATCATATCCTCAATCCTATCCTATCCTCTATTCTATGCTATCCTCTATCCTATCCAATCCCCTATCCTATCCTCTATCCTATCCTATCCTCTATCGTATCCTATCCTCTATCCTATCCAATCCTATATCCTATCCTATCCGCTATCCTATCCCATCCTCTATCCTATCCTATCCTCTATCCTATCCTATCCTCTATAATATCCTATCCTCTATCCTATCCTACCCTCTATCCAATTCTATCCTCTATCCTATCCTATCCTCTATCCTATCCTCTATTCTATCCTCTATCCTATCCTATCCTCTATCCTATCCAATCCCCTAACCTATCCTCTATCCTATCCTCTATCGTCTCCTGTCCTCTATCCTATACAATCCCCTATCCTATCCTCTATCCTATCCTATCCTCTATCCTATCCTATCCTCTATAATATCCTATCCTCTATCGTATCCTATCCTCTATCCTATCCTATCCTCAATCCTATCCTATCCTCTATCCTATTCTATCCTCTATCCTATCCTATCCTCTATCCTATCCTATCCTCTATCCTATCCTCTATCCTATCCTATCCTCTATCCTATCCAATCCTCTATCCTATCCCCTATCCTATCCTCTATCCTATCCTCTATCCTATCCTCTATCCTATCCTATCCTCTATAATATCCTATCCTCTATCCTATCCTATCGTCTAACCTATCCTATCCTCTATCGTCTCCTGTCCTCTATCCTATACAATCCACTATCCTATCCTCTATCCTATCCTCTATCCTATCCTATCCTCTATCCTATCCTATCTTCTATCCTATCCTATCATGTATCCTATCCACTATCGTATCCTATCCTCTATCCTATCCAATCCTATATCCTATCCTCTATCCTATCCTATCCTCTATCCTATCCTATCCTCTATCCTATCCTATCCTCTATCCTATCCTATCCTCTATCCTATCCTATCCTCTATCCTATCCTATCCTCTATCCTATCCTATCCTCTATCCTATCCTATCCTCTATCCTATCCTATCCTCTATCCTATCCTATCCTCTATCCTATCCTATCCTCTATCCTATCCTATCCTCTATCCTATCCTATCCTCTATCCTATCCTATCCTCTATCCTATCCTATCCTCTATCCTATCCTATCCTCTATCCTATCCTATCCTCTATCCTATCCTATCCTCTATAATATCCTACCCTCTATCGTATCCTATCCTCTATCCTATCCTATCCTCTATCCTATCCGATCCTCTATCCTATCATATCCTCTATCCTATCCTATCCTCTATCCTATCCTATCCTCTATCCTATCCTATCCTCTATCCTATCCTATCCTCTATCCTATCCAATCCTATATCCTATCCTCTATCCTATCCTATCCTCTATCCTATCCTATCCTCTATCCTATCCTATCCTCTATCCTATCCTATCCTCTAACCTATCCTATCCTCTATCCTATCCTATCCTCTATCCTATCCTATCCTCTATCCTATCCTATCCTCTATAATATCCTATCCTGTATCCTATCCTATCCGCTACCCTATCCTATCCTCTAACCTATCCTATCCTCTATCCTATCCAATCACCTATCCGATCCTCTATCCTATCCTTTCCTCTATCCTATACTATCCTCTATCCTATCCTATCCTCTATCCTATCCAATCAACTATCCGATCCTCTATCCTATCCTTTCCTCTATCCTATCCTATCCTCAATCCTATCCTATCCTCTATCCTATCCTATCCTATCCTCTATCCTATCCTATCCTCTATCGTATCCTATCCTCTATCCTATCCAATCCTATATCCTATCCTATCCGCTATCCTATCCCATCCTCTATCCTATCCTATCCTCTATCCTATCCTATCCTCTATAATATCCTATCCTCTATCCTATCCTACCCTCTATCCAATCCTATCCTCTATCCTATCCTATCCTCTATCCTATCCTCTATTCTATCCTCTATCCTATCCTATCCTCTATCCTATCCAATCCCCTAACCTATCCTCTATCCTATCCTCTATCGTCTCCTGTCCTCTATCCTATACAATCCCCTATCCTATCCTCTATCCTATCCTATCCTCTATCCTATCCTATCCTCTATAATATCCTATCCTCTATCGTATCCTATCCTCTATCCTATCCTATCCTCAATCCTATCCTATCCTCTATCGTATCCTATCCTCTATCCTATCCTATCCTCAATCCTATCCTATCCTCTATCCTATTCTATCCTCTATCCTATCCTATCCTCTATCCTATCCTATCCTCTATCCTATCCTCTATCCTATCCTATCCTCTATCCTATCCAATCCTCTATCCTATCCCCTATCCTATCCTCTATCCTATCCTCTATCCTATCCTCTATCCTATCCTATCCTCTATCCTGTCCTATCCTCTATCCTATCCTATCCTCTATCCTATCCAATCCTATATCCTATCCTCTATCCTATCCTATCCTCTATCCTATCCTATCCTCTATCCTATCCTATCCTCTATCCTATCCTATCCTCTAACCTATCCTATCCTCTATCCTATCCTATCCTCTATCCTATCCTATCCTCTATAATATCCTATCCTCTATCCGATCCTATCCGCTACCCTATCCTATCCTCTAACCTATCCTATCCTCTATCCTCTCCAATCACCTATCCGATCCTCTATCCTATCCTTTCCTCTATCCTATACTATCCTCTATCCTATCCTATCCTCTATCCTATCCTATCCGCTACCCTATCCTATCCTCTAACCTATCCTATCCTCTATCCTATCCAATCACCTATCCGATCCTCTATCCTATCCTTTCCTCTATCCTATCATATCCTCAATCCTATCCTATCCTCTATCCTATCCAATCGCCTATCCGATCCTCTATCCTATCCTTTCCTCTATCCTATCATATCCTCAATCCTATCCTATCCTCTATCCTATCCTATCCTCTATCCTATCCAATCCCCTATCCTATCCTCTATCCTATCCTATCCTCTATCGTATCCTATCCTCTATCCTATCCAATCCTATATCCTATCCTATCCTCTATCCTATCCTATCCTCTATCCTATCCTATCCTCTATCCTATCCTATCCTCTATCCTATCCTATCCTCTATCCTATCCTATCCTCTATCCTATCCTATCCTCTATCCTATCCTATCCTCTATCCTATCCTATCCTCTATCCTATCCTATCCTACCCTCTATCCTATCCTATCCTCTATCCTACCTTATCCTCTATCCTATCCTATCCTCTATAATATCCTATCCTCTATCCTATCCTATCCTCAATCCTATCCTATCCTCTATCCTATTCTATCCTCTATCCTATCATATCCTCTATCCTATCCTCTATCCTATCCTCTATCCTATCCTCTATCCTATCCTCTATCCTATCCTCTATCCTATCCTCTATCCTATCCTCTATCCTATCCTATCCTCTATCCTATCCTATCCTCTATCCTATCCTATCGTCTAACCTATCCTATCCTCTATCGTCTCCTGTCCTCTATCCTATACAATCCACTATCCTATCCTCTATCCTATCCTCTATCCTATCCTATCCTCTATCCTATCCTATCTTCTATCCTATCCTAACATGTATCCTATCCACTATCGTATCCTATCCTCTATCCTATCCAATCCTATATCCTATCCTCTATCCTATCCTATCCTCTATCCTATCCTATCCTCTATCCTATCCAATCCTCTATCCTATCCTATCCTCTATCCTATCCTATCCTCTATCCTATCCTATCCTCTATCCTATCCTATCCTCTATCCTATCCTATCCTCTATCCTATCCTATCCTCTATCCTATCCTATCCTCTATCCTATCCTATCCTCTATCCTATCCTATCCTCTATCCTATCCTATCCTCTATCCTCTATCCTATCCTCTATCCTATCCTATCCTCTATCCTATCCTATCTTCTATCCTATCCTATCATGTATCCTATCCACTATCGTATCCTATCCTCTATCCTATCCAATCCTATATCCTATCCTCTATCCTATCCTATCCTCTATCCTATCCTATCCTCTATCCTATCCTATCCTCTATCCTATCCAATCCTCTATCCTATCCTATCCTCTATCCTATCCTATCCTCTATCCTATCCTATCCTCTATCCTATCCTATCCTCTATCCTATCCTATCCTCTATCCTATCCTATCCTCTATCCTATCCTATCCTCTATCCTATCCTATCCTCTATCCTATCCTATCCTCTATCCTATCCTATCCTCTATCCTATCCTATCCTCTATCCTATCCTATCCTCTATCCTATCCTATCCTCTATCCTATCCTATCCTCTATCCTATCCTATCCTCTATCCTATCCTATCCTCTATCCTATCCTATCCTCTATAATATCCTATCCTCTATCGTATCCTATCCTCTATCCTATCCTATCCTCTATCCTATCCGATCCTCTATCCTATCATATCCTCTATCCTATCCTATCCTCTATCCTATCCTATCCTCTATCCTATCCTATCCTCTATCCTATCCTATCCTCTATCCTATCCTATCCTCTATCCTATCCAATCCTATATCCTATCCTCTATCCTATCCTATCCTCTATCCTATCCTATCCTCTATCCTATCCTATCCTCTATCCTCTATCCTATCCTATCCTCTAACCTATCCTATCCTCTATCCTATCCTATCCTCTATCCTATCCTATCCTCTATAATATCCTATCCTCTATCCTATCCTATCCGCTACCCTATCCTTTCCTCTAACCTATCCTATCCTCTATCCTATCCAATCACCTATCCGATCCTCTATCCTATCCTTTCCTCTATCCTATACTATCCTCTATCCTATCCTATCCTCTATCCTATCCTATCCGCTACCCTATCCTATCCTCTAACCTATCCTATCCTCTATCCTATCCAATCACCTATCCGATCCTCTATCCTATCCTTTCCTCTATCCTATCATATCCTCAATCCTATCCTATCCTCTATCCTATCCTATCCTCTATCCTATGCAATCCCCTATCCTACCCTCTATCCTATCCTATCCTCTATCGTATCCTATCCTCTATCCTATCCAATCCTATATCCTATCCTATCCGCTATCCTATCCCATCCTCTATCCTATCCTATCCTCTATCCTATCCTATCCTCTATAATATCCTATCCTCTATCCTATCCTACCCTCTATCCAATCCTATCCTCTATCCTATCCTATCCTCTATCCTATCCTCTATTCTATCCTCTATCCTATCCTATCCTCTATCCTATCCAATCCCCTAACCTATCCTCTATCCTATCCTCTATCGTCTCCTGTCCTCTATCCTATACAATCCCCTATCCTATCCTCTATCCTATCCTATCCTCTATCCTATCCTATCCTCTGTAATATCCTATCCTCTATCGTATCCTATCCTCTATCCTATCCTATCCTCAATCCTATCCTATCCTCTATCCTATTCTATCCTCTATCCTATCCTATCCTCTATCCTATCCTATCCTCTATCCTATCCTCTATCCTATCCTATCCTCTATCCTATCCAATCCTCTATCCTATCCCCTATCCTATCCTCTATCCTATCCTCTATCCTATCCTCTATCCTATCCTATCCTCTATCCTGTCCTATCCTCTATCCTATCCTATCCTCTATCCTATCCAATCCTATATCCTATCCTCTATCCTATCCTATCCTCTATCCTATCCTATCCTCTATCCTATCCTATCCTCTATCCTATCCTATCCTCTAACCTATCCTATCCTCTATCCTATCCTATCCTCTATCCTATCCTATCCTCTATAATATCCTATCCTCTATCCGATCCTATCCGCTACCCTATCCTATCCTCTAACCTATCCTATCCTCTATCCTCTCCAATCACCTATCCGATCCTCTATCCTATCCTTTCCTCTATCCTATACTATCCTCTATCCTATCCTATCCTCTATCCTATCCTATCCGCTACCCTATCCTATCCTCTAACCTATCCTATCCTCTATCCTATCCAATCACCTATCCGATCCTCTATCCTATCCTTTCCTCTATCCTATCATATCCTCAATCCTATCCTATCCTCTATCCTATCCTATCCTCTATCCTATCCAATCCCCTATCCTATCCTCTATCCTATCCTATCCTCTATCGTATCCTATCCTCTATCCTATCCAATCCTATATCCTATCCTATCCGCTATCCTATCCCATCCTCTATCCTATCCTATCCTCTATCCTATCCTATCCTCTATAATATCCTATCCTCTATCCTATCCTACATTCTATCCAATCCTATCCTCTATCCTATCCTATCCTCTATCCTATCCTCTATTCTATCCTCTATCCTATCCTATCCTCTATCCTATCCAATCCCCTAACCTATCCTCTATCCTATCCTCTATCGTCTCCTGTCCTCTATCCTATACAATCCCCTATCCTATCCTCTATCCTATCCTATCCTCTATCCTATCCTATCCTCTGTAATATCCTATCCTCTATCGTATCCTATCCTCTATCCTATCCTATCCTCAATCCTATCCTATCCTCTATCCTATTCTATCCTCTATCCTATCCTATCCTCTATCCTATCCTATCCTCTATCCTATCCTCTATCCTATCCTATCCTCTATCCTATCCTATCCTCTATCCTATCCTATCCTCTATCCTATCCTATCCTCTATCCTATCCTATCCTCTATCCTATCCTATCCTCTATCCTATCCTATCCTCTATCCTATCCTATCCTCTATCCTATCCTATCCTCTATCCTATCCTATCCTCTATCCTATCCTATCCTCTATAATATCCTATCCTCTATCGTATCCTATCCTCTATCCTATCCTATCCTCTATCCTATCCGATCCTCTATCCTATCATATCCTCTATCCTATCCTATCCTCTATCCTATCCTATCCTCTATCCTATCCTATCCTCTATCCTATCCTATCCTCTATCCTATCCTATCCCCTATCCTATCCAATCCTATATCCTATCCTCTATCCTATCCTATCCTCTATCCTATCCTATCCTCTATCCTATCCTATCCTCTATCCTCTATCCTATCCTATCCTCTAACCTATCCTATCCTCTATCCTATCCTATCCTCTATCCTATCCTATCCTCTATAATATCCTATCCTCTATCCTATCCTATCCGCTACCCTATCCTTTCCTCTAACCTATCCTATCCTCTATCCTATCCAATCACCTATCCGATCCTCTATCCTATCCTTTCCTCTATCCTATACTATCCTCTATCCTATCCTATCCTCTATCCTATCCTATCCGCTACCCTATCCTATCCTCTAACCTATCCTATCCTCTATCCTATCCAATCACCTATCCGATCCTCTATCCTATCCTTTCCTCTATCCTATCATATCCTCAATCCTATCCTATCCTCTATCCTATCCTATCCTCTATCCTATGCAATCCCCTATCCTACCCTCTATCCTATCCTATCCTCTATCGTATCCTATCCTCTATCCTATCCAATCCTATATCCTATCCTATCCGCTATCCTATCCCATCCTCTATCCTATCCTATCCTCTATCCTATCCTATCCTCTATAATATCCTATCCTCTATCCTATCCTACCCTCTATCCAATCCTATCCTCTATCCTATCCTATCCTCTATCCTATCCTCTATTCTATCCTCTATCCTATCCTATCCTCTATCCTATCCAATCCCCTAACCTATCCTCTATCCTATCCTCTATCGTCTCCTGTCCTCTATCCTATACAATCCCCTATCCTATCCTCTATCCTATCCTATCCTCTATCCTATCCTATCCTCTGTAATATCCTATCCTCTATCGTATCCTATCCTCTATCCTATCCTATCCTCAATCCTATCCTATCCTCTATCCTATTCTATCCTCTATCCTATCCTATCCTCTATCCTATCCTATCCTCTATCCTATCCTCTATCCTATCCTATCCTCTATCCTATCCAATCCTCTATCCTATCCCCTATCCTATCCTCTATCCTATCCTCTATCCTATCCTCTATCCTATCCTATCCTCTATCCTGTCCTATCCTCTATCCTATCCTATCCTCTATCCTATCCAATCCTATATCCTATCCTCTATCCTATCCTATCCTCTATCCTATCCTATCCTCTATCCTATCCTATCCTCTATCCTATCCTATCCTCTAACCTATCCTATCCTCTATCCTATCCTATCCTCTATCCTATCCTATCCTCTATAATATCCTATCCTCTATCCGATCCTATCCGCTACCCTATCCTATCCTCTAACCTATCCTATCCTCTATCCTCTCCAATCACCTATCCGATCCTCTATCCTATCCTTTCCTCTATCCTATACTATCCTCTATCCTATCCTATCCTCTATCCTATCCTATCCGCTACCCTATCCTATCCTCTAACCTATCCTATCCTCTATCCTATCCAATCACCTATCCGATCCTCTATCCTATCCTTTCCTCTATCCTATCATATCCTCAATCCTATCCTATCCTCTATCCTATCCTATCCTCTATCCTATCCAATCCCCTATCCTATCCTCTATCCTATCCTATCCTCTATCGTATCCTATCCTCTATCCTATCCAATCCTATATCCTATCCTATCCGCTATCCTATCCCATCCTCTATCCTATCCTATCCTCTATCCTATCCTATCCTCTATAATATCCTATCCTCTATCCTATCCTACATTCTATCCAATCCTATCCTCTATCCTATCCTATCCTCTATCCTATCCTCTATTCTATCCTCTATCCTATCCTATCCTCTATCCTATCCAATCCCCTAACCTATCCTCTATCCTATCCTCTATCGTCTCCTGTCCTCTATCCTATACAATCCCCTATCCTATCCTCTATCCTATCCTATCCTCTATCCTATCCTATCCTCTGTAATATCCTATCCTCTATCGTATCCTATCCTCTATCCTATCCTATCCTCAATCCTATCCTATCCTCTATCCTATTCTATCCTCTATCCTATCCTATCCTCTATCCTATCCTATCCTCTATCCTATCCTCTATCCTATCCTATCCTCTATCCTATCCAATCCTCTATCCTATCCCCTATCCTATCCTCTATCCTATCCTCTATCCTATCCTCTATCCTATCCTATCCTCTATCCTGTCCTATCCTCTATCCTATCCTATCCTCTATCCTATCCAATCCTATATCCTATCCTCTATCCTATCCTATCCTCTATCCTATCCTATCCTCTATCCTATCCTATCCTCTATCCTATCCTATCCTCTAACCTATCCTATCCTCTATCCTATCCTATCCTCTATCCTATCCTATCCTCTATAATATCCTATCCTCTATCCGATCCTATCCGCTACCCTATCCTATCCTCTAACCTATCCTATCCTCTATCCTCTCCAATCACCTATCCGATCCTCTATCCTATCCTTTCCTCTATCCTATACTATCCTCTATCCTATCCTATCCTCTATCCTATCCTATCCGCTACCCTATCCTATCCTCTAACCTATCCTATCCTCTATCCTATCCAATCACCTATCCGATCCTCTATCCTATCCTTTCCTCTATCCTATCATATCCTCAATCCTATCCTATCCTCTATCCTATCCTATCCTCTATCCTATCCAATCCCCTATCCTATCCTCTATCCTATCCTATCCTCTATCGTATCCTATCCTCTATCCTATCCAATCCTATATCCTATCCTATCCGCTATCCTATCCCATCCTCTATCCTATCCTATCCTCTATCCTATCCTATCCTCTATAATATCCTATCCTCTATCCTATCCTACCCTCTATCCAATCCTATCCTCTATCCTATCCTATCCTCTATCCTATCCTCTATTCTATCCTCTATCCTATCCTATCCTCTATCCTATCCAATCCCCTAACCTATCCTCTATCCTATCCTCTATCGTCTCCTGTCCTCTATCCTATACAATCCCCTATCCTATCCTCTATCCTATCCTATCCTCTATCCTATCCTATCCTCTGTAATATCCTATCCTCTATCCTATCCTATCCTCTATCCTATCCTATCCTCTATCCTATCCTATCCTCTAACCTATCCTATCCTCTATCCTATCCTATCCTCTATCCTATCCTATCCTCTATAATATCCTATCCTCTATCCTATCCTATCCGCTACCCTATCCTATCCTCTAACCTATCCTATCCTCTATCCTATCCAATCACCTATCCGATCCTCTATCCTATCCTTTCCTCTATCCTATACTATCCTCTATCCTATCCTATCCTCTATCCTATCCTATCCGCTACCCTATCCTATCCTCTAACCTATCCTATCCTCTATCCTATCCAATCACCTATCCGATCCTCTATCCTATCCTTTCCTCTATCCTATCATATCCTCAATCCTATCCTATCCCCTATCCTATCCTATCCTCTATCCTATCCAATCCCCTATCCTATCCTCTATCCTATCCTATCCTCTATCGTATCCTATCCTCTATCCTATCCAATCCTATATCCTATCCTATCCGCTATCCTATCCCATCCTCTATCCTATCCTATCCTCTATCCTATCCTATCCTCTATAATATCCTATCCTCTATCCTATCCTACCCTCTATCCAATCCTATCCTCTATCCTATCCTATCCTCTATCCTATCCTCTATTCTATCCTCTATCCTATCCTATCCTCTATCCTATCCAATCCCCTAACCTATCCTCTATCCTATCCTCTATCGTCTCCTGTCCTCTATCCTATACAATCCCCTATCCTATCCTCTATCCTATCCTATCCTCTATCCTATCCTATCCTCTATAATATCCTATCCTCTATCGTATCCTATCCTCTATCCTATCCTATCCTCAATCCTATCCTATCCTCTATCCTATTCTATCCTCTATCCTATCCTATCCTCTATCCTATCCTATCCTCTATCCTATCCTCTATCCTATCCTATCCTCTATCCTATCCAATCCTCTATCCTATCCCCTATCCTATCCTCTATCCTATCCTCTATCCTATCCTCTATCCTATCCTATCCTCAATCCTATCCTATCCTCTATCCTGTCCTATCCTCTATCCTATCCTATCCTCTATCCTATCCTATCCTCTATCCTATTATATATTCTATCCGATCCTATTCGATCCTGTATCTTATCCTATCCTCTATCCTATCCTATCCGCATTCCTATCCTATCCTCTATCCTATCCTATCCTCAATCCTATCCTATCCTCTATCCTATCCTATCCTCTATCCTATCCAATCCCCTATCCGATCCTCTATCCTATCATATCCTCTATCCTATCCTATCCTCTATCCTATCCTATCCTCTATCCTATCCTATCCTACCCTCTATCCTATCCTATCCTCTATCCTACCTTATCCTCTATCCTATCCTATCCTCTATAATATCCTATCCTCTATCCTATCCTATCCTCAATCCTATCCTATCCTCTATCCTATTCTATCCTCTATCCTATCCTATCCTCTATCCTATCCTCTATCCTATCCTCTATCCTATCCTCTATCCTATCCTCTATCCTATCCTCTATCCTATCCTCTATCCTATCCTCTATCCTATCCTCTATCCTATCCTATCCTCTATCCTATCCTATCCTCTATCCTATCCTATCCTCTATCCTATCCTATCCTCTATCCTATCCTATCGTCTAACCTATCCTATCCTCTATCGTCTCCTGTCCTCTATCCTATACAATCCACTATCCTATCCTCTATCCTATCCTCTATCCTATCCTATCCTCTATCCTATCCTATCTTCTATCCTATAATATCATGTATCCTATCCACTATCGTATCCTATCCTCTATCCTATCCAATCCTATATCCTATCCTCTATCCTATCCTATCCTCTATCCTATCCTATCCTCTATCCTATCCTATCGTCTATCCTATCCTATCCTCTATCCTATCCAATCCTATATCCTATCCTCTATCCTATCCTATCCTCTATCCTATCCTATCTTCTATCCTATCCTATCATCTATCCTATCCTATCCTCTAACCTATCCTATCCTCTATCCTATCCTATCCTCTATCCTATCCTATCCTCTATCCTATCCTATCCTCTATAATATCCTATCCTCTATCCTATCCTATCCGCTACCCTATCCTATCCTCTAACCTATCCTATCCACTATCCTATCCAATCACCTATCCGATCCTCTATCCTATCCTTTCCTCTATCCTATACTATCCTCTATCCTATCCTATCCTCTATCCTATCCAATCACCTATCCGATCCTCTATCCTATCCTTTCCTCTATCCTATCCTATCCTCAATCCTATCCTATCCTCTATCCTATCCTATCCTCTATCCTATCCAATCCCCTATCCTATCCTCTATCCTATCCTATCCTCCATCGTATCCTATCCTCTATCCTATCCAATCCTATATCCTACCCTATCCGCTATCCTATCCCATCCTCTATCCTATCCTATCCTCTATAATATCCTATCCTCTATAATATCCTATCCTCTATCCTATCCTACCCTCTATCCTATCCTATCCTCTATAATATCCTATCCTCTATCGTATCCTATCCTCTATCCTATCCTATCCTCAATCCTATCCTATCCTCTATCCTATTCTATCCTCTATCCTATCCTATCCTCTATCCTATCCTATCCTCTATCCTATCCTCTATCCTATCCTATCCTCTATCCTTTTCCATACTCTATCCTATCCTATCCGCTATCCTATCCTCTATTCGATCCTCTCCACTATAATATCGTATCCTCTATCCTATCCTATTCTCAATCCTACTCTATCCTCTATCCTATCATATCCTCTATCCTATTCTATACTCTATCCTATCCTATCCGCTATCTTTTCCTCTATTCGATCCTCTCCTCTATAATATCGTATCCTCTATCCTATCCTGTCCTCTATCCTTCATATCATCCATCCTATCCTATTCTCTATCCTACAATATCCTGTCCTCTATCTTATCCTATCCTCATTCCTATCCTATCCTCTATCCTATTGTATATTCTATCCTATTCTATATTCTATGCCATCCTATCCGATCCTCTATCTTATCCTATCCTCATTCCTATCCTATCCTCTATCCTATCCTATCATCTATCCTATCCTATCCTCTATCGTATCCTATCCTCTATCCTATCCTATCCTCAATCCTATCCTATCCTCTATCCTATTCTATCCTCTATCCTATCCTATCCTCTATCCTATCCTATCCTCTATCCTATCCTCTATCCTATCCTATCCTCTATCCTATCCAATCCTCTATCCTATCCCCTATCCTATCCTCTATCCTATCCTCTATCCTATCCTCTATCCTATCCTATCCTCAATCCTATCCTATCCTCTATCCTGTCCTATCCTCTATCCTATCCTATCCTCTATCCTATCCTATCCTCTATCCTATTATATATTCTATCCGATCCTATTCGATCCTGTATCTTATCCTATCCTCTATCCTATCCTATCCGCATTCCTATCCTATCCTCTATCCTATCCTATCCTCAATCCTATCCTATCCTCTATCCTATCCTATCCTCTATCCTATCCAATCCCCTATCCGATCCTCTATCCTATCATATCCTCTATCCTATCCTATCCTCTATCCTATCCTATCCTCTATCCTATCCTATCCTACCCTCTATCCTATCCTATCCTCTATCCTACCTTATCCTCTATCCTATCCTATCCTCTATAATATCCTATCCTCTATCCTATCCTATCCTCAATCCTATCCTATCCTCTATCCTATTCTATCCTCTATCCTATCCTATCCTCTATCCTATCCTCTATCCTATCCTCTATCCTATCCTCTATCCTATCCTCTATCCTATCCTCTATCCTATCCTCTATCCTATCCTCTATCCTATCCTATCCTCTATCCTATCCTATCCTCTATCCTATCCTATCCTCTATCCTATCCTATCCTCTATCCTATCCTATCGTCTAACCTATCCTATCCTCTATCGTCTCCTGTCCTCTATCCTATACAATCCACTATCCTATCCTCTATCCTATCCTCTATCCTATCCTATCCTCTATCCTATCCTATCTTCTATCCTATCCTATCATGTATCCTATCCACTATCGTATCCTATCCTCTATCCTATCCAATCCTATATCCTATCCTCTATCCTATCCTATCCTCTATCCTATCCTATCCTCTATCCTATCCTATCCTCTATCCTATCCTATCCTCTATCCTATCCTATCCTCTATCCTATCCTATCCTCTATCCTATCCTATCCTCTATCCTATCCTATCCTCTATCCTATCCTATCCTCTATCCTATCCTATCCTCTATCCTATCCTATCCTCTATCCTATCCTATCCTCTATCCTATCCTATCCTCTATCCTATCCTATCCTTTATCCTATCCTATCCTCTATCCTATCCTATCCTCTATAATATCCTATCCTCTATCGTATCCTATCCTCTATCCTATCCTATCCTCTATCCTATCCGATCCTCTATCCTATCATATCCTCTATCCTATCCTATCCTCTATCCTATCGTATCCTCTATCCTATCCTATCCTCTATCCTATCCTATCCTCTATCCTATCCAATCCTATATCCTATCCTCTATCCTATCCTATCCTCTATCCTATCCTATCTTCTATCCTATCCTATCATCTATCCTATCCTATCCTCTATCCTATCCTATCCTCTATCCTATCCTATCCTCTATCCTATCCTATCCTCTATCCTATCCTATCCTCTATCCTATCCTATCCTCTATCCTATCCTATCCTCTATCCTATCCTATCCTCTATCCTATCCTATCCTCTATCCTATCCTATCCTCTATCCTATCCTATCCTCTATCCTATCCTATCCTCTATCCTATCCTATCCTCTATCCTATCCTATCCTCTATCCTATCCTATCCTCTATCCTATCCTATCCTCTATCCTATCCTATCCTTTATCCTATCCTATCCTCTATCCTATCCTATCCTCTATAATATCCTATCCTCTATCCTATCCTATCCGCTACCCTATCCTATCCTCTAACCTATCCTATCCACTATCCTATCCAATCACCTATCCGATCCTCTATCCTATCCTTTCCTCTATCCTATACTATCCTCTATCCTATCCTATCCTCTATCCTATCCAATCACCTATCCGATCCTCTATCCTATCCTTTCCTCTATCCTATCCTATCCTCAATCCTATCCTATCCTCTATCCTATCCTATCCTCTATCCTATCCAATCCCCTATCCTATCCTCTATCCTATCCTATCCTCCATCGTATCCTATCCTCTATCCTATCCAATCCTATATCCTACCCTATCCGCTATCCTATCCCATCCTCTATCCTATCCTATCCTCTATCCTATCCTATCCTCTATAATATCCTATCCTCTATCCTATCCTACCCTCTATCCTATCCTATCCTCTATAATATCCTATCCTCTATCGTATCCTATCCTCTATCCTATCCTATCCTCAATCCTATCCTATCCTCTATCCTATTCTATCCTCTATCCTATCCTATCCTCTATCCTATCCTATCCTCTATCCTATCCTCTATCCTATCCTATCCTCTATCCTTTTCCATACTCTATCCTATCCTATCCGCTATCCTATCCTCTATTCGATCCTCTCCACTATAATATCGTATCCTCTATCCTATCCTATTCTCAATCCTACTCTATCCTCTATCCTATCATATCCTCTATCCTATTCTATACTCTATCCTATCCTATCCGCTATCTTTTCCTCTATTCGATCCTCTCCTCTATAATATCGTATCCTCTATCCTATCCTGTCCTCTATCCTTCATATCATCCATCCTATCCTATTCTCTATCCTACAATATCCTGTCCTCTATCTTATCCTATCCTCATTCCTATCCTATCCTCTATCCTATTGTATATTCTATCCTATTCTATATTCTATGCCATCCTATCCGATCCTCTATCTTATCCTATCCTCATTCCTATCCTATCCTCTATCCTATCCTATCATCTATCCTATCCTATCCTCTATCGTATCCTATCCTCTATCCTATCCTATCCTCAATCCTATCCTATCCTCTATCCTATTCTATCCTCTATCCTATCCTATCCTCTATCCTATCCTATCCTCTATCCTATCCTCTATCCTATCCTATCCTCTATCCTATCCAATCCTCTATCCTATCCCCTATCCTATCCTCTATCCTATCCTCTATCCTATCCTCTATCCTATCCTATCCTCAATCCTATCCTATCCTCTATCCTGTCCTATCCTCTATCCTATCCTATCCTCTATCCTATCCTATCCTCTATCCTATTATATATTCTATCCGATCCTATTCGATCCTGTATCTTATCCTATCCTCTATCCTATCCTATCCGCATTCCTATCCTATCCTCTATCCTATCCTATCCTCAATCCTATCCTATCCTCTATCCTATCCTATCCTCTATCCTATCCAATCCCCTATCCGATCCTCTATCCTATCATATCCTCTATCCTATCCTATCCTCTATCCTATCCTATCCTCTATCCTATCCTATCCTACCCTCTATCCTATCCTATCCTCTATCCTACCTTATCCTCTATCCTATCCTATCCTCTATAATATCCTATCCTCTATCCTATCCTATCCTCAATCCTATCCTATCCTCTATCCTATTCTATCCTCTATCCTATCCTATCCTCTATCCTATCCTCTATCCTATCCTCTATCCTATCCTCTATCCTATCCTCTATCCTATCCTCTATCCTATCCTCTATCCTATCCTATCCTCTATCCTATCCTATCCTCTATCCTATCCTATCCTCTATCCTATCCTATCCTCTATCCTATCCTATCCTCTATCCTATCCTATCGTCTAACCTATCCTATCCTCTATCGTCTCCTGTCCTCTATCCTATACAATCCACTATCCTATCCTCTATCCTATCCTCCATCCTATCCTATCCTCTATCCTATCCTATCTTCTATCCTATCCTATCATGTATCCTATCCACTATCGTATCCTATCCTCTATCCTATCCAATCCTATATCCTATCCTCTATCCTATCCTATCCTCTATCCTATCCTATCCTCTATCCTATCCTATCCTCTATCCTATCCTATCCTCTATCCTATCCTATCCTCTATCCTATCCTATCCTCTATCCTATCCTATCCTCTATCCTATCCTATCCTCTATCCTATCCTATCCTCTATCGTATCCTATCCTCTATCCTATCCTATCCTCTATCCTATCCTATCCTCTATCCTATCCTATCCTCTATCCTATCCTATCCTCTATCCTATCCTATCCTCTATCCTATCCTATCCTCTATCCTATCCTATCCTTTATCCTATCCTATCCTCTATCCTATCCTATCCTCTATAATATCCTATCCTCTATCGTATCCTATCCTCTATCCTATCCTATCCTCTATCCTATCCGATCCTCTATCCTATCACATCCTCTATCCTATCCTATCCTCTATCCTATCGTATCCTCTATCCTATACTATCCTCTATCCTATCCTATCCTCTATCCTATCCAATCCTATATCCTATCCTCTATCCTATCCTATCCTCTATCCTATCCTATCCTCTATCCTATCCTATCCTCTATCCTATCCTATCCTCTAACCTATCCTATCCTCTATCCTATCCTATCCTGTATCCTATCCTATCCTCTATCCTATCCTATCCTCTATAATATCCTATCCTCTATCCTATCCTATCCGCTACCCTATCCTATCCTCTAACCTATCCTATCCTCTATCCTATCCTTTCCTCTATCCTATACTATCCTCTATCCTATCCTATCCTCTATCCTATCCAAACACCTATCCGATCCTCTATCCTATCCTTTCCTCTATCCTATCCTATCCTCTATCCTATCCTATCCTCTATCCTATCCAATCCCCTATCCTATCCTCTATCCTATCCTATCCTCTATCGTATCCTATCCTCTATCCTATCCAATCCTATATCCTATCCTATCCGCTATCCTATCCCATCCTCTATCCTATCCTATCCTCTATCCTATCCTATCCTCTATAATATCCTATCCTCTATCCTATCCTACCCTCTATCCAATCCTATCCTCTATCCTATCCTATCCTCTATCCTATCCTCTATTCTATCCTCTATCCTATCCTATCCTCTATCCTATCCAATCCCCTAACCTATCCTCTATCCTATCCTCTATCGTCTCCTGTCCTCTATCCTATACAATCCCCTATCCTATCCTCTATCCTATCCTATCCTCTATCCTATCCTATCCTCTATAATATCCTATCCTCTATCTTATCCTATCCTCATTCCTATCCTATCCTCTATCCTATCCTATCATCTATCCTATCTACTATCCTATCCTATCCTCAATCCTATCCTATCCTCTATCCTATCTTATCCTCTACCCTATCCTTTCCTCTATCCTATCCAATCCTCTATCGTCTTCTGTCCTCTATCCTATACAATCCACTATCCTATCCTCTATCCTATCCTATCCTCTATCCTATCCTCTATCCTATCCTATCCTCTATCCTATTCCATACTCTATCCTATCCTATCCGCTATCCTATCCTCTATTCGATCCTCTCCACTATAATATCGTATCCTCTATCCTATCCTATCCTCAATCCTACTCTATCCTCTATCCTATCATATCCTCTATCCTATTCTATACTCTATCCTATCCTATCCGCTATCCCTTCCTCTATACGATCCTCTCCTCTATAATATCGTATCCTCTATCCTATCCTGTCCTCTATCCTTCATATCATCCATCCTATCCTATTCTCTATCCTACAATATCCTGTCCTCCATCTTATCCTATCCTCATTCCTATCCTATCCTCTATCCTATCCTATCATCTATCCTATCCACTATCGTATCCTATCCTCTATCCTATCCAATCCTATATCCTATCCTCTATCCTATCATATCCTCTGTCCTATTCTATACTCTATCCTATCCTATCCGCTATCCTTTCCTCTATTCGATCCTCTCCTCTATAATATCGTATCCTCTTTCCTATCCTGTCCTCTATCCTTCATATCTTCCATCCTATCCTATTCTCTATCCTACAATATGCTGTCCTCTATCTTATCCTATTCTCTATTCTATCCAATCCTGTTTCCTATACTGTATCGTATCGTATTCTCTATCCTATCCTATCCTCCATCCTATCCTATCCTCTATCCTATCCTATCCTCTATCCTATTGTATTTTCTATCCTATTCTATATTCTATGCCATCCTATCCGATCCTCTATCTTATCCTATCCATATTCCTATCCTATCCTCTATCCTATCATCTATCCTATCCACTATCCTATCCTATCCTCAATCCTATCCTATCCTCTATCCTATCTTATCCTCTACCCTATCCTTTCCTCTATCCTATCCAATCCTCTATCGTCTTCTGTCCTCTATCCTATACAATCCACTATCCTATCCTCTATCCTATCCTATCCTCTAACCTATCCTATCCTCTATCGTCTTCTGTCCTCTATCCTATACAATCCACTATCCTATCCTCTATCCTATCCTCTATCCTATCCTATCCTCTATCCTATCCTATCCTCTATCCTATCCTATCCTCTATCCTATCCTATCCTCTAACCTATCCTATCCTCTATCCTATCCTATCCTCTATCCTATCCTATCCTCTATCCTATCCTATCCTCTATAATATCCTATCCTGTATCCTATCCTATCCGCTACCCTATCCTATCCTCTAACCTATCCTATCCTCTATCCTATCCAATCACCTATCCGATCCTCTATCCTATCCTTTCCTCTATCCTATACTATCCTCTATCCTATCCTATCCTCTATCCTATCCAATCAACTATCCGATCCTCTATCCTATCCTTTCCTCTATCCTATCCTATCCTCAATCCTATCCTATCCTCTATCCTATCCTATCCTATCCTCTATCCTATCCTATCCTCTATCGTATCCTATCCTCTATCCTATCCAATCCTATATCCTATCCTATCCGCTATCCTATCCCATCCTCTATCCTATCCTATCCTCTATCCTATCCTATCCTCTATAATATCCTATCCTCTATCCTATCCTACCCTCTATCCAATCCTATCCTCTATCCTATCCTATCCTCTATCCTATCCTCTATTCTATCCTCTATCCTATCCTATCCTCTATCCTATCCAATCCCCTAACCTATCCTCTATCCTATCCTCTATCGTCTCCTGTCCTCTATCCTATACAATCCCCTATCCTATCCTCTATCCTATCCTATCCTCTATCCTATCCTATCCTCTATAATATCCTATCCTCTATCGTATCCTATCCTCTATCCTATCCTATCCTCAATCCTATCCTATCCTCTATCGTATCCTATCCTCTATCCTATCCTATCCTCAATCCTATCCTATCCTCTATCCTATTCTATCCTCTATCCTATCCTATCCTCTATCCTATCCTATCCTCTATCCTATCCTCTATCCTATCCTATCCTCTATCCTATCCCCTATCCTATCCTCTATTCTATCCTCTATCCTATCCTCTATCCTATCCTATCCTCTATCCTGTCCTATCCTCTATCCTATCCTATCCTCTATCCTATCCAATCCTACATCCTATCCTCTATCCTATCCTATCCTCTATCCTATCCTATCCTCTATCCTATCCTATCCTCTATCCTATCCTATCCTCTAACCTATCCTATCCTCTATCCTATCCTATCCTCTATCCTATCCTATCCTCTATAATATCCTATCCTCTATCCGATCCTATCCGCTACCCTATCCTATCCTCTAACCTATCCTATCCTCTATCCTCTCCAATCACCTATCCGATCCTCTATCCTATCCTTTCCTCTATCCTATACTATCCTCTATCCTATCCTATCCTCTATCCTATCCTATCCGCTACCCTATCCTATCCTCTAACCTATCCTATCCTCTATCCTATCCAATCACCTATCCGATCCTCTATCCTATCCTTTCCTCTATCCTATCATATCCTCAATCCTATCCTATCCTCTATCCTATCCAATCACCTATCCGATCCTCTATCCTATCCTTTCCTCTATCCTATCATATCCTCAATCCTATCCTATCCTCTATCCTATCCTATCCTCTATCCTATCCAATCCCCTATCCTATCCTCTATCCTATCCTATCCTCTATCGTATCCTATCCTCTATCCTATCCAATCCTATATCCTATCCTATCCTCTATCCTATCCTATCCTCTATCCTATCCTATCCTCTATCCTATCCTATCCTCTATCCTATCCTATCCTCTATCCTATCCTATCCTCTATCCTATCCTATCCTCTATCCTATCCTATCCTCTATCCTATCCTATCCTCTATCCTATCCTATCCTACCCTCTATCCTATCCTATCCTCTATCCTACCTTATCCTCTATCCTATCCTATCCTCTATAATATCCTATCCTCTATCCTATCCTATCCTCAATCCTATCCTATCCTCTATCCTATTCTATCCTCTATCCTATCATATCCTCTATCCTATCCTCTATCCTATCCTCTATCCTATCCTCTATCCTATCCTCTATCCTATCCTCTATCCTATCCTCTATCCTATCCTCTATCCTATCCTATCCTCTATCCTATCCTATCCTCTATCCTATCCTATCGTCTAACCTATCCTATCCTCTATCGTCTCCTGTCCTCTATCCTATACAATCCACTATCCTATCCTCTATCCTATCCTCTATCCTATCCTATCCTCTATCCTATCCTATCTTCTATCCTATCCTATCATGTATCCTATCCACTATCGTATCCTATCCTCTATCCTATCCAATCCTATATCCTATCCTCTATCCTATCCTATCCTCTATCCTATCCTATCCTCTATCCTATCCTATCCTCTATCCTATCCAATCCTCTATCCTATCCTATCCTCTATCCTATCCTATCCTCTATCCTATCCTATCCTCTATCCTATCCTATCCTCTATCCTATCCTATCCTCTATCCTATCCTATCCTCTATCCTATCCTATCCTCTATCCTATCCTATCCTCTATCCTATCCTATCCTCTATCCTATCCTATCCTCTATCCTCTATCCTATCCTCTATCCTATCCTATCCTCTATCCTATCCTATCTTCTATCCTATCCTATCATGTATCCTATCCACTATCGTATCCTATCCTCTATCCTATCCAATCCTATATCCTATCCTCTATCCTATCCTATCCTCTATCCTATCCTATCCTCTATCCTATCCTATCCTCTATCCTATCCAATCCTCTATCCTATCCTATCCTCTATCCTATCCTATCCTCTATCCTATCCTATCCTCTATCCTATCCTATCCTCTATCCTATCCTATCCTCTATCCTATCCTATCCTCTATCCTATCCTATCCTCTATCCTATCCTATCCTCTATCCTATCCTATCCTCTATCCTATCCTATCCTCTATCCTATCCTATCCTCTATCCTATCCTATCCTCTATCCTATCCTATCCTCTATCCTATCCTATCCTCTATCCTATCCTATCCTCTATCCTATCCTATCCTCTATAATATCCTATCCTCTATCGTATCCTATCCTCTATCCTATCCTATCCTCTATCCTATCCGATCCTCTATCCTATCATATCCTCTATCCTATCCTATCCTCTATCCTATCCTATCCTCTATCCTATCCTATCCTCTATCCTATCCTATCCTCTATCCTATCCTATCCTCTATCCTATCCAATCCTATATCCTATCCTCTATCCTATCCTATCCTCTATCCTATCCTATCCTCTATCCTATCCTATCCTCTATCCTCTATCCTATCCTATCCTCTAACCTATCCTATCCTCTATCCTATCCTATCCTCTATCCTATCCTATCCTCTATAATATCCTATCCTCTATCCTATCCTATCCGCTACCCTATCCTTTCCTCTAACCTATCCTATCCTCTATCCTATCCAATCACCTATCCGATCCTCTATCCTATCCTTTCCTCTATCCTATACTATCCTCTATCCTATCCTATCCTCTATCCTATCCTATCCGCTACCCTATCCTATCCTCTAACCTATCCTATCCTCTATCCTATCCAATCACCTATCCGATCCTCTATCCTATCCTTTCCTCTATCCTATCATATCCTCAATCCTATCCTATCCTCTATCCTATCCTATCCTCTATCCTATGCAATCCCCTATCCTACCCTCTATCCTATCCTATCCTCTATCGTCTCCTGTCCTCTATCCTATACAATCCCCTATCCTATCCTCTATCCTATCCTATCCTCTATCCTATCCTATCCTCTGTAATATCCTATCCTCTATCGTATCCTATCCTCTATCCTATCCTATCCTCAATCCTATCCTATCCTCTATCCTATTCTATCCTCTATCCTATCCTATCCTCTATCCTATCCTATCCTCTATCCTATCCTCTATCCTATCCTATCCTCTATCCTATCCAATCCTCTATCCTATCCCCTATCCTATCCTCTATCCTATCCTCTATCCTATCCTCTATCCTATCCTATCCTCTATCCTGTCCTATCCTCTATCCTATCCTATCCTCTATCCTATCCAATCCTATATCCTATCCTCTATCCTATCCTATCCTCTATCCTATCCTATCCTCTATCCTATCCTATCCTCTATCCTATCCTATCCTCTAACCTATCCTATCCTCTATCCTATCCTATCCTCTATCCTATCCTATCCTCTATAATATCCTATCCTCTATCCGATCCTATCCGCTACCCTATCCTATCCTCTAACCTATCCTATCCTCTATCCTCTCCAATCACCTATCCGATCCTCTATCCTATCCTTTCCTCTATCCTATACTATCCTCTATCCTATCCTATCCTCTATCCTATCCTATCCGCTACCCTATCCTATCCTCTAACCTATCCTATCCTCTATCCTATCCAATCACCTATCCGATCCTCTATCCTATCCTTTCCTCTATCCTATCATATCCTCAATCCTATCCTATCCTCTATCCTATCCTATCCTCTATCCTATCCAATCCCCTATCCTATCCTCTATCCTATCCTATCCTCTATCGTATCCTATCCTCTATCCTATCCAATCCTATATCCTATCCTATCCGCTATCCTATCCCATCCTCTATCCTATCCTATCCTCTATCCTATCCTATCCTCTATAATATCCTATCCTCTATCCTATCCTACATTCTATCCAATCCTATCCTCTATCCTATCCTATCCTCTATCCTATCCTCTATTCTATCCTCTATCCTATCCTATCCTCTATCCTATCCAATCCCCTAACCTATCCTCTATCCTATCCTCTATCGTCTCCTGTCCTCTATCCTATACAATCCCCTATCCTATCCTCTATCCTATCCTATCCTCTATCCTATCCTATCCTCTGTAATATCCTATCCTCTATCGTATCCTATCCTCTATCCTATCCTATCCTCAATCCTATCCTATCCTCTATCCTATTCTATCCTCTATCCTATCCTATCCTCTATCCTATCCTCTATCCTATCCAATCCTCTATCCTATCCCCTATCCTATCCTCTATCCTATCCTCTATCCTATCCTCTATCCTATCCTATCCTCTATCCTGTCCTATCCTCTATCCTATCCTATCCTCTATCCTATCCAATCCTATATCCTATCCTCTATCCTATCCTATCCTCTATCCTATCCTATCCTCTATCCTATCCTATCCTCTATCCTATCCTATCCTCTAACCTATCCTATCCTCTATCCTATCCTATCCTCTATCCTATCCTATCCTCTATAATATCCTATCCTCTATCCGATCCTATCCGCTACCCTATCCTATCCTCTAACCTATCCTATCCTCTATCCTCTCCAATCACCTATCCGATCCTCTATCCTATCCTTTCCTCTATCCTATACTATCCTCTATCCTATCCTATCCTCTATCCTATCCTATCCGCTACCCTATCCTATCCTCTAACCTATCCTATCCTCTATCCTATCCAATCACCTATCCGATCCTCTATCCTATCCTTTCCTCTATCCTATCATATCCTCAATCCTATCCTATCCTCTATCCTATCCTATCCTCTATCCTATCCAATCCCCTATCCTATCCTCTATCCTATCCTATCCTCTATCGTATCCTATCCTCTATCCTATCCAATCCTATATCCTATCCTATCCGCTATCCTATCCCATCCTCTATCCTATCCTATCCTCTATCCTATCCTATCCTCTATAATATCCTATCCTCTATCCTATCCTACCCTCTATCCAATCCTATCCTCTATCCTATCCTATCCTCTATCCTATCCTCTATTCTATCCTCTATCCTATCCTATCCTCTATCCTATCCAATCCCCTAACCTATCCTCTATCCTATCCTCTATCGTCTCCTGTCCTCTATCCTATACAATCCCCTATCCTATCCTCTATCCTATCCTATCCTCTATCCTATCCTATCCTCTGTAATATCCTATCCTCTATCCTATCCTATCCTCTATCCTATCCTATCCTCTATCCTATCCTATCCTCTAACCTATCCTATCCTCTATCCTATCCTATCCTCTATCCTATCCTATCCTCTATAATATCCTATCCTCTATCCTATCCTATCCGCTACCCTATCCTATCCTCTAACCTATCCTATCCTCTATCCTATCCAATCACCTATCCGATCCTCTATCCTATCCTTTCCTCTATCCTATACTATCCTCTATCCTATCCTATCCTCTATCCTATCCTATCCGCTACCCTATCCTATCCTCTAACCTATCCTATCCTCTATCCTATCCAATCACCTATCCGATCCTCTATCCTATCCTTTCCTCTATCCTATCATATCCTCAATCCTATCCTATCCCCTATCCTATCCTATCCTCTATCCTATCCAATCCCCTATCCTATCCTCTATCCTATCCTATCCTCTATCGTATCCTATCCTCTATCCTATCCAATCCTATATCCTATCCTATCCGCTATCCTATCCCATCCTCTATCCTATCCTATCCTCTATCCTATCCTATCCTCTATAATATCCTATCCTCTATCCTATCCTACCCTCTATCCAATCCTATCCTCTATCCTATCCTATCCTCTATCCTATCCTCTATTCTATCCTCTATCCTATCCTATCCTCTATCCTATCCAATCCCCTAACCTATCCTCTATCCTATCCTCTATCGTCTCCTGTCCTCTATCCTATACAATCCCCTATCCTATCCTCTATCCTATCCTATCCTCTATCCTATCCTATCCTCTATAATATCCTATCCTCTATCGTATCCTATCCTCTATCCTATCCTATCCTCAATCCTATCCTATCCTCTATCCTATTCTATCCTCTATCCTATCCTATCCTCTATCCTATCCTATCCTCTATCCTATCCTCTATCCTATCCTATCCTCTATCCTATCCAATCCTCTATCCTATCCCCTATCCTATCCTCTATCCTATCCTCTATCCTATCCTCTATCCTATCCTATCCTCAATCCTATCCTATCCTCTATCCTGTCCTATCCTCTATCCTATCCTATCCTCTATCCTATCCTATCCTCTATCCTATTATATATTCTATCCGATCCTATTCGATCCTGTATCTTATCCTATCCTCTATCCTATCCTATCCGCATTCCTATCCTATCCTCTATCCTATCCTATCCTCAATCCTATCCTATCCTCTATCCTATCCTATCCTCTATCCTATCCAATCCCCTATCCGATCCTCTATCCTATCATATCCTCTATCCTATCCTATCCTCTATCCTATCCTATCCTACCCTCTATCCTATCCTATCCTCTATCCTACCTTATCCTCTATCCTATCCTATCCTCTATAATATCCTATCCTCTATCCTATCCTATCCTCAATCCTATCCTATCCTCTATCCTATTCTATCCTCTATCCTATCCTATCCTCTATCCTATCCTCTATCCTATCCTCTATCCTATCCTCTATCCTATCCTCTATCCTATCCTCTATCCTATCCTCTATCCTATCCTCTATCCTATCCTCTATCCTATCCTATCCTCTATCCTATCCTATCCTCTATCCTATCCTATCCTCTATCCTATCCTATCCTCTATCCTATCCTATCGTCTAACCTATCCTATCCTCTATCGTCTCCTGTCCTCTATCCTATACAATCCACTATCCTATCCTCTATCCTATCCTCTATCCTATCCTATCCTCTATCCTATCCTATCTTCTATCCTATAATATCATGTATCCTATCCACTATCGTATCCTATCCTCTATCCTATCCAATCCTATATCCTATCCTCTATCCTATCCTATCCTCTATCCTATCCTATCCTCTATCCTATCCTATCCTCTATCCTATCCTATCCTCTATCCTATCCTATCCTCTATCCTATCCTATCCTCTATCCTATCCTATCCTCTATCCTATCCTATCCTCTATCCTATCCTATCCTCTATCCTATCCTATCCTCTATCCTATCCTATCCTCTATCCTATCCTATCCTTTATCCTATCCTATCCTCTATCCTATCCTATCCTCTATAATATCCTATCCTCTATCGTATCCTATCCTCTATCCTATCCTATCCTCTATCCTATCCGATCCTCTATCCTATCATATCCTCTATCCTATCCTATCCTCTATCCTATCGTATCCTCTATCCTATCCTATCCTCTATCCTATCCTATCCTCTATCCTATCCAATCCTATATCCTATCCTCTATCCTATCCTATCCTCTATCCTATCCTATCTTCTATCCTATCCTATCATCTATCCTATCCTATCCTCTAACCTATCCTATCCTCTATCCTATCCTATCCTCTATCCTATCCTATCCTCTATCCTATCCTATCCTCTATAATATCCTATCCTCTATCCTATCCTATCCGCTACCCTATCCTATCCTCTAACCTATCCTATCCACTATCCTATCCAATCACCTATCCGATCCTCTATCCTATCCTTTCCTCTATCCTATACTATCCTCTATCCTATCCTATCCTCTATCCTATCCAATCACCTATCCGATCCTCTATCCTATCCTTTCCTCTATCCTATCCTTTCCTCAATCCTATCCTATCCTCTATCCTATCCTATCCTCTATCCTATCCAATCCCCTATCCTATCCTCTATCCTATCCTATCCTCCATCGTATCCTATCCTCTATCCTATCCAATCCTATATCCTACCCTATCCGCTATCCTATCCCATCCTCTATCCTATCCTATCCTCTATAATATCCTATCCTCTATAATATCCTATCCTCTATCCTATCCTACCCTCTATCCTATCCTATCCTCTATAATATCCTATCCTCTATCGTATCCTATCCTCTATCCTATCCTATCCTCAATCCTATCCTATCCTCTATCCTATACTATCATCTATCCTATCCACTATCGTATCCTATCCTCTATCCTATCCAATCCTATATCCTATCCTCTATCCTATCCTATCCTCTATCCTATCCTTTCCTCTATCCTATCCAATCCCCTATCCTATCCTCTATCCTATCCTATTCTCTATCCTATCCTCTATCCTATCCTCTATCCTATCCTCCATCCTATCCTATCCTCTATCCTATCCTATCCTCTATCCTATTGTATATTCTATCCAACCTAACCTCTATCCTATCCTATCCTCTATCCTATCCAATCACCTATCCGATCCTCTATCCTATCCTTTCCTCTATCCTATCCTATCCTCTATAATATCGTATCCTCTATCCTATCCTATCCTATACTCTATCCTATCCAATCCCCTATCCTATCCTCTATCCTATCCTCTATCCTATCCTATCCTCTATCCTATCCTATCCTCTATCCTATACTATCCTCTATCCTATCCTATCATCTATCCTATCCACTATCGTATCCTATCCTCTATCCTATCCAATCCTATATCCTATCCTCTATCCTATCCCATCCTCTATCCTATCCTTTCCTCTATCCTATCCAATCCCCTATCCTATCCTCTATCCTGTCCTATCCTCTATCCTATCCTCTATCCTATCCTCTATCCTATCCTATCCTCTATCCTATCCTATCCTCCAACCTATCCTATCCTCTATCGTCTCCTTTCCTCTATCCTATACAATCCACTATCCTATCCTCTATCCTATCCCCTATCCTATCCTATCCTCTATCCTATCCTATCCTTTATCCTATCCTATCCTCTATAATATCCTATCCTCTATCGTATCCTATCCTCTATCCTATCCTATCCTCTATCCTAACCTATCCGCTACCCTATCCTACCCTCTATCCTATCCTATCCTCTATCCTTTCCAATCACCTATCCGATCCTCTACCCTATCCTTTCCTCTATCCTATACTATCCTCAATCCTATCCTATCCTCTATCCTATTCTATCCTCTATCCTATCCTATCCTCTATCCTATCCTATCCTCTATCCTATCCTCTATCCTATCATATCCTCTATCCTATCCAATCCTCTATCCTATCCCCTATCCTATCCTCTATCCTATCCTCTATCCTATCCTCTATCCTATCCTATCCTCAATCCTATCCTATCCTCTATCCTGTCCTATCCTCTATCCTATCCTATCCTCTATCCTATCCTATCCTCTATCCTATTATATATTCTATCCGATCCTATTCGATCCTGTATCTTATCCTATCCTCTATCCTATCCTATCCGCATTCCTATCCTATCCTCTATCCTATCCTATCCTCAATCCTATCCTATCCTCTATCCTATCCTATCCTCTATCCTATCCAATCCCCTATCCGATCCTCTATCCTATCATATCCTCTATCCTATCCTATCCTCTATCCTATCCTATCCTCTATCCTATCCTATCCTACCCTCTATCCTATCCTATCCTCTATCCTACCTTATCCTCTATCCTATCCTATCCTCTATAATATCCTATCCTCTATCCTATCCTATCCTCAATCCTATCCTATCCTCTATCCTATCCTATCCTCTATCCTATCCTATCCTCTATCCTATTATATATTCTATCCGATCCTATTCGATCCTGTATCTTATCCTATCCTCTATCCTATCCTATCCGCATTCCTATCCTATCCTCTATCCTATCCTATCCTCAATCCTATCCTATCCTCTATCCTATCCTATCCTCTATCCTATCCAATCCCCTATCCGATCCTCTATCCTATCATATCCTCTATCCTATCCTATCCTCTATCCTATCCTATCCTCTATCCTATCCTATCCTACCCTCTATCCTATCCTATCCTCTATCCTACCTTATCCTCTATCCTATCCTATCCTCTATAATATCCTATCCTCTATCCTATCCTATCCTCAATCCTATCCTATCCTCTATCGTCTCCTGTCCTCTATCCTATACAATCCACTATCCTATCCTCTATCCTATCCTCTATCCTATCCTATCCTCTATCCTATCCTATCTTCTATCCTATCCTATCATGTATCCTATCCACTATCGTATCCTATCCTCTATCCTATCCAATCCTATATCCTATCCTCTATCCTATCCTATCCTCTATCCTATCCTATCCTCTATCCTATCCTATCCTCTATCCTATCCAATCCTCTATCCTATCCTATCCTCTATCCTATCCTATCCTCTATCCTATCCTATCCTCTATCCTATCCTATCCTCTATCCTATCCTATCCTCTATCCTATCCTATCCTCTATCCTATCCTATCCTCTATCCTATCCTATCCTCTATCCTATCCTATCCTCTATCCTATCCTATCCTCTATCCTCTATCCTATCCTCTATCCTATCCTATCCTCTATCCTATCCTATCTTCTATCCTATCCTATCATGTATCCTATCCACTATCGTATCCTATCCTCTATCCTATCCAATCCTATATCCTATCCTCTATCCTATCCTATCCTCTATCCTATCCTATCCTCTATCCTATCCTATCCTCTATCCTATCCAATCCTCTATCCTATCCTATCCTCTATCCTATCCTATCCTCTATCCTATCCTATCCTCTATCCTATCCTATCCTCTATCCTATCCTATCCTCTATCCTATCCTATCCTCTATCCTATCCTATCCTCTATCCTATCCTATCCTCTATCCTATCCTATCCTCTATCCTATCCTATCCTCTATCCTATCCTATCCTCTATCCTATCCTATCCTCTATCCTATCCTATCCTCTATCCTATCCTATCCTCTATCCTATCCTATCCTCTATCCTATCCTATCCTCTATCCTATCCTATCCTCTATAATATCCTATCCTCTATCGTATCCTATCCTCTATCCTATCCTATCCTCTATCCTATCCGATCCTCTATCCTATCATATCCTCTATCCTATCCTATCCTCTATCCTATCCTATCCTCTATCCTATCCTATCCTCTATCCTATCCTATCCTCTATCCTATCCTATCCTCTATCCTATCCAATCCTATATCCTATCCTCTATCCTATCCTATCCTCTATCCTATCCTATCCTCTATCCTATCCTATCCTCTATCCTCTATCCTATCCTATCCTCTAACCTATCCTATCCTCTATCCTATCCTATCCTCTATCCTATCCTATCCTCTATAATATCCTATCCTCTATCCTATCCTATCCGCTACCCTATCCTTTCCTCTAACCTATCCTATCCTCTATCCTATCCAATCACCTATCCGATCCTCTATCCTATCCTTTCCTCTATCCTATACTATCCTCTATCCTATCCTATCCTCTATCCTATCCTATCCGCTACCCTATCCTATCCTCTAACCTATCCTATCCTCTATCCTATCCAATCACCTATCCGATCCTCTATCCTATCCTTTCCTCTATCCTATCATATCCTCAATCCTATCCTATCCTCTATCCTATCCTATCCTCTATCCTATGCAATCCCCTATCCTATCCTCTATCCTATCCTATCCTCTATCGTATCCTATCCTCTATCCTATCCAATCCTATATCCTATCCTATCCGCTATCCTATCCCATCCTCTATCCTATCCTATCCTCTATCCTATCCTATCCTCTATAATATCCTATCCTCTATCCTATCCTACCCTCTATCCAATCCTATCCTCTATCCTATCCTATCCTCTATCCTATCCTCTATTCTATCCTCTATCCTATCCTATCCTCTATCCTATCCAATCCCCTAACCTATCCTCTATCCTATCCTCTATCGTCTCCTGTCCTCTATCCTATACAATCCCCTATCCTATCCTCTATCCTATCCTATCCTCTATCCTATCCTATCCTCTGTAATATCCTATCCTCTATCGTATCCTATCCTCTATCCTATCCTATCCTCAATCCTATCCTATCCTCTATCCTATTCTATCCTCTATCCTATCCTATCCTCTATCCTATCCTATCCTCTATCCTATCCTCTATCCTATCCTATCCTCTATCCTATCCAATCCTCTATCCTATCCCCTATCCTATCCTCTATCCTATCCTCTATCCTATCCTCTATCCTATCCTATCCTCTATCCTGTCCTATCCTCTATCCTATCCTATCCTCTATCCTATCCAATACTATATCCTATCCTCTATCCTATCCTATCCTCTATCCTATCCTATCCTCTATCCTATCCTATCCTCTATCCTATCCTATCCTCTAACCTATCCTATCCTCTATCCTATCCTATCCTCTATCCTATCCTATCCTCTATAATATCCTATCCTCTATCCGATCCTATCCGCTACCCTATCCTATCCTCTAACCTATCCTATCCTCTATCCTCTCCAATCACCTATCCGATCCTCTATCCTATCCTTTCCTCTATCCTATACTATCCTCTATCCTATCCTATCCTCTATCCTATCCTATCCGCTACCCTATCCTATCCTCTAACCTATCCTATCCTCTATCCTATCCAATCACCTATCCGATCCTCTATCCTATCCTTTCCTCTATCCTATCATATCCTCAATCCTATCCTATCCTCTATCCTATCCTATCCTCTATCCTATCCAATCCCCTATCCTATCCTCTATCCTATCCTATCCTCTATCGTATCCTATCCTCTATCCTATCCAATCCTATATCCTATCCTATCCGCTATCCTATCCCATCCTCTATCCTATCCTATCCTCTATCCTATCCTATCCTCTATAATATCCTATCCTCTATCCTATCCTACATTCTATCCAATCCTATCCTCTATCCTATCCTATCCTCTATCCTATCCTCTATTCTATCCTCTATCCTATCCTATCCTCTATCCTATCCAATCCCCTAACCTATCCTCTATCCTATCCTCTATCGTCTCCTGTCCTCTATCCTATACAATCCCCTATCCTATCCTCTATCCTATCCTATCCTCTATCCTATCCTATCCTCTGTAATATCCTATCCTCTATCGTATCCTATCCTCTATCCTATCCTATCCTCAATCCTATCCTATCCTCTATCCTATTCTATCCTCTATCCTATCCTATCCTCTATCCTATCCTATCCTCTATCCTATCCTCTATCCTATCCTATCCTCTATCCTATCCAATCCTCTATCCTATCCCCTATCCTATCCTCTATCCTATCCTCTATCCTATCCTCTATCCTATCCTATCCTCTATCCTGTCCTATCCTCTATCCTATCCTATCCTCTATCCTATCCAATCCTATATCCTATCCTCTATCCTATCCTATCCTCTATCCTATCCTATCCTCTATCCTATCCTATCCTCTATCCTATCCTATCCTCTAACCTATCCTATCCTCTATCCTATCCTATCCTCTATCCTATCCTATCCTCTATAATATCCTATCCTCTATCCGATCCTATCCGCTACCCTATCCTATCCTCTAACCTATCCTATCCTCTATCCTCTCCAATCACCTATCCGATCCTCTATCCTATCCTTTCCTCTATCCTATACTATCCTCTATCCTATCCTATCCTCTATCCTATCCTATCCGCTACCCTATCCTATCCTCTAACCTATCCTATCCTCTATCCTATCCAATCACCTATCCGATCCTCTATCCTATCCTTTCCTCTATCCTATCATATCCTCAATCCTATCCTATCCTCTATCCTATCCTATCCTCTATCCTATCCAATCCCCTATCCTATCCTCTATCCTATCCTATCCTCTATCGTATCCTATCCTCTATCCTATCCAATCCTATATCCTATCCTATCCGCTATCCTATCCCATCCTCTATCCTATCCTATCCTCTATCCTATCCTATCCTCTATAATATCCTATCCTCTATCCTATCCTACCCTCTATCCAATCCTATCCTCTATCCTATCCTATCCTCTATCCTATCCTCTATTCTATCCTCTATCCTATCCTATCCTCTATCCTATCCAATCCCCTAACCTATCCTCTATCCTATCCTCTATCGTCTCCTGTCCTCTATCCTATACAATCCCCTATCCTATCCTCTATCCTATCCTATCCTCTATCCTATCCTATCCTCTGTAATATCCTATCCTCTATCCTATCCTATCCTCTATCCTATCCTATCCTCTATCCTATCCTATCCTCTATCCTATCCTATCCTCTATCCTATCCTATCCTCTATCCTATCCTATCCTCTATCCTATCCTATCCTTTATCCTATCCTATCCTCTATCCTATCCTATCCTCTATAATATCCTATCCTCTATCGTATCCTATCCTCTATCCTATCCTATCCTCTATCCTATCCGATCCTCTATCCTATCATATCCTCTATCCTATCCTATCCTCTATCCTATCGTATCCTCTATCCTATCCTATCCTCTATCCTATCCTATCCTCTATCCTATCCAATCCTATATCCTATCCTCTATCCTATCCTATCCTCTATCCTATCCTATCTTCTATCCTATCCTATCATCTATCCTATCCTATCCTCTAACCTATCCTATCCTCTATCCTATCCTATCCTCTATCCTATCCTATCCTCTATCCTATCCTATCCTCTATAATATCCTATCCTCTATCCTATCCTATCCGCTACCCTATCCTATCCTCTAACCTATCCTATCCACTATCCTATCCAATCACCTATCCGATCCTCTATCCTATCCTTTCCTCTATCCTATACTATCCTCTATCCTATCCTATCCTCTATCCTATCCAATCACCTATCCGATCCTCTATCCTATCCTTTCCTCTATCCTATCCTATCCTCAATCCTATCCTATCCTCTATCCTATCCTATCCTCTATCCTATCCAATCCCCTATCCTATCCTCTATCCTATCCTATCCTCCATCGTATCCTATCCTCTATCCTATCCAATCCTATATCCTACCCTATCCGCTATCCTATCCCATCCTCTATCCTATCCTATCCTCTATAATATCCTATCCTCTATAATATCCTATCCTCTATCCTATCCTACCCTCTATCCTATCCTATCCTCTATAATATCCTATCCTCTATCGTATCCTATCCTCTATCCTATCCTATCCTCAATCCTATCCTACCCTCTATCCTATTCTATCCTCTATCCTATCCTATCCTCTATCCTATCCTATCCTCTATCCTATCCTCTATCCTATCCTATCCTCTATCCTTTTCCATACTCTATCCTATCCTATCCGCTATCCTATCCTCTATTCGATCCTCTCCACTATAATATCGTATCCTCTATCCTATCCTATTCTCAATCCTACTCTATCCTCTATCCTATCATATCCTCTATCCTATTCTATACTCTATCCTATCCTATCCGCTATCTTTTCCTCTATTCGATCCTCTCCTCTATAATATCGTATCCTCTATCCTATCCTGTCCTCTATCCTTCATATCATCCATCCTATCCTATTCTCTATCCTACAATATCCTGTCCTCTATCTTATCCTATCCTCATTCCTATCCTATCCTCTATCCTATTGTATATTCTATCCTATTCTATATTCTATGCCATCCTATCCGATCCTCTATCTTATCCTATCCTCATTCCTATCCTATCCTCTATCCTATCCTATCATCTATCCTATCCTATCCTCTATCGTATCCTATCCTCTATCCTATCCTATCCTCAATCCTATCCTATCCTCTATCCTATTCTATCCTCTATCCTATCCTATCCTCTATCCTATCCTATCCTCTATCCTATCCTCTATCCTATCCTATCCTCTATCCTATCCAATCCTCTATCCTATCCCCTATCCTATCCTCTATCCTATCCTCTATCCTATCCTCTATCCTATCCTATCCTCAATCCTATCCTATCCTCTATCCTGTCCTATCCTCTATCCTATCCTATCCTCTATCCTATCCTATCCTCTATCCTATTATATATTCTATCCGATCCTATTCGATCCTGTATCTTATCCTATCCTCTATCCTATCCTATCCGCATTCCTATCCTATCCTCTATCCTATCCTATCCTCAATCCTATCCTATCCTCTATCCTATCCTATCCTCTATCCTATCCAATCCCCTATCCGATCCTCTATCCTATCATATCCTCTATCCTATCCTATCCTCTATCCTATCCTATCCTCTATCCTATCCTATCCTACCCTCTATCCTATCCTATCCTCTATCCTACCTTATCCTCTATCCTATCCTATCCTCTATAATATCCTATCCTCTATCCTATCCTATCCTCAATCCTATCCTATCCTCTATCCTATTCTATCCTCTATCCTATCCTATCCTCTATCCTATCCTCTATCCTATCCTCTATCCTATCCTCTATCCTATCCTCTATCCTATCCTCTATCCTATCCTCTATCCTATCCTCTATCCTATCCTATCCTCTATCCTATCCTATCCTCTATCCTATCCTATCCTCTATCCTATCCTATCCTCTATCCTATCCTATCGTCTAACCTATCCTATCCTCTATCGTCTCCTGTCCTCTATCCTATACAATCCACTATCCTATCCTCTATCCTATCCTCTATCCTATCCTATCCTCTATCCTATCCTATCTTCTATCCTATCCTATCATGTATCCTATCCACTATCGTATCCTATCCTCTATCCTATCCAATCCTATATCCTATCCTCTATCCTATCCTATCCTCTATCCTATCCTATCCTCTATCCTATCCTATCCTCTATCCTATCCTATCCTCTATCCTATCCTATCCTCTATCCTATCCTATCCTCTATCCTATCCTATCCTCTATCCTATCCTATCCTCTATCCTATCCTATCCTCTATCCTATCCTATCCTCTATCCTATCCTATCCTCTATCCTATCCTATCCTCTATCCTATCCTATCCTCTATCCTATCCTATCCTCTATCCTATCCTATCCTCTATCCTATCCTATCCTTTATCCTATCCTATCCTCTATCCTATCCTATCCTCTATAATATCCTATCCTCTATCGTATCCTATCCTCTATCCTATCCTATCCTCTATCCTATCCGATCCTCTATCCTATCATATCCTCTATCCTATCCTATCCTCTATCCTATCGTATCCTCTATCCTATCCTATCCTCTATCCTATCCTATCCTCTATCCTATCCAATCCTATATCCTATCCTCTATCCTATCCTATCCTCTATCCTATCCTATCTTCTATCCTATCCTATCATCTATCCTATCCTATCCTCTAACCTATCCTATCCTCTATCCTATCCTATCCTCTATCCTATCCTATCCTCTATCCTATCCTATCCTCTATAATATCCTATCCTCTATCCTATCCTATCCGCTACCCTATCCTATCCTCTAACCTATCCTATCCACTATCCTATCCAATCACCTATCCGATCCTCTATCCTATCCTTTCCTCTATCCTATACTATCCTCTATCCTATCCTATCCTCTATCCTATCCAATCACCTATCCGATCCTCTATCCTATCCTTTCCTCTATCCTATCCTATCCTCAATCCTATCCTATCCTCTATCCTATCCTATCCTCTATCCTATCCAATCCCCTATCCTATCCTCTATCCTATCCTATCCTCCATCGTATCCTATCCTCTATCCTATCCAATCCTATATCCTACCCTATCCGCTATCCTATCCCATCCTCTATCCTATCCTATCCTCTATCCTATCCTATCCTCTATAATATCCTATCCTCTATCCTATCCTACCCTCTATCCTATCCTATCCTCTATAATATCCTATCCTCTATCGTATCCTATCCTCTATCCTATCCTATCCTCAATCCTATCCTATCCTCTATCCTATTCTATCCTCTATCCTATCCTATCCTCTATCCTATCCTATCCTCTATCCTATCCTCTATCCTATCCTATCCTCTATCCTTTTCCATACTCTATCCTATCCTATCCGCTATCCTATCCTCTATTCGATCCTCTCCACTATAATATCGTATCCTCTATCCTATCCTATTCTCAATCCTACTCTATCCTCTATCCTATCATATCCTCTATCCTATTCTATACTCTATCCTATCCTATCCGCTATCTTTTCCTCTATTCGATCCTCTCCTCTATAATATCGTATCCTCTATCCTATCCTGTCCTCTATCCTTCATATCATCCATCCTATCCTATTCTCTATCCTACAATATCCTGTCCTCTATCTTATCCTATCCTCATTCCTATCCTATCCTCTATCCTATTGTATATTCTATCCTATTCTATATTCTATGCCATCCTATCCGATCCTCTATCTTATCCTATCCTCATTCCTATCCTATCCTCTATCCTATCCTATCATCTATCCTATCCTATCCTCTATCGTATCCTATCCTCTATCCTATCCTATCCTCAATCCTATCCTATCCTCTATCCTATTCTATCCTCTATCCTATCCTATCCTCTATCCTATCCTATCCTCTATCCTATCCTCTATCCTATCCTATCCTCTATCCTATCCAATCCTCTATCCTATCCCCTATCCTATCCTCTATCCTATCCTCTATCCTATCCTCTATCCTATCCTATCCTCAATCCTATCCTATCCTCTATCCTGTCCTATCCTCTATCCTATCCTATCCTCTATCCTATCCTATCCTCTATCCTATTATATATTCTATCCGATCCTATTCGATCCTGTATCTTATCCTATCCTCTATCCTATCCTATCCGCATTCCTATCCTATCCTCTATCCTATCCTATCCTCAATCCTATCCTATCCTCTATCCTATCCTATCCTCTATCCTATCCAATCCCCTATCCGATCCTCTATCCTATCATATCCTCTATCCTATCCTATCCTCTATCCTATCCTATCCTCTATCCTATCCTATCCTACCCTCTATCCTATCCTATCCTCTATCCTACCTTATCCTCTATCCTATCCTATCCTCTATAATATCCTATCCTCTATCCTATCCTATCCTCAATCCTATCCTATCCTCTATCCTATTCTATCCTCTATCCTATCCTATCCTCTATCCTATCCTCTATCCTATCCTCTATCCTATCCTCTATCCTATCCTCTATCCTATCCTCTATCCTATCCTCTATCCTATCCTATCCTCTATCCTATCCTATCCTCTATCCTATCCTATCCTCTATCCTATCCTATCCTCTATCCTATCCTATCCTCTATCCTATCCTATCGTCTAACCTATCCTATCGTCTATCGTCTCCTGTCCTCTATCCTATACAATCCACTATCCTATCCTCTATCCTATCCTCCATCCTATCCTATCCTCTATCCTATCCTATCTTCTATCCTATCCTATCATGTATCCTATCCACTATCGTATCCTATCCTCTATCCTATCCAATCCTATATCCTATCCTCTATCCTATCCTATCCTCTATCCTATCCTATCCTCTATCCTATCCTATCCTCTATCCTATCCTATCCTCTATCCTATCCTATCCTCTATCCTATCCTATCCTCTATCCTATCCTATCCTCTATCCTATCCTATCCTCTATCCTATCCTATCCTCTATCCTATCCTATCCTCTATCCTATCCTATCCTCTATCCTATCCTATCCTCTATCCTATCCTATCCTCTATCCTATCCTATCCTCTATCCTATCCTATCCTCTATCCTATCCTATCCTCTATCCTATCCTATCCTTTATCCTATCCTATCCTCTATCCTATCCTATCCTCTATAATATCCTATCCTCTATCGTATCCTATCCTCTATCCTATCCTATCCTCTATCCTATCCGATCCTCTATCCTATCACATCCTCTATCCTATCCTATCCTCTATCCTATCGTATCCTCTATCCTATACTATCCTCTATCCTATCCTATCCTCTATCCTATCCAATCCTATATCCTATCCTCTATCCTATCCTATCCTCTATCCTATCCTATCCTCTATCCTATCCTATCCTCTATCCTATCCTATCCTCTAACCTATCCTATCCTCTATCCTATCCTATCCTGTATCCTATCCTATCCTCTATCCTATCCTATCCTCTATAATATCCTATCCTCTATCCTATCCTATCCGCTACCCTATCCTATCCTCTAACCTATCCTATCCTCTATCCTATCCTTTCCTCTATCCTATACTATCCTCTATCCTATCCTATCCTCTATCCTATCCAAACACCTATCCGATCCTCTATCCTATCCTTTCCTCTATCCTATCCTATCCTCTATCCTATCCTATCCTCTATCCTATCCAATCCCCTATCCTATCCTCTATCCTATCCTATCCTCTATCGTATCCTATCCTCTATCCTATCCAATCCTATATCCTATCCTATCCGCTATCCTATCCCATCCTCTATCCTATCCTATCCTCTATCCTATCCTATCCTCTATAATATCCTATCCTCTATCCTATCCTACCCTCTATCCAATCCTATCCTCTATCCTATCCTATCCTCTATCCTATCCTCTATTCTATCCTCTATCCTATCCTATCCTCTATCCTATCCAATCCCCTAACCTATCCTCTATCCTATCCTCTATCGTCTCCTGTCCTCTATCCTATACAATCCCCTATCCTATCCTCTATCCTATCCTATCCTCTATCCTATCCTATCCTCTATAATATCCTATCCTCTATCTTATCCTATCCTCATTCCTATCCTATCCTCTATCCTATCCTATCATCTATCCTATCTACTATCCTATCCTATCCTCAATCCTATCCTATCCTCTATCCTATCTTATCCTCTACCCTATCCTTTCCTCTATCCTATCCAATCCTCTATCGTCTTCTGTCCTCTATCCTATACAATCCACTATCCTATCCTCTATCCTATCCTATCCTCTATCCTATCCTCTATCCTATCCTATCCTCTATCCTATTCCATACTCTATCCTATCCTATCCGCTATCCTATCCTCTATTCGATCCTCTCCACTATAATATCGTATCCTCTATCCTATCCTATCCTCAATCCTACTCTATCCTCTATCCTATCATATCCTCTATCCTATTCTATACTCTATCCTATCCTATCCGCTATCCTTTCCTCTATACGATCCTCTCCTCTATAATATCGTATCCTCTATCCTATCCTGTCCTCTATCCTTCATATCATCCATCCTATCCTATTCTCTATCCTACAATATCCTGTCCTCCATCTTATCCTATCCTCATTCCTATCCTATCCTCTATCCTATCCTATCATCTATCCTATCCACTATCGTATCCTATCCTCTATCCTATCCAATCCTATATCCTATCCTCTATCCTATCATATCCTCTGTCCTATTCTATACTCTATCCTATCCTATCCGCTATCCTTTCCTCTATTCGATCCTCTCCTCTATAATATCGTATCCTCTTTCCTATCCTGTCCTCTATCCTTCATATCTTCCATCCTATCCTATTCTCTATCCTACAATATGCTGTCCTCTATCTTATCCTATTCTCTATTCTATCCAATCCTGTTTCCTATACTGTATCGTATCGTATTCTCTATCCTATCCTATCCTCCATCCTATCCTATCCTCTATCCTATCCTATCCTCTATCCTATTGTATTTTCTATCCTATTCTATATTCTATGCCATCCTATCCGATCCTCTATCTTATCCTATCCATATTCCTATCCTATCCTCTATCCTATCATCTATCCTATCCACTATCCTATCCTATCCTCAATCCTATCCTATCCTCTATCCTATCTTATCCTCTACCCTATCCTTTCCTCTATCCTATCCAATCCTCTATCGTCTTCTGTCCTCTATCCTATACAATCCACTATCCTATCCTCTATCCTATCCTATCCTCTAACCTATCCTATCCTCTATCGTCTTCTGTCCTCTATCCTATACAATCCACTATCCTATCCTCTATCCTATCCTCTATCCTATCCTATCCTCTATCCTATCCTATCCTCTATCCTATACTATCATCTATCCTATCCACTATCGTATCCTATCCTCTATCCTATCCAATCCTATATCCTATCCTCTATCCTATCCTATCCTCTATCCTATCCTTTCCTCTATCCTATCCAATCCCCTATCCTATCCTCTATCCTATCCTATTCTCTATCCTATCCTCTATCCTATCCTCTATCCTATCCTCCATCCTATCCTATCCTCTATCCTATCCTATCCTCTATCCTATTGTATATTCTATCCAACCTAACCTCTATCCTATCCTATCCTCTATCCTATCCAATCACCTATCCGATCCTCTATCCTATCCTTTCCTCTATCCTATCCTATCCTCTATAATATCGTATCCTCTATCCTATCCTATCCTATACTCTATCCTATCCAATCCCCTATCCTATCCTCTATCCTATCCTCTATCCTATCCTATCCTCTATCCTATCCTATCCTCTATCCTATCCTATCCTCTATCCTATCCTATCATCTATCCTATCCACTATCGTATCCTATCCTCTATCCTATCCAATCCTATATCCTATCCTCTATCCTATCCCATCCTCTATCCTATCCTTTCCTCTATCCTATCCAATCCCCTATCCTATCCTCTATCCTGTCCTATCCTCTATCCTATCCTCTATCCTATCCTCTATCCTATCCTATCCTCTATCCTATCCTATCCTCTAACCTATCCTATCCTCTATCGTCTCCTTTCCTCTATCCTATACAATCCACTATCCTATCCTCTATCCTATCCCCTATCCTATCCTATCCTCTATCCTATCCTATCCTTTATCCTATCCTATCCTCTATAATATCCTATCCTCTATCGTATCCTATCCTCTATCCTATCCTATCCTCTATCCTAACCTATCCGCTACCCTATCCTACCCTCTATCCTATCCTATCCTCTATCCTTTCCAATCACCTATCCGATCCTCTACCCTATCCTTTCCTCTATCCTATACTATCCTCAATCCTATCCTATCCTCTATCCTATTCTATCCTCTATCCTATCCTATCCTCTATCCTATCCTATCCTCTATCCTATCCTCTATCCTATCATATCCTCTATCCTATCCAATCCTCTATCCTATCCCCTATCCTATCCTCTATCCTATCCTCTATCCTATCCTCTATCCTATCCTATCCTCAATCCTATCCTATCCTCTATCCTGTCCTATCCTCTATCCTATCCTATCCTCTATCCTATCCTATCCTCTATCCTATTATATATTCTATCCGATCCTATTCGATCCTGTATCTTATCCTATCCTCTATCCTATCCTATCCGCATTCCTATCCTATCCTCTATCCTATCCTATCCTCAATCCTATCCTATCCTCTATCCTATCCTATCCTCTATCCTATCCAATCCCCTATCCGATCCTCTATCCTATCATATCCTCTATCCTATCCTATCCTCTATCCTATCCTATCCTCTATCCTATCCTATCCTACCCTCTATCCTATCCTATCCTCTATCCTACCTTATCCTCTATCCTATCCTATCCTCTATAATATCCTATCCTCTATCCTATCCTATCCTCAATCCTATCCTATCCTCTATCCTATCCTATCCTCTATCCTATCCTATCCTCTATCCTATTATATATTCTATCCGATTATATTCGATCCTGTATCTTATCCTATCCTCTATCCTATCCTATCCGCATTCCTATCCTATCCTCTATCCTATCCTATCCTCAATCCTATCCTATCCTCTATCCTATCCTATCCTCTATCCTATCCAATCCCCTATCCGATCCTCTATCCTATCATATCCTCTATCCTATCCTATCCTCTATCCTATCCTATCCTCTATCCTATCCTATCCTACCCTCTATCCTATCCTATCCTCTATCCTACCTTATCCTCTATCCTATCCTATCCTCTATAATATCCTATCCTCTATCCTATCCTATCCTCAATCCTATCCTATCCTCTATCGTCTCCTGTCCTCTATCCTATACAATCCACTATCCTATCCTCTATCCTATCATCTATCCTATCCTATCCTCTATCCTATCCTATCTTCTATCCTATCCTATCATGTATCCTATCCACTATCGTATCCTATCCTCTATCCTATCCAATCCTATATCCTATCCTCTATCCTATCCTATCCTCTATCCTATCCTATCCTCTATCCTATCCTATCCTCTATCCTATCCAATCCTCTATCCTATCCTATCCTCTATCCTATCCTATCCTCTATCCTATCCTATCCTCTATCCTATCCTATCCTCTATCCTATCCTATCCTCTATCCTATCCTATCCTCTATCCTATCCTATCCTCTATCCTATCCTATCCTCTATCCTCTATCCTATCCTCTATCCTATCCTATCCTCTATCCTATCCTATCTTCTATCCTATCCTATCATGTATCCTATCCACTATCGTATCCTATCCTCTATCCTATCCAATCCTATATCCTATCCTCTATCCTATCCTATCCTCTATCCTATCCTATCCTCTATCCTATCCTATCCTCTATCCTATCCAATCCTCTATCCTATCCTATCCTCTATCCTATCCTATCCTCTATCCTATCCTATCCTCTATCCTATCCTATCCTCTATCCTATCCTATCCTCTATCCTATCCTATCCTCTATCCTATCCTATCCTCTATCCTATCCTATCCTCTATCCTATCCTATCCTCTATCCTATCCTATCCTCTATCCTATCCTATCCTCTATCCTATCCTATCCTCTATCCTATCCTATCCTCTATCCTATCCTATCCTCTATCCTATCCTATCCTCTATAATATCCTATCCTCTATCGTATCCTATCCTCTATCCTATCCTATCCTCTATCCTATCCGATCCTCTATCCTATCATATCCTCTATCCTATCCTATCCTCTATCCTATCCTATCCTCTATCCTATCCTATCCTCTATCCTATCCTATCCTCTATCCTATCCTATCCTCTATCCTATCCAATCCTATATCCTATCCTCTATCCTATCCTATCCTCTATCCTATCCTATCCTCTATCCTATCCTATCCTCTATCCTCTATCCTATCCTATCCTCTAACCTATCCTATCCTCTATCCTATCCTATCCTCTATCCTATCCTATCCTCTATAATATCCTATCCTCTATCCTATCCTATCCGCTACCCTATCCTTTCCTCTAACCTATCCTATCCTCTATCCTATCCAATCACCTATCCGATCCTCTATCCTATCCTTTCCTCTATCCTATACTATCCTCTATCCTATCCTATCCTCTATCCTATCCTATCCGCTACCCTATCCTATCCTCTAACCTATCCTATCCTCTATCCTATCCAATCACCTATCCGATCCTCTATCCTATCCTTTCCTCTATCCTATCATATCCTCAATCCTATCCTATCCTCTATCCTATCCTATCCTCTATCCTATGCAATCCCCTATCCTATCCTCTATCCTATCCTATCCTCTATCGTATCCTATCCTCTATCCTATCCAATCCTATATCCTATCCTATCCGCTATCCTATCCCATCCTCTATCCTATCCTATCCTCTATCCTATCCTATCCTCTATAATATCCTATCCTCTATCCTATCCTACCCTCTATCCAATCCTATCCTCTATCCTATCCTATCCTCTATCCTATCCTCTATTCTATCCTCTATCCTATCCTATCCTCTATCCTATCCAATCCCCTAACCTATCCTCTATCCTATCCTCTATCGTCTCCTGTCCTCTATCCTATACAATCCCCTATCCTATCCTCTATCCTATCCTATCCTCTATCCTATCCTATCCTCTGTAATATCCTATCCTCTATCGTATCCTATCCTCTATCCTATCCTATCCTCAATCCTATCCTATCCTCTATCCTATTCTATCCTCTATCCTATCCTATCCTCTATCCTATCCTATCCTCTATCCTATCCTCTATCCTATCCTATCCTCTATCCTATCCAATCCTCTATCCTATCCCCTATCCTATCCTCTATCCTATCCTCTATCCTATCCTCTATCCTATCCTATCCTCTATCCTGTCCTATCCTCTATCCTATCCTATCCTCTATCCTATCCAATCCTATATCCTATCCTCTATCCTATCCTATCCTCTATCCTATCCTATCCTCTATCCTATCCTATCCTCTATCCTATCCTATCCTCTAACCTATCCTATCCTCTATCCTATCCTATCCTCTATCCTATCCTATCCTCTATAATATCCTATCCTCTATCCGATCCTATCCGCTACCCTATCCTATCCTCTAACCTATCCTATCCTCTATCCTCTCCAATCACCTATCCGATCCTCTATCCTATCCTTTCCTCTATCCTATACTATCCTCTATCCTATCCTATCCTCTATCCTATCCTATCCGCTACCCTATCCTATCCTCTAACCTATCCTATCCTCTATCCTATCCAATCACCTATCCGATCCTCTATCCTATCCTTTCCTCTATCCTATCATATCCTCAATCCTATCCTATCCTCTATCCTATCCTATCCTCTATCCTATCCAATCCCCTATCCTATCCTCTATCCTATCCTATCCTCTATCGTATCCTATCCTCTATCCTATCCAATCCTATATCCTATCCTATCCGCTATCCTATCCCATCCTCTATCCTATCCTATCCTCTATCCTATCCTATCCTCTATAATATCCTATCCTCTATCCTATCCTACATTCTATCCAATCCTATCCTCTATCCTATCCTATCCTCTATCCTATCCTCTATTCTATCCTCTATCCTATCCTATCCTCTATCCTATCCAATCCCCTAACCTATCCTCTATCCTATCCTCTATCGTCTCCTGTCCTCTATCCTATACAATCCCCTATCCTATCCTCTATCCTATCCTATCCTCTATCCTATCCTATCCTCTGTAATATCCTATCCTCTATCGTATCCTATCCTCTATCCTATCCTATCCTCAATCCTATCCTATCCTCTATCCTATTCTATCCTCTATCCTATCCTATCCTCTATCCTATCCTATCCTCTATCCTATCCTCTATCCTATCCTATCCTCTATCCTATCCAATCCTCTATCCTATCCCCTATCCTATCCTCTATCCTATCCTCTATCCTATCCTCTATCCTATCCTATCCTCTATCCTGTCCTATCCTCTATCCTATCCTATCCTCTATCCTATCCAATCCTATATCCTATCCTCTATCCTATCCTATCCTCTATCCTATCCTATCCTCTATCCTATCCTATCCTCTATCCTATCCTATCCTCTAACCTATCCTATCCTCTATCCTATCCTATCCTCTATCCTATCCTATCCTCTATAATATCCTATCCTCTATCCGATCCTATCCGCTACCCTATCCTATCCTCTAACCTATCCTATCCTCTATCCTCTCCAATCACCTATCCGATCCTCTATCCTATCCTTTCCTCTATCCTATACTATCCTCTATCCTATCCTATCCTCTATCCTATCCTATCCGCTACCCTATCCTATCCTCTAACCTATCCTATCCTCTATCCTATCCAATCACCTATCCGATCCTCTATCCTATCCTTTCCTCTATCCTATCATATCCTCAATCCTATCCTATCCTCTATCCTATCCTATCCTCTATCCTATCCAATCCCCTATCCTATCCTCTATCCTATCCTATCCTCTATCGTATCCTATCCTCTATCCTATCCAATCCTATATCCTATCCTATCCGCTATCCTATCCCATCCTCTATCCTATCCTATCCTCTATCCTATCCTATCCTCTATAATATCCTATCCTCTATCCTATCCTACCCTCTATCCAATCCTATCCTCTATCCTATCCTATCCTCTATCCTATCCTCTATTCTATCCTCTATCCTATCCTATCCTCTATCCTATCCAATCCCCTAACCTATCCTCTATCCTATCCTCTATCGTCTCCTGTCCTCTATCCTATACAATCCCCTATCCTATCCTCTATCCTATCCTATCCTCTATCCTATCCTATCCTCTGTAATATCCTATCCTCTATCCTATCCTATCCTCTATCCTATCCTATCCTCTATCCTATCCTATCCTCTAACCTATCCTATCCTCTATCCTATCCTATCCTCTATCCTATCCTATCCTCTATAATATCCTATCCTCTATCCTATCCTATCCGCTACCCTATCCTATCCTCTAACCTATCCTATCCTCTATCCTATCCAATCACCTATCCGATCCTCTATCCTATCCTTTCCTCTATCCTATACTATCCTCTATCCTATCCTATCCTCTATCCTATCCTATCCGCTACCCTATCCTATCCTCTAACCTATCCTATCCTCTATCCTATCCAATCACCTATCCGATCCTCTATCCTATCCTTTCCTCTATCCTATCATATCCTCAATCCTATCCTATCCCCTATCCTATCCTATCCTCTATCCTATCCAATCCCCTATCCTATCCTCTATCCTATCCTATCCTCTATCGTATCCTATCCTCTATCCTATCCAATCCTATATCCTATCCTATCCGCTATCCTATCCCATCCTCTATCCTATCCTATCCTCTATCCTATCCTATCCTCTATAATATCCTATCCTCTATCCTATCCTACCCTCTATCCAATCCTATCCTCTATCCTATCCTATCCTCTATCCTATCCTCTATTCTATCCTCTATCCTATCCTATCCTCTATCCTATCCAATCCCCTAACCTATCCTCTATCCTATCCTCTATCGTCTCCTGTCCTCTATCCTATACAATCCCCTATCCTATCCTCTATCCTATCCTATCCTCTATCCTATCCTATCCTCTATAATATCCTATCCTCTATCGTATCCTATCCTCTATCCTATCCTATCCTCAATCCTATCCTATCCTCTATCCTATTCTATCCTCTATCCTATCCTATCCTCTATCCTATCCTATCCTCTATCCTATCCTCTATCCTATCCTATCCTCTATCCTATCCAATCCTCTATCCTATCCCCTATCCTATCCTCTATCCTATCCTCTATCCTATCCTCTATCCTATCCTATCCTCAATCCTATCCTATCCTCTATCCTGTCCTATCCTCTATCCTATCCTATCCTCTATCCTATCCTATCCTCTATCCTATTATATATTCTATCCGATCCTATTCGATCCTGTATCTTATCCTATCCTCTATCCTATCCTATCCGCATTCCTATCCTATCCTCTATCCTATCCTATCCTCAATCCTATCCTATCCTCTATCCTATCCTATCCTCTATCCTATCCAATCCCCTATCCGATCCTCTATCCTATCATATCCTCTATCCTATCCTATCCTCTATCCTATCCTATCCTCTATCCTATCCTATCCTACCCTCTATCCTATCCTATCCTCTATCCTACCTTATCCTCTATCCTATCCTATCCTCTATAATATCCTATCCTCTATCCTATCCTATCCTCAATCCTATCCTATCCTCTATCCTATTCTATCCTCTATCCTATCCTATCCTCTATCCTATCCTCTATCCTATCCTCTATCCTATCCTCTATCCTATCCTCTATCCTATCCTCTATCCTATCCTCTATCCGATCCTATCCTCTATCCTATCCTATCCTCTATCCTATCCTATCCTCTATCCTATCCTATCCTCTATCCTATCCTATCGTCTAACCTATCCTATCCTCTATCGTCTCCTGTCCTCTATCCTATACAATCCACTATCCTATCCTCTATCCTATCCTCTATCCTATCCTATCCTCTATCCTATCCTATCTTCTATCCTATCCTATCATGTATCCTATCCACTATCGTATCCTATCCTCTATCCTATCCAATCCTATATCCTATCCTCTATCCTATCCTATCCTCTATCCTATCCTATCCTCTATCCTATCCTATCCTCTATCCTATCCTATCCTCTATCCTATCCTATCCTCTATCCTATCCTATCCTCTATCCTATCCTATCCTCTATCCTATCCTATCCTCTATCCTATCCTATCCTCTATCCTATCCTATCGTCTATCCTATCCTATCCTCTATCCTATCCTATCCTCTATCCTATCCTATCCTCTATCCTATCCTATCCTCTATCCTATCCTATCCTTTATCCTATCCTATCCTCTATCCTATCCTATCCTCTATAATATCCTATCCTCTATCGTATCCTATCCTCTATCCTATCCTATCCTCTATCCTATCCGATCCTCTATCCTATCATATCCTCTATCCTATCCTATCCTCTATCCTATCGTATCCTCTATCCTATCCTATCCTCTATCCTATCCTATCCTCTATCCTATCCAATCCTATATCCTATCCTCTATCCTATCCTATCCTCTATCCTATCCTATCTTCTATCCTATCCTATCATCTATCCTATCCTATCCTCTAACCTATCCTATCCTCTATCCTATCCTATCCTCTATCCTATCCTATCCTCTATCCTATCCTATCCTCTATAATATCCTATCCTCTATCCTATCCTATCCGCTACCCTATCCTATCCTCTAACCTATCCTATCCACTATCCTATCCAATCACCTATCCGATCCTCTATCCTATCCTTTCCTCTATCCTATACTATCCTCTATCCTATCCTATCCTGTATCCTATCCAATCACCTATCCGATCCTCTATCCTATCCTTTCCTCTATCCTATCCTATCCTCAATACTATCCTATCCTCTATCCTATCCTATCCTCTATCCTATCCAATCCCCTATCCTATCCTCTATCCTATCCTATCCTCCATCGTATCCTATCCTCTATCCTATCCAATCCTATATCCTACCCTATCCGCTATCCTATCCCATCCTCTATCCTATCCTATCCTCTATAATATCCTATCCTCTATAATATCCTATCCTCTATCCTATCCTACCCTCTATCCTATCCTATCCTCTATAATATCCTATCCTCTATCGTATCCTATCCTCTATCCTATCCTATCCTCAATCCTATCCTATCCTCTATCCTATTCTATCCTCTATCCTATCCTATCCTCTATCCTATCCTATCCTCTATCCTATCCTCTATCCTATCCTATCCTCTATCCTTTTCCATACTCTATCCTATCCTATCCGCTATCCTATCCTCTATTCGATCCTCTCCACTATAATATCGTATCCTCTATCCTATCCTATTCTCAATCCTACTCTATCCTCTATCCTATCATATCCTCTATCCTATTCTATACTCTATCCTATCCTATCCGCTATCTTTTCCTCTATTCGATCCTCTCCTCTATAATATCGTATCCTCTATCCTATCCTGTCCTCTATCCTTCATATCATCCATCCTATCCTATTCTCTATCCTACAATATCCTGTCCTCTATCTTATCCTATCCTCATTCCTATCCTATCCTCTATCCTATTGTATATTCTATCCTATTCTATATTCTATGCCATCCTATCCGATCCTCTATCTTATCCTATCCTCATTCCTATCCTATCCTCTATCCTATCCTATCATCTATCCTATCCTATCCTCTATCGTATCCTATCCTCTATCCTATCCTATCCTCAATCCTATCCTATCCTCTATCCTATTCTATCCTCTATCCTATCCTATCCTCTATCCTATCCTATCCTCTATCCTATCCTCTATCCTATCCTATCCTCTATCCTATCCAATCCTCTATCCTATCCCCTATCCTATCCTCTATCCTATCCTCTATCCTATCCTCTATCCTATCCTATCCTCAATCCTATCCTATCCTCTATCCTGTCCTATCCTCTATCCTATCCTATCCTCTATCCTATCCTATCCTCTATCCTATTATATATTCTATCCGATCCTATTCGATCCTGTATCTTATCCTATCCTCTATCCTATCCTATCCGCATTCCTATCCTATCCTCAATCCTATCCTATCCTCTATCCTATCCTATCCTCTATCCTATCCAATCCCCTATCCGATCCTCTATCCTATCATATCCTCTATCCTATCCTATCCTCTATCCTATCCTATCCTCTATCCTATCCTATCCTACCCTCTATCCTATCCTATCCTCTATCCTACCTTATCCTCTATCCTATCCTATCCTCTATAATATCCTATCCTCTATCCTATCCTATCCTCAATCCTATCCTATCCTCTATCCTATTCTATCCTCTATCCTATCCTATCCTCTATCCTATCCTCTATCCTATCCTCTATCCTATCCTCTATCCTATCCTCTATCCTATCCTCTATCCTATCCTCTATCCTATCCTCTATCCTATCCTATCCTCTATCCTATCCTATCCTCTATCCTATCCTATCCTCTATCCTATCCTATCCTCTATCCTATCCTATCGTCTAACCTATCCTATCCTCTATCGTCTCCTGTCCTCTATCCTATACAATCCACTATCCTATCCTCTATCCTATCCTCTATCCTATCCTATCCTCTATCCTATCCTATCTTCTATCCTATCCTATCATGTATCCTATCCACTATCGTATCCTATCCTCTATCCTATCCAATCCTATATCCTATCCTCTATCCTATCCTATCCTCTATCCTATCCTATCCTCTATCCTATCCTATCCTCTATCCTATCCTATCCTCTATCCTATCCTATCCTCTATCCTATCCTATCCTCTATCCTATCCTATCCTCTATCCTATCCTATCCTCTATCCTATCCTATCCTCTATCCTATCCTATCCTCTATCCTATCCTATCCTCTATCCTATCCTATCCTCTATCCTATCCTATCCTCTATCCTATCCTATCCTCTATCCTATCCTATCCTTTATCCTATCCTATCCTCTATCCTATCCTATCCTCTATAATATCCTATCCTCTATCGTATCCTATCCTCTATCCTATCCTATCCTCTATCCTATCCGATCCTCTATCCTATCATATCCTCTATCCTATCCTATCCTCTATCCTATCGTATCCTCTATCCTATCCTATCCTCTATCCTATCCTATCCTCTATCCTATCCAATCCTATATCCTATCCTCTATCCTATCCTATCCTCTATCCTATCCTATCTTCTATCCTATCCTATCATCTATCCTATCCTATCCTCTAACCTATCCTATCCTCTATCCTATCCTATCCTCTATCCTATCCTATCCTCTATCCTATCCTATCCTCTATAATATCCTATCCTCTATCCTATCCTATCCGCTACCCTATCCTATCCTCTAACCTATCCTATCCACTATCCTATCCAATCACCTATCCGATCCTCTATCCTATCCTTTCCTCTATCCTATACTATCCTCTATCCTATCCTATCCTCTATCCTATCCAATCACCTATCCGATCCTCTATCCTATCCTTTCCTCTATCCTATCCTATCCTCAATCCTATCCTATCCTCTATCCTATCCTATCCTCTATCCTATCCAATCCCCTATCCTATCCTCTATCCTATCCTATCCTCCATCGTATCCTATCCTCTATCCTATCCAATCCTATATCCTACCCTATCCGCTATCCTATCCCATCCTCTATCCTATCCTATCCTCTATCCTATCCTATCCTCTATAATATCCTATCCTCTATCCTATCCTACCCTCTATCCTATCCTATCCTCTATAATATCCTATCCTCTATCGTATCCTATCCTCTATCCTATCCTATCCTCAATCCTATCCTATCCTCTATCCTATTCTATCCTCTATCCTATCCTATCCTCTATCCTATCCTATCCTCTATCCTATCCTCTATCCTATCCTATCCTCTATCCTTTTCCATACTCTATCCTATCCTATCCGCTATCCTATCCTCTATTCGATCCTCTCCACTATAATATCGTATCCTCTATCCTATCCTATTCTCAATCCTACTCTATCCTCTATCCTATCATATCCTCTATCCTATTCTATACTCTATCCTATCCTATCCGCTATCTTTTCCTCTATTCGATCCTCTCCTCTATAATATCGTATCCTCTATCCTATCCTGTCCTCTATCCTTCATATCATCCATCCTATCCTATTCTCTATCCTACAATATCCTGTCCTCTATCTTATCCTATCCTCATTCCTATCCTATCCTCTATCCTATTGTATATTCTATCCTATTCTATATTCTATGCCATCCTATCCGATCCTCTATCTTATCCTATCCTCATTCCTATCCTATCCTCTATCCTATCCTATCATCTATCCTATCCTATCCTCTATCGTATCCTATCCTCTATCCTATCCTATCCTCAATCCTATCCTATCCTCTATCCTATTCTATCCTCTATCCTATCCTATCCTCTATCCTATCCTATCCTCTATCCTATCCTCTATCCTATCCTATCCTCTATCCTATCCAATCCTCTATCCTATCCCCTATCCTATCCTCTATCCTATCCTCTATCCTATCCTCTATCCTATCCTATCCTCAATCCTATCCTATCCTCTATCCTGTCCTATCCTCTATCCTATCCTATCCTCTATCCTATCCTATCCTCTATCCTATTATATATTCTATCCGATCCTATTCGATCCTGTATCTTATCCTATCCTCTATCCTATCCTATCCGCATTCCTATCCTATCCTCTATCCTATCCTATCCTCAATCCTATCCTATCCTCTATCCTATCCTATCCTCTATCCTATCCAATCCCCTATCCGATCCTCTATCCTATCATATCCTCTATCCTATCCTATCCTCTATCCTATCCTATCCTCTATCCTATCCTATCCTACCCTCTATCCTATCCTATCCTCTATCCTACCTTATCCTCTATCCTATCCTATCCTCTATAATATCCTATCCTCTATCCTATCCTATCCTCAATCCTATCCTATCCTCTATCCTATTCTATCCTCTATCCTATCCTATCCTCTATCCTATCCTCTATCCTATCCTCTATCCTATCCTCTATCCTATCCTCTATCCTATCCTCTATCCTATCCTCTATCCTATCCTATCCTCTATCCTATCCTATCCTCTATCCTATCCTATCCTCTATCCTATCCTATCCTCTATCCTATCCTATCCTCTATCCTATCCTATCGTCTAACCTATCCTATCCTCTATCGTCTCCTGTCCTCTATCCTATACAATCCACTATCCTATCCTCTATCCTATCCTCCATCCTATCCTATCCTCTATCCTATCCTATCTTCTATCCTATCCTATCATGTATCCTATCCACTATCGTATCCTATCCTCTATCCTATCCAATCCTATATCCTATCCTCTATCCTATCCTATCCTCTATCCTATCCTATCCTCTATCCTATCCTATCCTCTATCCTATCCTATCCTCTATCCTATCCTATCCTCTATCCTATCCTATCCTCTATCCTATCCTATCCTCTATCCTATCCTATCCTCTATCCTATCCTATCCTCTATCCTATCCTATCCTCTATCCTATCCTATCCTCTATCCTATCCTATCCTCTATCCTATCCTATCCTCTATCCTATCCTATCCTCTATCCTATCCTATCCTCTATCCTATCCTATCCTTTATCCTATCCTATCCTCTATCCTATCCTATCCTCTATAATATCCTATCCTCTATCGTATCCTATCCTCTATCCTATCCTATCCTCTATCCTATCCGATCCTCTATCCTATCACATCCTCTATCCTATCCTATCCTCTATCCTATCGTATCCTCTATCCTATACTATCCTCTATCCTATCCTATCCTCTATCCTATCCAATCCTATATCCTATCCTCTATCCTATCCTATCCTCTATCCTATCCTATCCTCTATCCTATCCTATCCTCTATCCTATCCTATCCTCTAACCTATCCTATCCTCTATCCTATCCTATCCTGTATCCTATCCTATCCTCTATCCTATCCTATCCTCTATAATATCCTATCCTCTATCCTATCCTATCCGCTACCCTATCCTATCCTCTAACCTATCCTATCCTCTATCCTATCCTTTCCTCTATCCTATACTATCCTCTATCCTATCCTATCCTCTATCCTATCCAAACACCTATCCGATCCTCTATCCTATCCTTTCCTCTATCCTATCCTATCCTCTATCCTATCCTATCCTCTATCCTATCCAATCCCCTATCCTATCCTCTATCCTATCCTATCCTCTATCGTATCCTATCCTCTATCCTATCCAATCCTATATCCTATCCTATCCGCTATCCTATCCCATCCTCTATCCTATCCTATCCTCTATCCTATCCTATCCTCTATAATATCGTATCCTCTTTCCTATCCTGTCCTCTATCCTTCATATCTTCCATCCTATCCTATTCTCTATCCTACAATATGCTGTCCTCTATCTTATCCTATTCTCTATTCTATCCAATCCTGTTTCCTATACTGTATCGTATCGTATTCTCTATCCTATCCTATCCTCCATCCTATCCTATCCTCTATCCTATCCTATCCTCTATCCTATTGTATTTTCTATCCTATTCTATATTCTATGCCATCCTATCCGATCCTCTATCTTATCCTATCCATATTCCTATCCTATCCTCTATCCTATCATCTATCCTATCCACTATCCTATCCTATCCTCAATCCTATCCTATCCTCTATCCTATCTTATCCTCTACCCTATCCTTTCCTCTATCCTATCCAATCCTCTATCGTCTTCTGTCCTCTATCCTATACAATCCACTATCCTATCCTCTATCCTATCCTATCCTCTAACCTATCCTATCCTCTATCGTCTTCTGTCCTCTATCCTATACAATCCACTATCCTATCCTCTATCCTATCCTCTATCCTATCCTATCCTCTATCCTATCCTATCCTCTATCCTATACTATCATCTATCCTATCCACTATCGTATCCTATCCTCTATCCTATCCAATCCTATATCCTATCCTCTATCCTATCCTATCCTCTATCCTATCCTTTCCTCTATCCTATCCAATCCCCTATCCTATCCTCTATCCTATCCTATTCTCTATCCTATCCTCTATCCTATCCTCTATCCTATCCTCCATCCTATCCTATCCTCTATCCTATCCTATCCTCTATCCTATTGTATATTCTATCCAACCTAACCTCTATCCTATCCTATCCTCTATCCTATCCAATCACCTATCCGATCCTCTATCCTATCCTTTCCTCTATCCTATCCTATCCTCTATAATATCGTATCCTCTATCCTATCCTATCCTATACTCTATCCTATCCAATCCCCTATCCTATCCTCTATCCTATCCTCTATCCTATCCTATCCTCTATCCTATCCTATCCTCTATCCTATCCTATCCTCTATCCTATCCTATCATCTATCCTATCCACTATCGTATCCTATCCTCTATCCTATCCAATCCTATATCCTATCCTCTATCCTATCCCATCCTCTATCCTATCCTTTCCTCTATCCTATCCAATCCCCTATCCTATCCTCTATCCTGTCCTATCCTCTATCCTATCCTCTATCCTATCCTCTATCCTATCCTATCCTCTATCCTATCCTATCCTCTATCCTATCCTATCCTCTAACCTATCCTATCCTCTATCGTCTCCTTTCCTCTATCCTATACAATCCACTATCCTATCCTCTATCCTATCCCCTATCCTATCCTATCCTCTATCCTATCCTATCCTTTATCCTATCCTATCCTCTATAATATCCTATCCTCTATCGTATCCTATCCTCTATCCTATCCTATCCTCTATCCTAACCTATCCGCTACCCTATCCTACCCTCTATCCTATCCTATCCTCTATCCTTTCCAATCACCTATCCGATCCTCTACCCTATCCTTTCCTCTATCCTATACTATCCTCAATCCTATCCTATCCTCTATCCTATTCTATCCTCTATCCTATCCTATCCTCTATCCTATCCTATCCTCTATCCTATCCTCTATCCTATCATATCCTCTATCCTATCCAATCCTCTATCCTATCCCCTATCCTATCCTCTATCCTATCCTCTATCCTATCCTCTATCCTATCCTATCCTCAATCCTATCCTATCCTCTATCCTGTCCTATCCTCTATCCTATCCTATCCTCTATCCTATCCTATCCTCTATCCTATTATATATTCTATCCGATCCTATTCGATCCTGTATCTTATCCTATCCTCTATCCTATCCTATCCGCATTCCTATCCTATCCTCTATCCTATCCTATCCTCAATCCTATCCTATCCTCTATCCTATCCTATCCTCTATCCTATCCAATCCCCTATCCGATCCTCTATCCTATCATATCCTCTATCCTATCCTATCCTCTATCCTATCCTATCCTACCCTCTATCCTATCCTATCCTCTATCCTAACCTATCCGCTACCCTATCCTACCCTCTATCCTATCCTATCCTCTATCCTTTCCAATCACCTATCCGATCCTCTACCCTATCCTTTCCTCTATCCTATACTATCCTCAATCCTATCCTATCCTCTATCCTATTCTATCCTCTATCCTATCCTATCCTCTATCCTATCCTATCCTCTATCCTATCCTCTATCCTATCATATCCTCTATCCTATCCAATCCTCTATCCTATCCCCTATCCTATCCTCTATCCTATCCTCTATCCTATCCTCTATCCTATCCTATCCTCAATCCTATCCTATCCTCTATCCTGTCCTATCCTCTATCCTATCCTATCCTCTATCCTATCCTATCCTCTATCCTATTATATATTCTATCCGATCCTATTCGATCCTGTATCTTATCCTATCCTCTATCCTATCCTATCCGCATTCCTATCCTATCCTCTATCCTATCCTATCCTCAATCCTATCCTATCCTCTATCCTATCCTATCCTCTATCCTATCCAATCCCCTATCCGATCCTCTATCCTATCATATCCTCTATCCTATCCTATCCTCTATCCTATCCTATCCTCTATCCTATCCTATCCTACCCTCTATCCTATCCTATCCTCTATCCTACCTTATCCTCTATCCTATCCTATCCTCTATAATATCCTATCCTCTATCCTATCCTATCCTCAATCCTATCCTATCCTCTATCCTATTCTATCCTCTATCCTATCCTATCCTCTATCCTATCCTCTATCCTATCCTCTATCCTATCCTCTATCCTATCCTCTATCCTATCCTCTATCCTATCCTCTATCCTATCCTATCCTCTATCCTATCCTATCCTCTATCCTATCCTATCCTCTATCCTATCCTATCCTCTATCCTATCCTATCCTCTATCCTATCCTATCGTCTAACCTATCCTATCCTCTATCGTCTCCTGTCCTCTATCCTATACAATCCACTATCCTATCCTCTATCCTATCCTCTATCCTATCCTATCCTCTATCCTATCCTATCTTCTATCCTATCCTATCATGTATCCTATCCACTATCGTATCCTATCCTCTATCCTATCCAATCCTATATCCTATCCTCTATCCTATCCTATCCTCTATCCTATCCTATCCTCTATCCTATCCTATCCTCTATCCTATCCTATCCTCTATCCTATCCTATCCTCTATCCTATCCTATCCTCTATCCTATCCTATCCTCTATCCTATCCTATCCTCTATCCTATCCTATCCTCTATCCTGTCCTATCCTCTATCCTATCCAATCACCTATCCTTTCCTCTATCCTATACTATCCTCAATCCTATCCTATCCTCTATCCTATCCTATCCTCTATCCTATTCTATACTCTATCCAACCTAACCTCTATCCTATCCTATCCTCTATCCTATCCTATCCTCTATCCGATCCTATCCTCTATCCTATCCAATCACCTATCCGATCCTCTATCCTATCCTTTCCTCTATCCTATCCTATCCTCAATCCTATCCTATCCTCTATCCTATCCTCTATCGTCTCCTGCATTCTATCCTATACAATCCCCTATCCTATCCTCTATACTATCCTATCCCCTATCCTATCCAATCCCCTATCCGATCCCCTATCCTATCATATCCTCTATCCTATACAATCCCCTATCCTATCCTCTATCGTCTCCTATTGTGTATCCTATCCAATCGCCTATCCTATCCTCTATCCGATCCTATCCTCTATCCTATCCTATCCTCTATAATATCCTATCCTCTATCGTATCCTATACTCTATCCTATCCAATGCCCTATCCTATCCTCTATCCTATCCTATCATCTATCCTATCCACTATCGTATCCTATCCTCTATCCTATCCAATCCTATATCCTATCTTCTAACCAATCCAATCCTCTATCCTATCCTATCCTCTATCCTATCCTATCCTCTATAATATCCTATCCTCTGTCCTATCCACTATCGTATCCTATCCTCTATCCTATCCAATCCTATATCCTAGCCTCTATACACTCCAATCCTCTATCCTATCCTATCCTCTATCCCATCCTATCCTCTATCCTACCCTATCCTCTATCCTATCCTATCCTCTATCCTACCCTATCCTCTATAATATCCTATCCTCTATCCTATCCTATCCTCTATCCTATAATATCCTCTATCCTATCCTATCCTCTATCCTATCCTATCCTCTATCCTATCCTATCCTCTATCCAATCCTATCCTCTATCCTATCCTAACCTCTATCCTATCCTATCCTCTATTCTATCCTCTATCCTATCCTATCCTCTATCCTTTCACATTCTCTATCCTATCCTCTATCCTATCCTATCCTCTATCCTATCCTATCCTCTATCCTATCCTATCCTCTATCCTATCCTATCCTATCGTCTATATTATCCTATCCTCTGTCCTATCCTATCGTCTATCCTATCCTATCCTCTATCCTATCCTATCCTCTATCCTATCCTATCCTCTATCCTATCCTATCCTCTATCCTATCCTATCCTCTATCCTATCCTATCCTCTGTCCTATCCTATCCTCTATAATATCCTATCCTCTATCCTATCCTATCCTCTATCCTATCCTATCCTCTATCCTCACCTCTCCTGTATCCTATCCTATCCTCCATCCTATCCTATCCTCTATCCTATCCTATCCTCTATCCTATCCTATCCTCTATCCTATCCTATCCTCTATCCTATCCTATCCTCTATAATATCCTATCCTCTGTCCTATCCACTATCGTATCCTATCCTCTATCCTATCCAATCCTATATCCTAGCCTCTATACACTCCAATCCTCTATCCTATCCTATCCTCTATCCTATCCTATCCTCTATCCAATCCTATCCTCTATCCTATCCTAACCTCTATCCTATCCTATCCTCTATTCTATCCTCTATCCTATCCTATCCTCTATCCTTTCACATTCTCTATCCTATCCTCTATCCTATCCTATCCTCTATCCTATCCTATCCTCTATCCTATCCTATCCTCTATCCTATCCTATCCTCTATCCTATCCTATCCTATCGTCTATATTATCCTATCCTCTGTCCTATCCTATCGTCTATCCTATCCTATCCTCTATCCTATCCTATCCTCTATCCTATCCTATCCTCTATCCTATCCTATCCTCTATCCTATCCTCTATCCTATCCTATCCTCTGTCCTATCCTATCCTCTATAATATCCTATCCTCTATCCTATCCTATCCTCTATCCTATCCTATCCTCTATCCTCACCTCTCCTCTATCCTATCCTATCCTCCATCCTATCCTATCCTCTATCCTATCCTATCCTCTATCCTATCCTATCCTCTATCCTATCCTATCCTCTATCCTATCCTATCCTCTATAATATCCTATCCTCTGTCCTATCCACTATCGTATCCTATCCTCTATCCTATCCAATCCTATATCCTAGCCTCTATACACTCCAATCCTCTATCCTATCCTATCCTCTATCCTATCCTATCCTCTATCCTACCCTATCCTCTATAATATCCTATCCTCTATCCTATCCTATCCTCTATCCTATAATATCCTCTATCCTATCCTATCCTCTATCCTATCCTATCCTCTATCCTATCCTATCCTCTATCCTATCCAATCCTCTATCCAATCCTATCCTCTATCCTATCCTAACCTCTATCCTATCCTATCCTCTATCCTATCCTATCCTCTATCCTATCCTATCCTCTATCCTATCCTATCCTCTATCCTATCCTATCCTCTGTCCTATCCTATCCTCTATAATATCCTATCCTCTATCCTATCCTATCCTATCCTCTATCCTATCCTATCCTCTATCCTCACCTCACCTCTCCTCTATCCTAACCTATCTTCCATCCTATCCTATCCTCTATCCTATCCTATCCTCTATCCTATCCTATCCTCTATCCTATCCTATCCTCTATAATATCCTATCCTCTGTCCTATCCACTATCGTATCCTATCCTCTATCCTATCCAATCCTATATCCTAGCCTCTATACACTCCAATCCTCTATCCTATCCTATCCTCTATCCTATCCTATCCTCTATCCTACCCTATCCTCTATCCTATCCTATCCTCTATCCTACCCTATCCTCTATAATATCCTATCCTCTATCCTATCCTATCCTCTATCCTATAATATCCTCTATCCTATCCTATCCTCTATCCTATCCTATCCTCTATCCTACCCTATCCTCTATCCAATCCTATCCTCTATCCTATCCTAACCTCTATCCTATCCTATCCTCTATTCTATCCTCTATCCTATCCTATCCTCTATTCTTTCACATTCTCTATCCTATCCTCTATCCTATCCTATCCTCTATCCTATCCTATCCTCTATCCTATCCTATCCTATCGTCTATCCTATCCTATCCTCTGTCCTATCCTATCGTCTATCCTATCCTATCCTCTATCCTATCCTATCCTCTATCCTATCCTATCCTCTATCCTATCCAATCCTCTATCCTATCCTCTATCCTATCCTATCCTCTGTCCTATCCACTATCGCATCCTATCCTCTATCCTATCCAATCCTATATCCTAGCCTCTATACACTCCAATCCTCTATCCTATCCTATCCTCTATCCTATCCTATCCTCTATCCTACCCTATCCTCTATAATATCCTATCCTCTATCCTATCCTATCCTCTATCCTATAATATCCTCTATCCTATCCTATCCTCTATCCTATCCTATCCTCTATCCTATCCTATCCTCTATCCTATCCAATCCTCTATCCAATCCTATCCTCTATCCTATCCTAACCTCTATCCTATCCTATCCTCTATCCTATCCTATCCTCTATCCTATCCTATCCTCTATCCTATCCTATCCTCTATCCTATCCTATCCTCTATCCTATCCTATCCTCTGTCCTATCCTATCCTCTATAATATCCTATCCTCTATCCTATCCTATCCTCTATCCTATCCTATCCTCTATCCTCAACTCTCCTCTATCCTATCCTATCCTCCATCCTATCCTATCCTCTATCCTATCCTATCCTCTATCCTATCCTCTATACACTCCAATCCTCTATCCTATCCTATCGTCTCTCCTGTCCACTATCGTATCCTATCCTCTATCCTATCCAATCCTATACCCTATCCTCTATACACTCCAATCCTCTATCCTATCCTATCCTCTATCCTATCCTATCCTCTATCCTATCCTATCCTCTATAATATCCTATCCTCTATCCTATCCTATCCTCTATCCTATCCTATCCTATCCTCTATCCTATCCTATCCTCTATCCAATCCTATCCTCTATCCTATCCTATCCTCTATCCTATCCTATCCTCTATCCTATCCTATCCTCTATCCTATCCTATCCTCTATCCTATCCTATCCTCTGTCCTATCCTATCCTGTATAATATCCTATCCTCTATCCTATCCTATCCTCTATCCTATCCTATCCTCCATCCTATCCTATCCTCTATCCTATCCTATCATATCCTCTATCCTATCCTATCCTATCCTCTATCCTATCCTATCCTCTATCCTATCCTATCCTCTAACCTATCCTATCCTCCATCCTATCCAATCCTATATCCTATTCTATCCGCTATCCTATCCTATCCTCTATCCTATCCTATCCTCTATCCTATCCAATCCTCTATCCTATCCCCTATCCTATCCTCTATCCTATCCTCTATCCTATCCTATCCTCAATCCTATCCTATCCTCTATCCTGTCCTATCCTCTATCCTACCCTACCCTCTATCCTATCCTATCCTCTATCCTATTCTATATTCTATCCGATCCTATCCGATCCTCTATCTTATCCTATCCTCTATCCTATCCTATCCTCATTCCTATCCTATCCTCTATCCTATCCTATCCTCTATCCTATTCTATCCTCTATCCTATCCTATCCTCTATCCTATCCTATCCTCTATCCCATCCTATCCTCTATCCTATCCTATCCTCTATCCTATCCTATCCTCTATCCTATCCTATCCTCTGTCCTATCCTATCCTCTATAATATCCTATCCTCTATCCTATCCTATCCTCTATCCTATCCTCTCCTCTATCCTATCCTATCCTCCATCCTATCCTATCCTCTATCCTATCCTATCCTATCCTCTATCCTATCCTATCCTATCCACTATCCTATCCTATCCTCTATCCTATCCTATCCTCAATCCTATCCTATCCTCTATCCTATCCTATCCTCTATCCTATCAACATCCTCTATCCTATCCTATCCTCTATCCTATTCTATATTCTCTCCGATCCTATCCGATCCTCTATCTTATCCTATCCTCTATACTATCCTATCCTCATTCCTATCCTATCCTCTATCGTATCCTATCCTCTATCCTATTCTATACTCTACCCTATCCTATCCTCTATCCTATCCTATCCTCTATCCAATCCTATCCTCTATCCTATCCTATCCTCTATCCTATCCTATTATCTATCCTATCCTATCCTCTATCCTATCCTATCCTCTATCCTATCCTATCCTCTGTCCTATCCTATCCTCTATAATATCCTATCCTCCATAATATCCTATCCTCTATCCTATCCTATCCTATCCTCTATCCTATCCAATCCTCTATCCTATCCTATCCTCTATCCTATCCTATCCTCCATCCTATCCAATCCTATATCCTATCCTATCCGCTATCCTATCCTATCCTCTATCCAATCGTATCCTCTATCCTATCCTATCCTCTATCCTATCCTATCCTATCCTCTATCCTATCCTATCCTCTATCCTATCCTATCCTCTATCCTATCCTATCCTCTATCCTATCCTATCCTCTATCCTATCCTATCCTATCCTCTATCCTATCCTATCCTCTATGCTATCCTATCCTCTATCCAATCCTATCCTCTATCCTATCCTATCCTCTATCCTATCCTATCCTCTATCCTATCCTATCCTCTATCCTATCCTATCCTCTATCCTATCCTATCCTCTGTCCTATCCTATCCTCTATCCTATCCTATCCTCCATCCTATCCTATCCTCTATCCAATCCAATCCTCTATCCTATCCAATCCTATATCCTATCCTATCCGCTATCCTATCCTATCCTCTATCCTATCCTATCCTCTATCATATCCTATCCTCTATCCTATCCAATCCTCTATCCTATCCCCTATCCTATCCTCTATCCTATCCTCTATCCTATCCTATCCTCAATCCTATCCTATCCTCTATCCAATCCTATCCTCTATCCTATCCTATCCTCTATCCAATCCTATCCTCTATCCTATCCTATCCTCTATCCTATCCTATCCTCTATCCTATCCTATCCTCTTTCCTATCCTGTCCTCTATCCTATCCTATCCTATCCTCTATCCTATCCTATCCTCTATCCTATCCAATCCTCTATCCTATCCTATCCTCTATCCTATCCAATCCTATATCCTATCCTATCCGCTATCCTATCCTATCCTCTATCCTATCCTATCCTCTATCATATCCTATCCTCTATCCTATCCAATCCTCTATCCTATCCCCTATCCTATCCTCTATCCTATCCTCTATCCTATCCTCTATCCTATCCTATCCTCAATCCTATCCTATCCTCTATCCAATCCTATCCTCTATCCTATCCTATCCTCTATCCAATCCTATCCTCTATCCTATCCTATCCTCTATCCTATCCTATCCTCTATCCTATCCTATCCTCTATCCTATCCTATCCTATCCTCTATCCTATCCTATCCTCTATCCTATCCTATCCTCATTCCTATCCTATCCTCTATCCTATCCTATCCTCTATCCTATTCTATACTGTACCCTATCCTATCCGCTATCCTATCCTATCCTCTATCCTATCCTATCCTCTATCCTATCCTATCCTCTATCCTATCCTATCCTCGATCCTATCCTATCCTCTATCCTATCCTATCCTCTATCCTATCCTATCCTATCCTCTATCCTATCCTGTCCTCTATCCTATCCTATACTCTAACCTATCCTATCCTCCATCCTATCCTATCCTCCATCCTATCCAATCCTATATCCTATCCTATCCGCTATCCTATCCTATCCTCTATCCCATCCTATCCTCTATCCTATCCTATCCTCTATCCTTTCCCATTCTCTATCCTATCCTCTATCCTATTCTATACTCTACCCTATCCTATCCACTATCCTATCCTATCCTCTATCCAATCCAATCCTCGATCCTATCCTATCCCCTATCCTATCCTATCCTCTATCCTATACTATCCTCTATCCTATCCTATCCTCTATCCTATCCTATCCTCTATCCTATCCTATCCTCTATCCTATCCTATCCTCTATCCTATCCTATCCTCTATCCTATCCTATCCTCTGTCCTATCCTATCCTCTATAATATCCTATCCTCTATCCTATCCTATCCTCTATCCTATCCCATCCTCTATCCTATCCTATCCTCTATCCTATCCCCTCCTCTATCCTATCCTATCCTCCATCCTATCCTATCCTCTATCCTATCCAATCCCCTATCCTCTCCTCCATCCTGTTCTATTCTCTATCCTATCCTCTATCCTATCCTACCCTCTATCGTCTCGAATCTTCTATCCTATCCAATCCCCTATCCTATCCTCTATCCTATATTATCCACTATCCTATCCTGATCTCTAACCTATCGTATCAACTATCCTATCCATTCCCCTATCCTATCCTCTATTCTATCCTCTACCCTATCCTCTATCCTATCCTATCCTCTATCCTTTCCCATTCTCTATCCTATCCTCAATCCTATCCTATCCTCTATCCTATCCTATCCTCTATCCTATCCTATCCTCTATCCTATCCTATCCTCTATCCTATCCTATCCTCTATCCTATCCTATCCTATATCCTATCCTATCCGCTATCCTATCCTATCCTCTATCCTATCCTATCCTCTATCATATCCTATCCTCTATCCTATCCAATCCTCTATCCTATCCCCTATCCTATCCTCTATCCTATCCTCTATCCTATCCTCTATCCTATCCTATCCTCAATCCTATCCTATCCTCTATCCAATCCTATCCTATCCTCTATCCAATCCTATCCTCTATCCTATCCTATCCTATCCTCTATCCTATCCTATCCTCTATGCTATCCTATCCTCTATCCAATCCTATCCTCTATCCTATCCTATCCTCTATCCTATCCTATCCTCTATCCTATCCTATCCTCTATCCTATCCTATCCTCTATCCTATCCTATCCTCCATCCTATCCTATCCTCTATCCAATCCAATCCTCTATCCTATCCAATCCTATATCCTATCCTATCCGCTATCCTATCCTATCCTCTATCCTATCCTATCCTCTATCATATCCTATCCTCTATCCTATCCAATCCTCTATCCTATCCCCTATCCTATCCTCTATCCTATCCTCTATCCTATCCTATCCTCAATCCTATCCTATCCTCTATCCAATCCTATCCTCTATCCTATCCTATCCTCTATCCAATCCTATCCTCTATCCTATCCTATCCTCTATCCTATCCTATCCTCTATCCTATCCTATCCTCTTTCCTATCCTGTCCTCTATCCTATCCTATCCTATCCTCTATCCTATCCTATCCTCTATCCTATCCAATCCTCTATCCTATCCTATCCTCTATCCTATCCAATCCTATATCCTATCCTATCCGCTATCCTATCCTATCCTCTATCCTATCCTATCCTCTATCATATCCTATCCTCTATCCTATCCAATCCTCTATCCTATCCCCTATCCTATCCTCTATCCTATCCTCTATCCTATCCTCTATCCTATCCTATCCTCAATCCTATCCTATCCTCTATCCAATCCTATCCTCTATCCTATCCTATCCTCTATCCAATCCTATCCTCTATCCTATCCTATCCTCTATCCTATCCTATCCTCTATCCTATCCTATCCTCTATCCTATCCTATCCTATCCTCTATCCTATCCTATCCTCTATCCTATCCTATCCTCATTCCTATCCTATCCTCTATCCTATCCTATCCTCTATCCTATTCTATACTGTACCCTATCCTATCCGCTATCCTATCCTATCCTCTATCCTATCCTATCCTCTATCCTATCCTATCCTCTATCCTATCCTATCCTCGATCCTATCCTATCCTCTATCCTATCCTATCCTCTATCCTATCCTATCCTATCCTCTATCCTATCCTGTCCTCTATCCTATCCTATACTCTAACCTATCCTATCCTCTATCCTTTCCCATTCTCTATCCTATCCTCTATCCTATTCTATACTCTACCCTATCCTATCCGCTATCCTATCCTATCCTCTATCCAATCCAATCCTCGATCCTATCCTATCCCCTATCCTATCCTATCCTCTATCCTATACTATCCTCTATCCTATCCTATCCTCTATCCTATCCTATCCTCTATCCAATCCGATCCTCTATCCTATCCTATCCTCTATCCTATCCTATCCTCTATCCTATCCTATCCTCTATCCTATCCTATCCTCTATCCTATCCTATCCTCTATCCTATCCTATCCTCTATCCTATCCTATCCTCTGTCCTATCCTATCCTCTATAATATCCTATCCTCTATCCTATCCTATCCTCTATCCTATCCCATCCTCTATCCTATCCTATCCTCTATCCTATCCCCTCCTCTATCCTATCCTATCCTCCATCCTATCCTATCCTCTATCCTATCCAATCCCCTATCCTCTCCTCCATCCTGTTCTATTCTCTATCCTATCCTCTATCCTATCCTACCCTCTATCGTCTCGAATCTTCTATCCTATCCAATCCCCTATCCTATCCTCTATCCTATATTATCCACTATCCTATCCTGATCTCTAACCTATCGTATCAACTATCCTATCCATTCCCCTATCCTATCCTCTATTCTATCCTCTACCCTATCCTCTATCCTATCCTATCCTCTATCCTTTCCCATTCTCTATCCTATCCTCAATCCTATCCTATCCTCTATCCTATCCTATCCTCTATCCTATCCTATCCTCTATCCTATCCTATCCTCTATCCTATCCTATCCTCTATCCTATCCTATCCTATATCCTATCCTATCCGCTATCCTATCCTATCCTCTATCCTATCCTATCCTCTATCATATCCTATCCTCTATCCTATCCAATCCTCTATCCTATCCCCTATCCTATCCTCTATCCTATCCTCTATCCTATCCTCTATCCTATCCTATCCTCAATCCTATCCTATCCTCTATCCAATCCTATCCTATCCTCTATCCAATCCTATCCTCTATCCTATCCTATCCTCTATCCAATCCTATCCTCTATCCTATCCTATCCTCTATCCTATCCTATCCTCTATCCTATCCTATCCTCTATCCTATCCTATCCTATCCTCTATCCTATCCTATCCTCTATCCTATCCTATCCTCATTCCTATCCTATCCTCTATCCTATCCTATCCTCTATCCTATTCTATACTGTACCCTATCCTATCCGCTATCCTATCCTATCCTCTATCCTATCCTATCCTCTATCCTATCCTATCCTCTATCCTATCCTATCCTCGATCCTATCCTATCCTCTATCCTATCCTATCCTCTATCCTATCCTATCCTATCCTCTATCCTATCCTGTCCTCTATCCTATCCTATACTCTAACCTATCCTATCCTCCATCCTATCCTATCCTCTATCCTATCCTATCCTCTATCCTATCCTATCCTCTATCCTATCCTCTGTCCTAGCCTATCCTCTATAATATCCTATCCTCTATCCTATCCTATCCTTTATCCCATCCTATCCTCTACCCTATCCTATCCTCTATCCTATCCCCTCCTCTATCCTACCCTATCCTCCATCGTATCCTATCCTCTATCGTACCCTATCCTCTATCCTATCCATTCCCCTATCCTATCCTCTATCCTATATTATCCACTATCCTATCCTGTTCTCTAACCTATCGTATCAACTATCCTATCTATTCCCCTATCCTATCCTCTATTCTATCCTCTAACCTATCCTCTATCTTATCCTATCCTCTATCCTTTCCCATTCTCTATCCTATCCTCTATCCTATCCTATCCTCTATCCTATGCTATCCTATCCTCTATCCTATCCAATCCTCTATAATATCCTATCGTCTATCCTATCCTATCCTCTATCCTATCCTATCCTCTATCCTATCCTATCCTCTATCCTATCCTATCCTCTACCCTATCCTATCCTCTATCCTATCCTATCCTCTATAATATCGTATCATCTATCACATCCTATCCTCTTTCCTATAATATCATCTATCCTATAGTATCTTCTATGCTATCCTATCCTCTATAATATCGTATCCTCTATCCTATAATATCATCTATCCTATCCTATTCTCTATCCTATCCTATCCTCTATCCTATCTTATCCTCAATCCTATCCTATCCTCTATCCTGTCCTATCCTCTATTCTACCCTATCCCCAATCCTATCCTATAGTCTATCCTATCCTATCCTCAATCCTATTCTATCCTCTATCCTATCCTATCCTCTATCCTATCCTATCCTCTATAATATCGTATCATCTATCAAATCCTATCCTCTTTCCTATAATATCATCTATCCTATAGTACCTTCTATGCTATCCTATCCTCTGTAATATCGTATTCTCTATCGTATAATATCATCTATCCTATCCTATTCTCTATCCTATCCTATCCTCTATCCTATCTTATCCTCAATCCTATCCTATCATCTATCCTATCCTATCATCTATCCTATCCTATCCTCTTTACTATCCTATCCTCTTTCCTATCCTATCCTCTATCCTACCCTATCCCCAATCCTATCCTATCCTCTATCCTATCCTATCCTCTATCCTATCCTCTCCTCTATCCTATCCTATCCTCTATCATATCCTATCCTCTATCCTATCCTATCCTCTATCCTATCCTCTATCCTATCCTATCCTCAATCCTATCCTATCCTATCCTCTATCCTATCATATCCTCTATCCTATCCTATCCTCTATCCTATTCTATATTCTATCCGATCCTATCCGATCCTCTATCTTATCCTATCCTCTATCCTATCCTATCCTCTATCCTATCCTATCCTCTATCCAATCCTATCCTCTGTCCTATCCTATCCTCTATCCTATCCTATCCTCTATCCAATCCTATCCTCTATCCTATCCTATCCTCTATCCTATCCTATCCTCTATCCTATCCTATTATCTATCCTATCCTATCCTCTATCCTATCCTATCCTCTATCCTATCCTATCCTATCCTCTATCCTATCCTATCCTCTATGCTATCCTATCCTCTATCCAATCCTATCCTCTATCCTATCCTATCCTCTATCCTATCCTATCCTCTATCCTATCCTATCCTCTATCCTATCCTATCCTCTATCCTATCCTATCCTCTGTCCTATCCTATCCTCTATCCTATCCTATCCTCTATCCTATCCTATCCTCTATCATATCCAATCCTCTATCCTATCCAATCCTATATCCTATCCTATCCGCTATCCTATCCTATCCTCTATCCTATCCTATCCTCTATCATATCCTATCCTCTATCCTATCCAATCCTCTATCCTATCCCCTATCCTATCCTCTATCCTATCCTCTATCCTATCCTATCCTCAATCCTATCCTATCCTCTATCCAATCCTATCCTCTATCCTATCCTATCCTCTATCCAATCCTATCCTCTATCCTATCCTATCCTCTATCCTATCCTATCCTCTATCCTATCCTATCCTCTTTCCTATCCTGTCCTCTATCCTATCCTATCCTATCCTCTATCCTATCCTATCCTCTATCCTATCCAATCCTCTATCCTATCCTATCCTTTATCCTATCCAATCCTATATCCTATCCTATCCGCTATCCTATCCTATCCTCCATCCTATCCTATCCTCTATCATATCCTATCCTCTATCCTATCCTATCCTCTATCATATCCTATCCTCTATCCTATCCTATCCTCTATCCTATCCTCTATCCTATCCTCCATCCTATCCTCTATCCTATCCTATCCTCAATCCTATCATATCCTATCCTCTATCCTATCATATCCTCTATCCTATCCTATCCTCTATCCTATTTTATATTCTATCCGATCCTATCCGATCCTCTATCTTAACCTATCCTCTATCCTATCCTATCCTCATTCCTATCCTATCCTCTATCCTATCCTATCCTCTATCCAATCCTATCCTCTATCCTATCCTATCCTCTATCCTATCCTATCCTCTATCCTATCCTATCCTCTATCCTATCCTATCCTCTATCCTATCCTATCCTATCCTCTATCCTATCCTATCCTCTATCCTATCCCCTATCCTATCCTCTATCCTATCCTCTATCCTATCCTCTATCCTATCCTATCCTCAATCCTATCCTATCCTCTATCCAATCCTATCCTCTATCCTATCCTATCCTCTATCCAATCCTATCCTCTATCCTATCCTATCCTCTATCCTATCCTATCCTCTATCCTATCCTATCCTCTTTCCTATCCTGTCCTCTATCCTATCCTATCCTATCCTCTATCCTATCCTATCCTCTATCCTATCCTATCCTCTATCCAATCCTATCCTCTATCCTATCCTATCCTCCATCCTATCCAATCCTATATCCTATCCTATCCGCTATCCTATCCTATCCTCTATCCTATCCTATCCTCTATCATATCCTATCCTCTATCCTATCCTATCCTCTATCCTATCCTCTATCCTATCCTCTATCCTATCCTCTATCCTATCCTATCCTCAATCCTATCCTATCCTATCCTGTATCCTATCATATCGTCTATCCTATCCTATCCTCTATCCTATTTTATATTCTATCCGATCCTATCCGATCCTCTATCTTATCCTATCCTCTATCCTATCCTATCCTCATTCCTATCCTATCCTCTATCCTATCCTATCCTCTATCCAATCCTATCCTCTATCCTATCCTATCCTCTATCCTATCCTATCCTCTATCCTATCCTATCCTCTATCCTATCCTATCCTCTATCCTATCCTATCCTATCCTCTATCCTATCCTATCCTCTATCCTATCCTATCCTATCCTCTATCCTATCCTATCCTCTATCCTATCCTATCCTCTATCCTATCCTATCCTCATTCCTATCCTATCCTCTATCCTATCCTATCCTCTATCCTATTCTATACTGTACCCTATCCTATCCGCTATCCTATCCTATATTCTATCCTATCCTATCCTCTATCCTATCCTATCCTCTATCCTATCCTATCCTCGATCCTATCCTATCCTCTATCCTATCCTATCCTCTATCCTATCCTATCCTATCCTCTATCCTATCCTGTCCTCTATCCTATCCTATACTCTAACCTATCCTATCCTCCATCCTATCCTATCCTCCATCCTATCCTATCCTCCATCCTATCCAATCCTATATCCTATCCTATCCGCTATCCTATCCTATCCTCTATCCCATCCTATCCTCTATCCTATCCTATCCTCTATCCTTTCCCATTCTCTATCCTATCCTATCCGCTATCCTATCCTATCCTCTATCCCATCCTATCCTCTATCCTATCCTATCCTCTATCCTTTCCCATTCTCTATATTATCCTCTATCCTATTCTATACTCTACCCTAACCTATCCGCTATCCTATCCTATCCTCTATCCAATCCAATCCTCGATCCTATCCTATCCCCTATCCTATCCTATCCTCTATCCTATACTATCCTCTATCCTATCCTATCCTCTATCCTATCCTATCCTCTATCCAATCCGATCCTCTATCCTATCCTATCCTCTATAATATCGTATCCTCTATCCTATAATATCATCTATCCTATCCTATCCTCTACAATATCGTAACCTCTACCATATCCTATCCTCTTTCCGATAATATCATCTATCCTATCCGATTCTCTATCCTATCCTATCCTCTATCCTATCTTATCCTCAATCCTATTCTATCCTCTATCCTATCCTATCCTCTATCCTATCCTATCATCTATCCTATCCTATTCTCTATCCAATCCTATCCTCTATCCTATCCTATCCTCTATCCTATCCTATCCTCTATCCTATCCTATCCTCTATCCTATCCTATCCTCTATCCTATCCTATCCTATCCTCTATCCTATCCTATCCTCTATCCTATCCCCTATCCTATCCTCTATCCTATCCTCTATCCTATCCTCTATCCTATCCTATCCTCAATCCTATCCTATCCTCTATCCAATCCTATCCTCTATCCTATCCTATCCTCTATCCAATCCTATCCTCTATCCTATCCTATCCTCTATCCTATCCTATCCTCTATCCTATCCTATCCTCTTTCCTATCCTGTCCTCTATCCTATCCTATCCTATCCTCTATCCTATCCTATCCTCTATCCTATCCTATCCTCTATCCAATCCTATCCTCTATCCTATCCTATCCTCCATCCTATCCAATCCTATATCCTATCCTATCCGCTATCCTATCCTATCCTCTATCCTATCCTATCCTCTATCATATCCTATCCTCTATCCTATCCTATCCTCTATCCTATCCTCTATCCTATCCTCTATCCTATCCTCTATCCTATCCTATCCTCAATCCTATCCTATCCTATCCTGTATCCTATCATATCGTCTATCCTATCCTATCCTCTATCCTATTTTATATTCTATCCGATCCTATCCGATCCTCTATCTTATCCTATCCTCTATCCTATCCTATCCTCATTCCTAACCTATCCTCTATCCTATCCTATCCTCTATCCAATCCTATCCTCTATCCTATCCTATCCTCTATCCTATCCTATCCTCTATCCTATCCTATCCTCTATCCTATCCTATCCTCTATCCTATCCTATCCTATCCTCTATCCTATCCTATCCTCTATCCTATCCTATCCTATCCTCTATCCTATCCTATCCTCTATCCTATCCTATCCTCTATCCTATCCTATCCTCGATCCTATCCTATCCTCTATCCTATCCTATCCTCTATCCTATCCTATCCTATCCTCTATCCTATCCTATCCTCTATCCTATCCTATCCTCTATCCTATCCTATCCTCGATCCTATCCTATCCTCTATCCTATCCTATCCTCTATCCTATCCTATCCTATCCTCTATCCTATCCTGTCCTCTATCCTATCCTATACTCTAACCTATCCTATCCTCCATCCTATCCTATCCTCCATCCTATCCAATCCTATATCCTATCCTATCCGCTATCCTATCCTATCCTCTATCCCATCCTATCCTCTATCCTATCCTATCCTCTATCCTTTCCCATTCTCTATCCTATCCTATCCGCTATCCTATCCTATCCTCTATCCCATCCTATCCTCTATCCTATCCTATCCTCTATCCTTTCCCATTCTCTATATTATCCTCTATCCTATTCTATACTCTACCCTAACCTATCCGCTATCCTATCCTATCCTCTATCCAATCCAATCCTCGATCATATCCTATCCCCTATCCTATCCTATCCTCTATCCTATACTATCCTCTATCCTATCCTATCCTCTATCCTATCCTATCCTCTATCCAATCCGATCCTCTATCCTATCCTATCCTCTATAATATCGTATCCTCTATCCTATAATATCATCTATCCTATCCTATCCTCTACAATATCGTAACCTCTACCATATCCTATCCTCTTTCCCATAATATCATCTATCCTATCCGATTCTCTATCCTATCCTATCCTCTATCCTATCTTATCCTCAATCCTATTCTATCCTCTATCCTATCCTATCCTCTATCCTATCCTATCATCTATCCTATCCTATTCTCTATCCTATCCTATCCTCTATCCTATCTTATCCTCAATCCTATTCTATCCTCAATCCTATCCTATCCTCTATCCTATCCTATCCTCTATCCTATCCTATCCTCTATACTATCCTATCCTCAAACCTATCATATCCTCATACCTATCCTATCCTCTATCCTATCCTATCCTCTATCCTATCCTATCCTCTATAAGATCCTATTCTCTATCGTATCCTATCCTATCCTATCATCTATCCTATCCAATCCCCTATCCTATCCTCTATCATATCCTATCCGATCCTCTATCCTATCCTATCCTCTATAATATCGTATCCTCTATCCTATAATATCATCTATCCTATCCTATTCTCTATCCTATCCTATCCTCTATCCTATCTTATCCTCAATCCTATCCTATCCTCTATCCTGTCCTATCCTCTATCCTATCCTATCCTCTATCCTATCTTATCCTCAATCCTATTCTATCCTCTATCCTATCCTATCCTCTATCCTATCCTATCCTCTATCCTATCCTATCCTCTATCCTATCCTATCCTCTATAATATCGTATCCTCTATCATATGCTATCCTCTTTCCAATAATATCATCTATCCTATCCTATCCTCTACCCTATCCTATCCTCTATCCTATCCTATCCTATCCTCTATCCTATCCAATCCCCTATCCTATCCTCTATCGTATCCTATCCCATATCCTATCCAATCCCATATACTATCCTCTATCCTATCCTCTCCTCTATCCTATCCTATCCTCTATCCTATCCTATCCTCTATCCTATCCTATCCTCTACCCTATCCTATCCTCTATCCTATCCTATCCTCTATCCTATCCTATCCTCTATCCTATCCTATCCTCTATCATATCCTATCCTCTTTCCTATAATATCATCTATCCTATTCTATCCTCTATCCTATCCTATCCTCTACAATATCGTAACCTCTACCATATCCTATCCTCTTTCCCATAATATCATCTATCCTATCCGATTCTCTATCCTATCCTATCCTCTATCCTATCTTATCCTCAATCCTATTCTATCCTCTATCCTATCCTATCCTCTATCCTATCCTATCCTCTATCCTATCCTATCCTCTATATTATCCTATCCTCTATAATATCGTATCCTCTATCCTACCCTATCCCCAATCCTATCCTATCCTCTATCCTATCCTATCTTCTATCCTATCCTATCCTCTATCATATCCTATCCTCTATCCTATCCTATCCTCTATCCTATCTTATCCTCAATCCTATTCTATCCTCTATCCTATCCTATCCTCTATATTATCCTATCCTCTATAATATCGTATCCTCTATCATATCCTATCCTCTTTCCTATAATATTATCTATCCTATCCTATTCTATATCCTATCCTATCCTCTATCCTATCCTATCGTCTATCGTATCCTATCCGCTATCCTATCAAACCCCCTGTCCTATCCTCTATCCTGTCCTATCCTCTATCCTACCCTATCCCCAATCCTATCCTATCCTCTATCCTATCCTATCCTCTATCCTATCCTTTCTTCGATCCTATCCTATCCTCTTTCCTATAATATCATCTATCCTATTCTATCCTCTATTCTATCGTATCCTGTATAATATCGTATCCTCGATCCTATAATATCATCTATCCTATCCTATCCTCTACAATATCGTAACCTTTACCATATCCTATCCTTTTTCCCATAATATCATCTATCCTATCCTATTCTCTATCCTATCCTATCCTCTATCCTATCTTATCTTCAATCCTATTCTATCCTCAATCCTATCCTATCCTCTATCCTATCCTATCCTCTATCCTATCCTATCCTCTATCCTATCCTATCCTCTATACTATCCTATCCTCAAACCTATCATATCCTCATACCTATCCTATCCGCTATCCTATCCTATCCTGTATCCTATAATATCCTCTATTCTATCCAATCGTCTATCCTATCCTCTATCCTATCCTATCCTCTATCGTATCCTATCCTCTATACGATCCTATTCTCTATCGTATCCTATCCTATCCTATCATCTATCCTATCCAATCCCCTATCTTATCCTCTATCATATCCTATCCGATCCTCTATCCTATCCTATCCTCTATAATATCGTATCCTCTATCATATGCTATCCTCTTTCCAATAATATCATCTATCCTATCCTATCCTCTACCCTATCCTATCCTCTATCCTATCCTATCCTCTATCCTATCCAATCCCCTATCCTATCCTCTATCGTATCCTATCCCATATCCTATCCAATCCCATATTCTATCCTCTATCCTATCCTCTCCTCTATCCTATCCTATCCTCTATCCTATCCTATCCTCTATACTATCCTATCCTCAAACCTATCATATCCTCATACCTATCCTATCCTCTATCCTATCCTATCCTCTATAAGATCCTATTCTCTATCGTATCCTATCCTATCCTATCATCTATCCTATCCAATCCCCTATCCTATCCTCTATCATATCCTATCCGATCCTCTATCCTATCCTATCCTCTATAATATCGTATCCTCTATCCTATAATATCATCTATCCTATCCTATTCTCTATCCTATCCTATCCTCTATCCTATCTTATCCTCAATCCTATCCTATCCTCTATCCTGTCCTATCCTCTATCCTATCCTATCCTCTATCCTATCTTATCCTCAATCCTATTCTATCCTCTATCCTATCCTATCCTCTATCCTATCCTATCCTCTATCCTATCCTATCCTCTATCCTATCCTATCCTCTATAATATCGTATCCTCTATCATATGCTATCCTCTTTCCAATAATATCATCTATCCTATCCTATCCTCTACCCTATCCTATCCTCTATCCTATCCTATCCTATCCTCTATCCTATCCAATCCCCTATCCTATCCTCTATCGTATCCTATCCCATATCCTATCCAATCCCATATACTATCATCTATCCTATCCTCTCCTCTATCCTATCCTATCCTCTATCCTATCCTATCCTCTATCCTATCCTATCCTCTATCCTATCCTATCCTCTATCCTATCCTATCCTCTATCCTATCCTATCCTCTATCCTATCCTATCCTCTATCATATCCTATCCTCTTTCCTATAATATCATCTATCCTATTCTATCCTCTATCCTATCCTATCCTCTACAATATCGTAACCTCTACCATATCCTATCCTCTTTCCCATAATATCATCTATCCTATCCGATTCTCTATCCTATCCTATCCTCTATCCTATCTTATCCTCAATCCTATTCTATCCTCTATCCTATCCTATCCTCTATCCTATCCTATCCTCTATCCTATCCTATCCTCTATATTATCCTATCCTCTATAATATCGTATCCTCTATCCTACCCTATCCCCAATCCTATCCTATCCTCTATCCTATCCTATCTTCTATCCTATCCTATCCTCTATCATATCCTATCCTCTATCCTATCCTATCCTCTATCCTATCTTATCCTCAATCCTATTCTATCCTCTATCCTATCCTATCCTCTATATTATCCTATCCTCTATAATATCGTATCCTCTATCATATCCTATCCTCTTTCCTATAATATTATCTATCCTATCCTATTCTATATCCTATCCTATCCTCTATCCTATCCTATCGTCTATCGTATCCTATCCGCTATCCTATCAAACCCCCTGTCCTATCCTCTATCCTGTCCTATCCTCTATCCTACCCTATCCCCAATCCTATCCTATCCTCTATCCTATCCTATCCTCTTTACTATCCTATCGATAGGATATCGATCCTGCGGATTTCTACCGCAGAAATTCGGTATATCCCATATCCTATCCTCTATCCTATCCAATCCCCTATCCTATCCTCTATCGTCTCCTATCCTCTATCCGATCCACTATCCTATCCTATCCTCTATCCTATCCTATCCTCAATCCTATCCTATCCTCAATCCTATCCTATCCTCTATCCTATCCTATCCTCTATCCTATCCTATCCTCTATCCTATCCTATCCTCTATATTATCCTATCCTCTATAATATCGTATCCTCTATCCTACCCTATCCCCAATCCTATCCTATCCTCTATCCTATCCTATCCTCTATCCTATCCTATCATCTATCCTATCCTATTCTCTATCCTATCCTATCCTCTATCCTATCTTATCCTCAATCCTATTCTATCCTCAATCCTATCCTATCCTCTATCCTATCCTATCCTCTATCCTATCCTATCCTCTATACTATCCTATCCTCAAACCTATCATATCCTCATACCTATCCTATCCTCTATCCTATCCTATCCTCTATAAGATCCTATTCTCTATCGTATCCTATCCTATCCTATCATCTATCCTATCCAATCCCCTATAATATCCTCTATCATATCCTATCCGATCCTCTATCCTATCCTATCCTCTATAATATCGTATCCTCTATCCTATAATATCATCTATCCTATCCTATCCTCTATCCTATCCTATCATCTATCCTATCCTATTCTCTATCCTATCCTATCCTCTATCCTATCTTATCCTCAATCCTATTCTATCCTCAATCCTATCCTATCCTCTATCCTATCCTATCCTCTATCCTATCCTATCCTCTATCCTATCCTATCCTCTATCCTATCCTATCCTCTATCCTATCCTATCCTCTATCCTATCCTATCCTCTATCATATCCTATCCTCTTTCCTATAATATCATCTATCCTATTCTATCCTCTATCCTATCCTATCCTCTATAATATCGTATCCTCTATCCTATAATATCATCTATCCTATCCTATCCTCTACAATATCGTAACCTCTACCATATCCTATCCTCTTTCCCATAATATCATCTATCCTATCCGATTCTCTATCCTATCCTATCCTCTATCCTATCTTATCCTCAATCCTATTCTATCCTCTATCCTATCCTATCCTCTATCCTATCCTATCATCTATCCTATCCTATTCTCTATCCTATCCTATCCTCTATCCTATCTTATCCTCAATCCTATTCTATCCTCAATCCTATCCTATCCTCTATCCTATCCTATCCTCTATCCTATCCTATCCTCTATACTATCCTATCCTCAAACCTATCATATCCTCATACCTATCCTATCCTCTATCCTATCCTATCCTCTATAAGATCCTATTCTCTATCGTATCCTATCCTATCCTATCATCTATCCTATCCAATCCCCTATCCTATCCTCTATCATATCCTATCCGATCCTCTATCCTATCCTATCCTCTATAATATCGTATCCTCTATCCTATAATATCATCTATCCTATCCTATTCTCTATCCTATCCTATCCTCTATCCTATCTTATCCTCAATCCTATCCTATCCTCTATCCTGTCCTATCCTCTATCCTATCCTATCCTCTATCCTATCTTATCCTCAATCCTATTCTATCCTCTATCCTATCCTATCCTCTATCCTATCCTATCCTCTATCCTATCCTATCCTCTATCCTATCCTATCCTCTATCATATCCTATCCTCTTTCCTATAATATCATCTATCCTATTCTATCCTCTATCCTATCCTATCCTCTACAATATCGTAAACTCTACCATATCCTATCCTCTTTCCCATAATATCATCTATCCTATCCGATTCTCTATCCTATCCTATCCTCTATCCTATCTTATCCTCAATCCTATTCTATCCTCTATCCTATCCTATCCTCTATCCTATCCTATCATCTATCCTATCCTATTCTCTATCCTATCCTATCCTCTATCCTATCTTATCCTCAATCCTATTCTATCCTCAATCCTATCCTATCCTCTATCCTATCCTATCCTCTATCCTATCCTATCCTCTATACTATCCTATCCTCAAACCTATCATATCCTCATACCTATCCTATCCTCTATCCTATCCTATCCTCTATAAGATCCTATTCTCTATCGTATCCTATCCTATCCTATCATCTATCCTATCCAATCCCCTATCCTATCCTCTATCATATCCTATCCGATCCTCTATCCTATCCTATCCTCTATAATATCGTATCCTCTATCCTATAATATCATCTATCCTATCCTATTCTCTATCCTATCCTATCCTCTATCCTATCTTATCCTCAATCCTATCCTATCCTCTATCCTGTCCTATCCTCTATCCTATCCTATCCTCTATCCTATCTTATCCTCAATCCTATTCTATCCTCTATCCTATCCTATCCTCTATCCTATCCTATCCTCTATCCTATCCTATCCTCTATCCTATCCTATCCTCTATAATATCGTATCCTCTATCATATGCTATCCTCTTTCCAATAATATCATCTATCCTATCCTATCCTCTACCCTATCCTATCCTCTATCCTATCCTATCCTATCCTCTATCCTATCCAATCCCCTATCCTATCCTCTATCGTATCCTATCCCATATCCTATCCAATCCCATATACTATCATCTATCCTATCCTCTCCTCTATCCTATCCTATCCTCTATCCTATCCTATCCTCTATCCTATCCTATCCTCTATCCTATCCTATCCTCTATCCTATCCTATCCTCTATCCTATCCTATCCTCTATCCTATCCTATCCTCTATCATATCCTATCCTCTTTCCTATAATATCATCTATCCTATTCTATCCTCTATCCTATCCTATCCTCTATCATATCCTATCCTCTTTCCTATAATATCATCTATCCTATTCTATCCTCTATCCTATCCTATCCTCTATAATATCGTATCCTCTATCCTATAATATCATCTATCCTATCCTATCCTCTACAATATCGTAACCTCTACCATATCCTATCCTCTTTCCCATAATATCATCTATCCTATCCGATTCTCTATCCTATCCTATCCTCTATCCTATCTTATCCTCAATCCTATTCTATCCTCTATCCTATCCTATCCTCTATCCTATCCTATCATCTATCCTATCCTATTCTCTATCCTATCCTATCCTCTATCCTATCTTATCCTCAATCCTATTCTATCCTCAATCCTATCCTATCCTCTATCCTATCCTATCCTCTATCCTATCCTATCCTCTATACTATCCTATCCTCAAACCTATCATATCCTCATACCTATCCTATCCTCTATCCTATCCTATCCTCTATAATATCGTATCCTCTATCCTATAATATCATCTATCCTATCCTATCCTCTATCCTATCCTATCATCTATCCTATCCTATTCTCTATCCTATCCTATCCTCTATCCTATCTTATCCTCAATCCTATTCTATCCTCAATCCTATCCTATCCTCTATCCTATCCTATCCTCTATCCTATCCTATCCTCTATCCTATCCTATCCTCTATCCTATCCTATCCTCTATCCTATCCTATCCTCTATCCTATCCTATCCTCTATCATATCCTATCCTCTTTCCTATAATATCATCTATCCTATTCTATCCTCTATCCTATCCTATCCTCTATAATATCGTATCCTCTATCCTATAATATCATCTATCCTATCCTATCCTCTACAATATCGTAACCTCTACCATATCCTATCCTCTTTCCCATAATATCATCTATCCTATCCGATTCTCTATCCTATCCTATCCTCTATCCTATCTTATCCTCAATCCTATTCTATCCTCTATCCTATCCTATCCTCTATCCTATCCTATCATCTATCCTATCCTATTCTCTATCCTATCCTATCCTCTATCCTATCTTATCCTCAATCCTATTCTATCCTCAATCCTATCCTATCCTCTATCCTATCCTATCCTCTATCCTATCCTATCCTCTATACTATCCTATCCTCAAACCTATCATATCCTCATACCTATCCTATCCTCTATCCTATCCTATCCTCTATAAGATCCTATTCTCTATCGTATCCTATCCTATCCTATCATCTATCCTATCCAATCCCCTATCCTATCCTCTATCATATCCTATCCGATCCTCTATCCTATCCTATCCTCTATAATATCGTATCCTCTATCCTATAATATCATCTATCCTATCCTATTCTCTATCCTATCCTATCCTCTATCCTATCTTATCCTCAATCCTATCCTATCCTCTATCCTGTCCTATCCTCTATCCTATCCTATCCTCTATCCTATCTTATCCTCAATCCTATTCTATCCTCTATCCTATCCTATCCTCTATCCTATCCTATCCTCTATCCTATCCTATCCTCTATCCTATCCTATCCTCTATCATATCCTATCCTCTTTCCTATAATATCATCTATCCTATTCTATCCTCTATCCTATCCTATCCTCTACAATATCGTAAACTCTACCATATCCTATCCTCTTTCCCATAATATCATCTATCCTATCCGATTCTCTATCCTATCCTATCCTCTATCCTATCTTATCCTCAATCCTATTCTATCCTCTATCCTATCCTATCCTATATCCTATCCTATCCTCTATCCTATCCTATCCTCTATATTATCCTATCCTCTATAATATCGTATCCTCTATCCTACCCTATCCCCAATCCTATCCTATCCTCTATCCTATCCTATCTTCTATCCTATCCTATCCTCTATCATATCCTATCCTCTATCCTATCCTATCCTCTATCCTATCTTATCCTCAATCCTATTCTATCCTCTATCCTATCCTATCCTCTATATTATCCTATCCTCTATAATATCGTATCCTCTATCATATCCTATCCTCTTTCCTATAATATTATCTATCCTATCCTATTCTATATCCTATCCTATCCTCTATCCTATCCTATCGTCTATCGTATCCTATCCGCTATCCTATCAAACCCCCTGTCCTATCCTCTATCCTGTCCTATCCTCTATCCTACCCTATCCCCAATCCTATCCTATCCTCTATCCTATCCTATCCTCTTTACTATCCTATCCTCTTTCCTATCCTATCCTCTATCCTATCCTATCCTGTATCCTATCCTATCCTCTATCCTATCCTCTCTCCTCTATCGTCTCCTGTCCTCTATCGTCTCCTGTCCTCCATCCTATCCTATCCTCTATCCTATCCTATCCTCTATCCTATCCTCTGTCCTATCCTCTATCTTATCCTATCCTCTATACTATACTATCCTCTATCCTATCCTATCCCCTATACTATCCTATCCACAATCCTATCCTATCCTCTATTATATGCTATACTGTATTATATCCTATCCTCTATAATATCGTATCCTTCATCATATCCTATCCTCTTTCCTATAATATCATCTATCCTATCCCATCCTCTATCCTATCCTATCGTCTATCCTATAATATCCTCTATTGTATCCAATCCTCTATCCTATCCTCTATCCTCTCCTCTATCCTATCCTATCTTCTATCCTATCCTATCCTGTATCATATCGTATGATCTATTCTATCCCATCCTCTATCCTCTCCTACCCTCAATAATATCCTATCCTCTACCCTATCCTATCCTCTATCCTATCCTATCCTCTATCCTATCCTATCCTCTATCCTATCGTATCCTCTATCCTATCCTATCCTCTACAATATCGTATACTCTATCATATCCTATCCTCTTTCCCATAACATCATCTATCCTATCCTATTCTCTATCCTAACCTATCCTCAATCCTATCTTATCCTCAATCCTATTCTATCATCTATCCTATCCTATCCTCTATCCTATACAATCCCCTATCCTATTCTCTATTGTATCCTATCCTATATCCTATCCTCTATCCTAACCTATCCTCTATCCTATCCAATCCTCTATCCTATCCCTATCGTCAATCCTATCCTATCCTCTATCCTATCCAATCCCCTATCCTATCCTCTGTCCTATCATCTATCCTATCCTATCCTCTATACTATACTATCCTCTATCCTATCCTATCCCCTATACTATCCTATCCACAATCCTATCCTATCCTCTATTATATGCTATACTGTATCCTATCCTATCCTCTATAATATCGTATCCTTCATCATATCCTCTCCTCTATCCTAGAAGATCATCTATCCTATCCTATTCTCTATCCTAATCTATCCTCTATCCTATTCTATCATCTGTCCTATCCTATCCTCTATCCTATCCTCAATCCTATCCTATCCTCAATCCTATCCAATCCTCAATCCTATCCTATCCTCTATCCTATCCAATCCCCTATCGTATCCTCTAACCTATCCTATCCTCAATCCTATCCTATCCTTTATCCTATCCTATCCTCTACCCTATCCTATCCTCTATCATATCCAATCCTCTGTCCAATCCTCTATCCTATCCTATCCTCGAACATATCCTATATTCTATCCTATCCTCTATCCTATCCTATCCTCTATCGTATCCTATCCTCTATCCTATCTAATCCTCTATCCTATCCTATCGTCTATCCCATCCTATCATATATCCTATCCTATCCTCTATCCTATCCTCAATCCTATCCTATCCTCTATACTATCTCTAACTTAACCTATCGTATATCCTATTCTATCCACTATCCTATCCTGTCCTCAATCCTATAATATCATCTATCCTATCCTATTCTGTATCCTATGCTATCCTATCCTCCATAGTATCCTATCCTCTATCCTATCCTATCCTCTATCCTATCCTATCCTCTATCGTATCCTATCCTCTATCCTATCGTATTCTCTATCCAATCCTCAATCCTATCCTATCTTATCCTCAATCCTATCCTATCCTCTATCCTATCCAATCCCCTATCCTATCCTCTATTGTATCCTATCCTATATCCTATCCTCTATCCTAACCTATCCTCTATCCTATCCAATCCCCTATCCTATCCTCTATCGTATCCTATCCTATATCCTATCCAATCCCCTATACTATCCTCTATCCTATCCAATCCCCTATCCTATCCTCTATCGTATTCTATCCCATATCCTATCCTCTATCCTATCCAATCCCCTATCCTATCCTCTATCGTCTCCTATCCTCTATCCGATCCACTATCCTATCCTATCCTCTATCCTATCCTATCCTCAATCCTATCCTATCCTCAATCCTATCCTATCCTCTATCCTATCCTATCCTCTATCCTATCCTATCCTCTATCCTATCCTATCCTCTATCCTAACCTCTATCCTATCCTATCCTCTATCCTAACCTCTATCCTATCCTATCCTCTACCCTATCATATCCTATTCTCAATCGTATCCTATACTCTATCCTATCCTATCCTCTATCCTATTCTATACTCTATCATATCCTATCCGCTATCCTATCCTATCCTCTATCCTATTCTATCCTCTATCCTATAATATCATCCATCCTATCCTATTCTCTATCCTACCCTATCCTATCCTCTATCGTATCCCTTCCTGTATCCTATCCAATCCTATATTCTATACTCTATCCTATCCTAACCTCTATCCTATCCTATCCTCTATCCTATCTTATCCTCAATCCTATTCTCTCCTCTATCCTATCCTATCCTCTATCCTATCCTATCCTCTATCCTATTATATCCTCTTTACTATCTGTTCCGTCCGATACGGAACACCGTACTTGGGGGTTCCCCGTGAGGGTGCATGGGGCACTGCAAAATTCCTGCAAAATCATATTTCGAACCGTCCCTTTTTTTTTTTTTTTTTTTATCGTGAGGAAATGTTTTATACATACCCCGACTCCCTGGGGGAAGCCGGGGTTATGTGGGATTCTCTCCGGGGGGCAAAGCCCCCGGAGACCACCCACTAAAACCTCACGCCCACCTAAGCTACAGGGGAGGTGCCTGGATCACGCGAGTACTCAACAGGACACCTCCCAGCTAATACATGCCACCCCGGGGGAGGGGGTTAGCCTCCCCCACTGCCTACGCTATAAGACCCCGGGCGGAGGGACCCGCCCGGTGTCCCCATCCCTGGAGCCTTCGGATTGAGCTTCCCGAGCCCCAGCTCGGTCCACCCACAGCTCCCGGAGTCTTCATGCCCCGCTCGGGGCCGGTATCCCGAAGGAACCAGCCCCGGCCGAGGCAGGAAGACGCCGCCACCGGAAGGAAGGGCCGTCGGAGGCGCGATCCGGCACGCCCCGACCCTTCCTCACCCAAATCCCCCCACGAATCCCCCTCCCCTAACGGGAGGTACGGACCGACACCCCCCCAAACCGGTAAATTAACCCGGGGGGTGTCGGCCTATCACGGGGGGAGCTATGCTCCCCCCCGGGGGCCCGGGTCAGCTCACGCCCCGGGCCCCCAAATTCGCCGCCCCCAGTGTTGGGGGCATAACAGGGCGCGGGGGAACTCCCCGCGCCAACCCCACTCCGCCCCCCACCACCGGGGGCACACGTTGACGCGGGGGAGACCCCCGCGCCCTCCCTACCCTCTCCGCCCCCCTACTGGGGGGCACACGTCGGCGCGGGGGTCGTCCCCGCGCCCAAATACGCCTCGCGGAGCCCGGGTCCCGTTCCCGGGCCCGCTCGGCGGCCTCCTTCTGCTTGATCACATCATCGCAGAAGGAGGCCACCGCCTTCCACGACCTCACGCTGTCGACCATGTGGTCGACCACGGTCGACAGCGAGAGGTCCCACCCTTCCACCGCGGCTCTAAGGACACGGCGCGGCTCGGCCCAAGCTGGGCACTCCTCCAGAGTGTGCCGCGCCGTGTCCACATCTTCGCCGCAGTGGTGGCACTGCGCAGTCGGCTCCCGCCCCATTCTGTGCAGGTACTCTCCGAAGCAACCGTGGCCGGAGAGCACCTGCGTGAGGCGGAAGGTCAACCTTCCCCGCCTCCTGCACCATATATGAAATATGGGCAGGAGGGCCCGGACAATCGGACGTGTGGAGGGCGTTAGCATCGCCCTCCACTCCGATAAACTTTCCGTCCGGGCCTGGCGATTCTGGCCCTCGAGCTCCTCCTCCTCCTCGCGCGTGAGTTCCACCCCCGGCGGGCGGCGGAAGGAGCGGGCGATGTGGTATAGCTTCGCCCGCTCCGCCGCCACCACAGTGAAGGGTGGAATCACGGCGAGGAGTCCCGCCGCCTCGGTGGAGATGGTGCGGTACCCCCGTATGACCCGCAAGGCCAGCCGCCGCCGCACTCTTTCTAGGAGTTTGCGGCTTGGCGTGCTGGCCTCGAGCGAGCGGTGCCATACGGGGGCCCCATACAGGGCTATAGACCGCACCACCTCCATATAGAGGCGGCGCACTTTCAAATCCGGCCCCCCGACATTCGGCAGCAGCCGCGCCAATGCGGCTGCCGTCCTCTCTAGTCGGGGGGCGAGGAGCTCGAAGTGTTCTTCGAATTGCCAGCGGCCGTTTATGACCAGGCCCAGGTACCTCATCCTGGGCCCGATCTCGACGGAGGTTTCAGCGACGCGAATCCGGAGGTTCTGACCATGGGGCAGCCGCCGCGGCCGAGGCGATCCGTACATCCAGATCGCCTCGGTCTTTGCGGCGGCCACGGTCAACCCCATCCTCCGGATTCGCCCGACCACGCGGTCCAGGGCGGCCTCACACAGGTGCCTGGTTCTCCCCCAGTCCCCCCCCCATGGCATATACCAGGGTGTCATCCGCGTAGCAGATGACACCCGTATCCGGGGGGAGGACAACCCGCAGCACCGCGTCGTAAGCCAAGTTCCACAGGAGCGGTCCGAGGACCGACCCCTGTGGAACGCCGCGGTGCGTCTCCCTCGTGTTCACGATGCTATACCGGCCGGTAAACATCACTTTCCTGCCGCGGAGGTAGTCACCGACCACCTTCCGGAGATAGGGGGGCACCTGGAAATACTCCATCGCCCCCACTATCTCCTTCCAGGGCAGGGCGTTGAAGGCGTTAGATATGTCTAACGACACCGCCAACAACGCCCCGCCCCGAGCGACAGCCCGTTCACGGAGGAGGCGCAGACGCTCCAGGGCGTCAATTGTGGAGCGCCCCCTCCGGAATCCATACTGGCTGTCGCTCAGGTCGGGACCACCCCGCGACAGGTGCTCGACGAGGCGGGCGGCAATTATCCTTTCGAACAGCTTGCCCGCCTCGTCGAGTAAACAAACCGGCCGGTATGCAGAGGGAGACTCTGCATTTCGAACCGTCCCTAGAACTCTCCGAAGGCCAACATGTGCAAACCATATTTCCTTTACCTGCTGACTACCCCTATACACCCCGCTTCTCCTTTCCAACCATATATATTTGCCTCCACTTCCTTAAAGACGAGAGAAACACACTAACCGCGACGCTGAAAACAACGAAACTGTATCTCGCTGCTTCTGTAAATACAACAATTCAAACCTCCATCGACTCGTTCCACTCAAGTTCTTACAGTCCACTTAACATACAATTCGATAGGATTTCTACCGCAGAAATTCCTCCGCGTCGTTCGATCGTCGCTAAATTAATTGTCGACGCCGCGACGTACATACACTATCCTATCCTCTTTCCTATCCTATCCTCTATCCTATCCTATCCTCTATCCTATCCTATCCTCTATCCAATCCGATCCTCTATCCTATCCTATCCTCTATCCTATCCTATCCTCTATCCTATCCTATCCTCTATACTATCCTGTCCTCAAACCTATCATATCCTCATACCTATCCTATCCGCTATCCTATCCTATCCTGTATCCTATAATATCCGCTATTCTATCCAATCGTCTATCCTATCCTCTATCCTATCCTATCCTCTATAAGATCCTATTCTCTATCGTATCCTATCCTATCCTATCATCTATCCTATCCAATCCCCTATCCTATCCTCTATCATATCCTATCCGATCCTCTATCCTATCCTATCCTCTATAATATCGTATCCTCTATCCTATAATATCATCTATCCTATCCTATTCTCTATCCTATCCTATCCTCTATCCTATCTTATCCTCAATCCTATCCTATCCTCTATCCTGTCCTATCCTCTATCCTATCCTATCCTCTATCCTATCTTATCCTCAATCCTATTCTATCCTCTATCCTGTCCTATCCTCTATCCTATCCTATCCTCTATCCTATCTTATCCTCAATCCTATTCTATCCTCTATCCTATCCTATCCTCTATCCTATCCTATCCTCTATCCTATCTTATCCTCAATCCTATCCTATCCTCTATCCTATCCTATTCTCTATCCTATCCTATCCTCTATCCTATCTTATCCTCAATCCTATCCTATCCTCTATCCTGTCCTATCCTCTATCCTATCCTATCCTCTATCCTATCTTATCCTCAATCCTATTCTATCCTCTATCCTATCCTATCCTCTATCCTATCCTATCCTCTATCCTATCCTATCCTCTATATTATCCTATCCTCTATAATATCGTATCCTCTATCCTACCCTATCCCCAATCCTATCCTATCCTCTATCCTATCCTATCTTCTATCCTATCCTATCCTCTATCATATCCTATCCTCTATCCTATCCTATCCTCTATCCTATCTTATCCTCAATCCTATTCTATCCTCTATCCTATCCTATCCTCTATATTATCCTATCCTCTATAATATCGTATCCTCTATCATATCCTATCCTCTTTCCTATAATATTATCTATCCTATCCTATTCTATATCCTATCCTATCCTCTACCCTATCCTATCGTCTATCGTATCCTATCCGCTATCCTATCAAACCCCCTGTCCTATCCTCTATCCTGTCCTATCCTCTATCCTACCCTATCCCCAATCCTATCCTATCCTCTATCCTATCCTATCCTCTATCCTATCCTTTCTTCGATCCTATCCTATCCTCTTTCCTATAATATCATCTATCCTATTCTATCCTCTATTCTATCGTATCCCGTATAATATCGTATCCTCGATCCTATAATATCATCTATCCTATCCTATCCTCTACAATATCGTAACCTTTACCATATCCTATCCTTTTTCCCATAATATCATCTATCCTATCCTATTCTCTATCCTATCCTATCCTCTATCCTATCTTATCTTCAATCCTATTCTATCCTCTATCCTATCTTATCTTCAATCCTATTCTATCCTCTATCCTATCCTATCCTCTATCCTATCCTATCATCTATCCTATCCTATCATCTATCCTATCCTATCCTCTTTACTATCCTATCCTCTTTCCTATCCTATCCTCTATCCTATCCTATCCTGTATCCTATCCTATCCTCTATCCTATCCTCTCTCCTCTATCGTCTCCTGTCCTCTATCGTCTCCTGTCCGTCATCCTATCCTATCCTCTATCCTATCCTATCCTCTATCCTATCCTCTGTCCTATCCTCTATCTTATCCTATCCTCTATACTATACTATCCTCTATCCTATCCTATCCCCTATACTATCCTATCCACAATCCTATCCTATCCTCTATTATATGCTATACTGTATTATATAGTCTCCTCTATAATATCGTATCCTTCATCATATCCTATCCTCTTTCCTATAATATCATCTATCCTATCCCATCCTCTATCCTATCCTATCGTCTATCCTATAATATCCTCTATTGTATCCAATCCTCTATCCTATCCTCTATCCTCTCCTCTATCCTATCCTATCTTCTATCCTATCCTATCCTGTATCATATCGTATGATCTATTCTATCCCATCCTCTATCCTCTCCTACCCTCAATAATATCCTATCCTCTACCCTATCCTATCCTCTATCCTATCCTATCCTCTATCCTATCGTATCCTCTATCCTATCCTATCCTCTACAATATCGTATACTCTATCATATCCTATCCTCTTTCCCATAACATCATCTATCCTATCCTATTCTCTATCCTAACCTATCCTCAATCCTATCTAATCCTCAATCCTATTCTATCCTCTATCCTATCCTATCCTCTATCCTATCCTATCCTCTATCCTATCCTATCCTCTATCCTATCCTATCCTCTATAATATCGTATCCTCTATCATATGCTATCCTCTTTCCAATAATATCATCTATCCTATCCTATCCTCTACCCTATCCTATCCTCTATCCTATCCTATCCTATCCTCTATCCTATCCAATCCCCTATCCTATCCTCTATCGTATCCTATCCCATATCCTATCCAATCCGATATACTATCCTCTATCCTATCCTCTCCTCTATCCTATCCTATCCTCTATCCTATCCTATCCTCTATCCTATCCTATCCTCTATCCTATCCTATCCTCTATCCTATCCTATCCTCTATCCTATCCTATCCTCTATCATATCCTATCCTCTTTCCTATAATATCATCTATCCTATTCTATCCTCTATCCTATCCTATCCTCTACAATATCGTAACCTCTACCATATCCTATCCTCTTTCCCATAATATCATCTATCCTATCCGATTCTCTATCCTATCCTATCCTCTATCCTATCTTATCCTCAATCCTATTCTATCCTCTATACTATCCTATCCTCTATCCTATCCTATCCTCTATCCTATCCTATCCTCTATATTATCCTATCCTCTATAATATCGTATCCTCTATCCTACCCTATCCCCAATCCTATCCTATCCTCTATCCTATCCTATCTTCTATCCTATCCTATCCTCTATCATATCCTATCCTCTATCCTATCCTATCCTCTATCCTATCTTATCCTCAATCCTATTCTATCCTCTATCCTATCCTATCCTCTATATTATCCTATCCTCTATAATATCGTATCCTCTATCATATCCTATCCTCTTTCCTATAATATTATCTATCCTATCCTATTCTATATCCTATCCTATCCTCTATCCTATCCTATCGTCTATCGTATCCTATCCGCTATCCTATCAAACCCCTGTCCTATCCTCTATCCTGTCAAATCCTCTATCCTACCCTATCCCCAATCCTATCCTATCCTCTATCCTATCCTATCCTCCATCCTATCCTTTCTTCGATCCTATCCTATCCTCTTTCCTATAATATCATCTATCCTATTCTATCCTCTATTCTATCGTATCCTGTATAATATCGTATCCTCGATCCTATAATATCATCTATCCTATTCTATCCTCTATTCTATCGTATCCCGTATAATATCGTATCCTCGATCCTATAATATCATCTATCCTATCCTATCCTCTACAATATCGTAACCTTTACCATATCCTATCCTTTTTCCCATAATATCATCTATCCTATCCTATTCTCTATCCTATCCTATCCTCTATCCTATCTTATCTTCAATCCTATTCTATCCTCTATCCTATCTTATCTTCAATCCTATTCTATCCTCTATCCTATCCTATCCTCTATCCTATCCTATCATCTATCCTATCCTATCATCTATCCTATCCTATCCTCTTTACTATCCTATCCTCTTTCCTATCCTATCCTCTATCCTATCCTATCCTGTATCCTATCCTATCCTCTATCCTATCCTCTCTCCTCTATCGTCTCCTGTCCTCTATCGTCTCCTGTCCGTCATCCTATCCTATCCTCTATCCTATCCTATCCTCTATCCTATCCTCTGTCCTATCCTCTATCTTATCCTATCCTCTATACTATACTATCCTCTATCCTATCCTATCCCCTATACTATCCTATCCACAATCCTATCCTATCCTCTATTATATGCTATACTGTATTATATAGTCTCCTCTATAATATCGTATCCTTCATCATATCCTATCCTCTTTCCTATAATATCATCTATCCTATCCCATCCTCTATCCTATCCTATCGTCTATCCTATAATATCCTCTATTGTATCCAATCCTCTATCCTATCCTCTATCCTCTCCTCTATCCTATCCTATCTTCTATCCTATCCTATCCTGTATCATATCGTATGATCTATTCTATCCCATCCTCTATCCTCTCCTACCCTCAATAATATCCTATCCTCTACCCTATCCTATCCTCTATCCTATCCTATCCTCTATCCTATCGTATCCTCTATCCTATCCTATCCTCTACAATATCGTATACTCTATCATATCCTATCCTCTTTCCCATAACATCATCTATCCTATCCTATTCTCTATCCTAACCTATCCTCAATCCTATCTAATCCTCAATCCTATTCTATCCTCTATCCTATCCTATCCTCTATCCTATCCTATCCTCTATCCTATCCTATCCTCTATCCTATCCTATCCTCTATAATATCGTATCCTCTATCATATGCTATCCTCTTTCCAATAATATCATCTATCCTATCCTATCCTCTACCCTATCCTATCCTCTATCCTATCCTATCCTATCCTCTATCCTATCCAATCCCCTATCCTATCCTCTATCGTATCCTATCCCATATCCTATCCAATCCGATATACTATCCTCTATCCTATCCTCTCCTCTATCCTATCCTATCCTCTATCCTATCCTATCCTCTATCCTATCCTATCCTCTATCCTATCCTATCCTCTATCCTATCCTATCCTCTATCCTATCCTATCCTCTATCATATCCTATCCTCTTTCCTATAATATCATCTATCCTATTCTATCCTCTATCCTATCCTATCCTCTACAATATCGTAACCTCTACCATATCCTATCCTCTTTCCCATAATATCATCTATCCTATCCGATTCTCTATCCTATCCTATCCTCTATCCTATCTTATCCTCAATCCTATTCTATCCTCTATACTATCCTATCCTCTATCCTATCCTATCCTCTATCCTATCCTATCCTCTATATTATCCTATCCTCTATAATATCGTATCCTCTATCCTACCCTATCCCCAATCCTATCCTATCCTCTATCCTATCCTATCTTCTATCCTATCCTATCCTCTATCATATCCTATCCTCTATCCTATCCTATCCTCTATCCTATCTTATCCTCAATCCTATTCTATCCTCTATCCTATCCTATCCTCTATATTATCCTATCCTCTATAATATCGTATCCTCTATCATATCCTATCCTCTTTCCTATAATATTATCTATCCTATCCTATTCTATATCCTATCCTATCCTCTATCCTATCCTATCGTCTATCGTATCCTATCCGCTATCCTATCAAACCCCTGTCCTATCCTCTATCCTGTCAAATCCTCTATCCTACCCTATCCCCAATCCTATCCTATCCTCTATCCTATCCTATCCTCCATCCTATCCTTTCTTCGATCCTATCCTATCCTCTTTCCTATAATATCATCTATCCTATTCTATCCTCTATTCTATCGTATCCTGTATAATATCGTATCCTCGATCCTATAATATCATCTATCCTATCCTATCCTCTACAATATCGTAACCTTTACCATATCCTATCCTTTTTCCCATAATATCATCTATCCTATCCTATTCTCTATCCTATCCTATCCTCTATCCTATCTTATCTTCAATCCAATTCTATCCTCTATCCTATCCTATCCTCTATCCTATCCTATCATCTATCCTATCCTATCATCTATCCTATCCTATCCTCTTTACTATCCTATCCTCTTTCCTATCCTATCCTCTATCCTATCCTATCCTGTATCCTATCCTATCCTCTATCCTATCCTCTCTCCTCTATCGTCTCCTGTCCTCTATCGTCTCCTGTCCTCCATCCTATCCTATCCTCTATCCTATCCTATCCTCTATCCTATCCTCTGTCCTATCCTCTATCTTATCCTATCCTCTATACTATACTATCCTCTATCCTATCCTATCCCCTATACTATCCTATCCACAATCCTATCCTATCCTCTATTATATGCTATACTGTATTATATCCTATCCTCTATAATACCGTATCCTTCATCATATCCTATCCTCTTTCCTATAATATCATCTATCCTATCCCATCCTCTATCCTATCCTATCGTCTATCCTATAATATCCTCTATTGTATCCAATCCTCTATCCTATCCTCTATCCTCTCCTCTATCCTATCCTATCTTCTATCCTATCCTATCCTGTATCATATCGTATGATCTATTCTATCCCATCCTCTATCCTCTCCTACCCTCAATAATATCCTATCCTCTACCCTATCCTATCCTCTATCCTATCCTATCCTCTATCCTATCCTATCCTCTATCCTATCGTATCCTCTATCCTATCCTATCCTCTAGAATATCGTATACTCTATCATATCCTATCCTCTTTCCCATAACATCATCTATCCTATCCTATTCTCTATCCTAACCTATCCTCAATCCTATCTTATCCTCAATCCTATTCTATCATCTGTCCTATCCTATCCTCTATCCTATCCTCAAAACTATCCTATCCTCAATCCTATCCAATCCTCAATCCTATCCTATCCTCTATCCTATCCAATCCCCTATCGTATCCTCTAACCTATCCTATCCTCAATCCTATCCTATCCTTTATCCTATCCTATCCTCTACCCTATCCTATCCTCTATCATATCCAATCCTCTGTCCAATCCTCTATCCTATCCTATCCTCGAACATATCCTATATTCTATCCTATCCTCTATCCTATCCTATCCTCTATCCTATCCTATCCTCTATCGTATCCTATCCTCTATCCTATCTAATCCTCTATCCTATCCTATCGTCTATCCCATCCTATCATATATCCTATCCTATCCTCTATCCTATCCTCAATCCTATCCTATCCTCTATACTATCTCTAACTTAACCTATCGTATATCCTATTCTATCCACTATCCTATCCTGTCCTCAATCCTATAATATCATCTATCCTATCCTATTCTGTATCCTATGCTATCCTATCCTCCATAGTATCCTATCCTCTATCCTATCCTAGCCTCTATAATATCCTATCCTCTATCCTATCGTATTCTCTATCCAATCCTCAATCCTATCCTATCTTATCCTCAATCCTATCCTATCCTCTATCCTATCCAATCCCCTATCCTATCCTCTATTGTATCCTATCCTATATCCTATCCTCTATCCTAACCTATCCTCTATCCTATCCAATCCCCTATCCTATCCTCTATCGTATCCTATCCTATATCCTATCCAATCCCCTATACTATCCTCTATCCTATCCAATCCCCTATCCTATCCTCTATCGTATTCTATCCCATATCCTATCCTCTATCCTATCCAATCCCCTATCCTATCCTCTATCGTCTCCTATCCTCTATCCGATCCACTATCCTATCCTATCCTCTATCCTATCCTATCCTCAATCCTATCCTATCCTCAATCCTATCCTATCCTCAATCCTATCCTATCCTCTATCCTATCCTATCCTCTATCCTATCCTATCCTCTATCCTATCCTATCCTCTATCCTAACCTCTATCCTATCCTATCCTCTATCCTAACCTCTATCCTATCCTATCCTCTACCCTATCATATCCTATTCTCAATCGTATCCCATACTCTATCCTATCCTATCCTCTATCCTATTCTATACTCTATCATATCCTATCCGCTATCCTATCCTATCCTCTATCCTATTCTATCCTCTATCCTATAATATCATCCATCCTATCCTATTCTCTATCCTACCCTATCTTATCCTCTATCGTATCCCTTCCTGTGTCCTATCCAATCCTATATTCTATACTCTATCCTATCCTATCCTCTATCCTATCCTATCCTCTATCCTATCCTAACCTCTATCCTATCCTATCCTCTATCCTATCTTATCCTCAATCCTATTCTATCCTCTATCCTATCCTATCCTCTATCCTATCCTATCCTCTATCCTATTATATCCTCTTTACTATCCTATCCTCTTTCCTATCCTATCCTCTATCCTATCCTATCCTCTATCCTATCCTATCCTCTATCCAATCCGATCCTCTATCCTATCCTATCCTCTATCCTATCCTATCCTCTATCCTATCCTATCCCCTATCCAATCCTATATCCTATCCTATCCGCTATCCTGTCCTATCCTCTATCCTATAATATCCCCTATCCTATCCAATCCTCTATCCTATCCTCTATCCTATCCTCTATCCTATCCTCTATCCTATCCTATCCTCTATCCTATCCACTATCGTATCCTATCCTCTATCCTATCCACTCCTATATCCTATCCTCTATCCAATCCAATCCTCTATCCTATCCTATCCTATCCTCTATCCTATCCTATCCTCTATCCTATCCTATCCTCTATCCTATCCTATCCTCTATACTATCATATCCTCTATCCTATCCTATCCTCTATCCTATCCTATCCTCTATCCTATCCTATCCTCTATCCTATCCTATCCTCTATCCTATCCTATCCTCTATCCTATCCTATCCTCTATCGTCTCCTGTCCTCTCGCCTATACAATCCCCTATCCTATCCTCTATCGTCTCCTATCCTCTATCCTATACAATCCCCTATCCTATCCTCTATCTTCTCGTATTGTATATCCTATCCAATCCCCTATCCTATCCTCTATCCGATCCTATCCTCTATCGTATCCTATACTCTATCCTATCAAATCCCCTATCCTATCCTCTATGCAATCCTATCCACTATCCTATACTATCCTCTATCCTATTCTGTCCTCTATCCTATACTATCCTCTATCCTATCCTATCCTGTATCCCATCCAATCACCTATCCGATCCTCTATCCTATCCTATCCTCTATCCTATCCTATCCTCTATCCTATCTAATCACCTATCCGATCCTCTATCCTATCCTTTCCTCTATTCTATCTTATCCTCAATCCTATCCTATCCTCTATCCTATCCTATCCTCTATCCTATCCTATCCTCTATCCTATCCTATCCTCTATCCTATCCCATCCTCTAACCTATCCTATCCTCTATCGTCTCTTGTCCTCTATCCTATACAATCCCCTATCCTATCCTCTATCGTCTCCTATCCTCTATCCTATCCAATCCCCTATCCTATCCTCTATCGTCTCCTATCCTCTATCCTATCCAACCCCCTATACTTTCCTCTAACGGATCCTATCCTCTATCCTATCCAATCCCCTATCCTATCCCCTATCCTATCCTCTATCCTATTCTATCCTCTATCCTATCCTATCCTCTATCCTATCCTATCCTCTATCCTATCCTCTATCCTATCCTATCCTCTGTCCTATACTATCCTCTATCCTATCCTATCCTCTAACCTATCCTGTCCTCTATCGTCTCCTATCCTCTATCCTATCCAATCCCCTATCCTATCCTCTATCCTATCCTATCCTCCATCCTATCCTATCCTCTATCCTATCATATCCTCTATCCTATCCTATCCTCTATCCTATCCTATCCTCTATCCTATCCTATCATCTATCCTATCCTATCCTCTATCCTATCCTATCCTCTATCCTATCATATCCTCTATCCTATCCTATCCTCTATCCTATCCTATCCTCTATCCTATCCTATCCTCTATCCTATCCTATCCTCTATCCTATCCTATCCTGTATCCTATCCTATCCTCTATCCTATCCTATCCTCTATCCTATCCTATCCTCTATCCTATCCTATCCTGTATCCTATCCTATCCTCTATCCTATCCTACCCTATCCTATCCTCTATCCTATCCTATCCTCTATCGTCTCCTGCCCTCTAGCCTATACAATCCCCTATCCTATCCTTTATCGGCCCCTATTGTCTATCCTATCCAATCCCCTATCCTATCCTATCATCTATCCTGTCCTATCGTCTATCCTATCCGATCCTCTATCCTATCCTCAATCCTATCCTATCCTCTATACTATCTCTAACTTAACCTATCGTATATCCTATCCTATCCTCTATCCCATCCTATCATCTATCCTATCCTATCCTCTATCCTATCCAATCCCCTATCCTATCCTCTATCGTCTCCTATCCTCTATCCTATCCAATCACCTATCCGATCCTCTATCCTATCCTATACTATATCCTATCCTATCCTCTATCCTATCCTCTATCCTATCCTCTATCCTATCCTCTATCCTATCCTCTATCCTATCCTATCCTCTATCCTATCCTATCATCTATCCTGTACTATCCTCTATCCAATCCTATCCTCAATCCTATCCTTTCCTCTATCCTATCCTATCCTCTATCCTATCCTATCCTCTATCCTATCCTATCCTGTATCCTATCCTATCCTCTATCCTATCCTATCCTCTATCCTATCCTATCCTCTATCCTATCCTATCCTCTATCCTATCCTATACTCTAACCTATCCAATCCTCTATCCTATCCTCTATCCAATCCTATCCTCTATCGTATCCTGTCCTCTGTAAGATCGTATTCTCTATAATATCGTATCCTCCATCCTACCCTATCCTCTTACCTATAATATCATCTATCCTATAATATCCTCTATCCTATGCTATCCTCTATCGTATCCTATCCTCAATCCTATCCTATCCTCTATCCTATCCTATCCTCTATCCTATCCTATCCTCTATCCTATCCTATCCTCTATCCTATCCTCTATGCTATCCTCTATCCTATCCTATCATCTATCCTGTCCTATCCTCTATCTAATCCTATCCTCAATCCTATCCTATCCTCTATCCTATCCTATCCTCTATCGTCTCCTATCCTCTATCCTATCCTATCCTCTATCCTATACTATCCTCTATCCTATCCTATCCTCTATCCTATCCTATCCTCTATCCTATCCTATCATCTATCCTATCCTATCCTCTATCCTCTCCTATCCTCTATCCTATCATATCCTCTATCCTATCCTATCCTCTATCCTATCCTATCCTCTATCCTATCCTATCCTCTATCCTATCCAATCCCCTATCCTATCCTCTATGCTATCCTATCCTCTATCCTATCCTATCCTCTATCCTATCCTATCCTCTATCCTATCCTCTATCCTACCCTATCCTCTATCCTATCCTATCCTCTATCCTATCCTATCCTCTAACCTATCCTGTCCTCTATCGTCTCCTATCCTCTATCCTATCCAATCCCCTATCCTATCCTCTATCGTCTCCTATCCTCTATCCTATCAATCCCCTATACTTTCCTCTATCGGATCCTATCCTCTATCGTATCCTATACTCTATCCTATCCAATCCCCTATCCTATCCTCTATCCTATCCTATCCTCCATCCTATCCTATCCTCTATCCTATCCTATCCTCTATCCTATCCTATCCTCTATAATATCCTATCCTCTATCGTATTCTATCCTCTATCCTATCCTATCCTCTATCCTATCCGATCCTCTATCCTATCATATCCTCTATCCTATCCTATCCTCTATCCTATCCTATCCTCTATCCTATCCTATCCTCCATCCTATCCTATCCTGTATCCTATCCTATCCTCTATCCTATCCTACCCTATCCTATCCTCTATCCTATCCTATCCTCTATGATATCCTATCCTCTATCCAATACTATCCTCTATCCTATCCTATCCTCTATCCTATCCTATCCTCTATCCTATCCTATCCTGTATCCTATCCTATCCTCTATCCTATCCTACCCTATCCTATCCTCTATCCTATCCTATCCTCTATCGTCTCCTGTCCTCTAGCCTATACAATCCCCTATCCTATCCTTTATCGGCTCCTATTGTCTATCCTATCCAATCCCCTATCCTATCCTCTATCCGATCCTATCCTCTATCGTATCCTATACTCTATCCTATCCAATCACCTATCCGATCCTCTATCCTATCCTTTCCTCTATCCTATACTATCCTCAATCCTATCCTATCATCTATCCTATCCAATCCCCTATCCGATCCTCTATCCTATCATATCCTCCATCCTATCCTATCCTCTATCCTATCCTATCCACCTATCCTATCATATCCTCTATCCTATCCTATCCTCTATCCTATCCTATCCTCTATCCTATCCTATCATCTATCCTATCCTATCCTCTATCCTATCCTATCCTCTATCCTATCATATCCTCTATCCTATCCTATCCTCTATCCTATCCTATCCTCTATCCTATCCTATCCTTTATCCTATCCTATCCTCTATCCTATCCTATCCTGTATCCTATCCTATCCTCTATCCTATCCTACCCTATCCTATCCTCTATCCTATCCTATCCTCTATCGTCTCCTGTCCTCTAGCCTATACAATCCCCTATCCTATCCTTTATCGGCTCCTATTGTCTATCCTATCCAATCCCCTATCCTATCCTCTATCCGATCCTATCCTCTATCGTATCCTATACTCTATCCTATCCAATCCCCTATCCTATCCTCTATGCTATCCTATCCTCTATCCTATCCTATCCTCTATCCTATCCTATCCTCTATCCTATCCTCTATCCTATCCTATCCTCTATCCTATCCTATCCTCTATCCTATCCTATCCTCTAACCTATCCTGTCCTCTATCGTCTCCTATCCTCTATCCTATCCAATCCCCTATCCTATCCTCTATCGTCTCCTATCCTCTATCCTATCCAATCCCCTATACTTTCCTCTATCGGATCCTATCCTCTATCGTATCCTATACTCTATCCTATCCAATCCCCTATCGTATCCCCTATCCTATCCTATCCTCCATCCTATCCTATCCTCTATCCTATCCTATCCTCTATCCTATCCTATCCTCTATAATATCCTATCCTCTATCGTATTCTATCCTCTATCCTATCCTATCCTCTATCCTATCCGATCCTCTATCCTATCATATCCTCTATCCTATCCTATCCTCTATCCTATCCTATCCTCTATCCTATCCTATCCTCTATCCTATCCTATCCTCCATCCTATCCTATCCTGTATCCTATCCTATCCTCTATCCTATCCTACCCTATCCTATCCTCTATCCTATCCTATCCTCTATGATATCCTATCCTCTATCCAATACTATCCTCTATCCTATCCTATCCTCTATCCTATCCAATCACCTATCCGATCCTCTATCCTATCCTTTCCTCTATCCTATACTATCCTCAATCCTATCCTATCCTCTATCCTATCCAATCCCCTATCCGATCCTCTATCCTATCATATCCTCCATCCTATCCTATCCTCTATCCTATCCTATCCTCTATCCTATCCTATCCTCTATCCTATCCTATCCTCTATCCTATCCTATCCTCTATCCTATCCTATCCTCTATCCTATCCTATCCTCTATCTTATCCTATCCTATCCTCTATCCTATCCTATTCTCTATCCTATACTATCCTCTATCCTATCCTATCCTCTATCCTATCCAATCACCTATCCGATCCTCTATCCTATCCTTTCCTCTATCCTATCTTATCATCAATCCTATTCTATCCTCTATCCTATCCTATCCTCTATCCTATCCTATCCTCTATAATATCCTATCCTCTATCGTATTCTATCCTCTATCCGATCCTATCCTCTATCGTATCCTATAATCTATCCTATCCAATCCCCTATCCTATCCTCTATGCTATCCTATCCTCTATCCTATCCTCAATCCTATCCTATCCTCTACCCTATCCTATCCTCTATCATATCCAATCTTCTGTCCAATCCTCTATCCTATCCTATCCTCGAACATATCCTATATTCTATCCTATCCTCTATCCTATCCTATCCTCTAACCTATCCTATGCTCTATCGTATCCTATCCTCTATCCTATCTAATCCTCTATCCTATCCTATCCTCTATCCCATCCTATCATCTATCCTGTCCTATCGTCTATCCTATCCGATCCTCTATCCTATCCTCAATCCTATCCTATCCTCTATACTATCTCTAACTTAACCTATCGTATATCCTATCCTATCCTCTATCCCATCCTATCATCTATCCTATCCTATCCTCTATCCTATCCAATCCCCTATCCTATCCTCTATCGTCTCCTATCCTCTATCGTCTCCTATCCTCTATCCTATCCAATCACCTATCCGATCCTCTATCCTATCCTAAACTATATCCTATCCTATCCTCTATCCTATCCTCTATCCTATCCTCTATCCTATCCTCTATCCTATCCTCTATCCTATCCTATCCTCTATCCTATCCTATCATCTATCCTGTACTATCCTCTATCCAATCCTATCCTCAATCCTATCCTTTCCTCTATCCTATCCTATCCTCTATCCTATCCTATCCTCTATCCTATCCTATCCTGTATCCTATCCTATCCTCTATCCTATCCTATCCTCTATCCTATCCTATCCTCTATCCTATCCTATCCTGTATCCTATCCTATCCTCTATCCTATCCTATCCTCTATCCTATCCTATCCTCTATCCTATCCTATCCTCTATCCTATCCTATACTCTAACCTATCCAATCCTCTATCCTATCCTCTATCCAATCCTATCCTCTATCGTATCCTGTCCTCTGTAAGATCGTATTCTCTATAATATCGTATCCTCCATCCTACCCTATCCTCTTACCTATAATATCATCTATCCTATAATATCCTCTATCCTATGCTATCCTCTATCGTATCCTATCCTCAATCCTATCCTATCCTCTATCCTATCCTATCCTCTATCCTATCCTATCCTCTATCCTATCCTCTATGCTATCCTCTATCCTATCCTATCATCTATCCTGTCCTATCCTCTATCTAATCCTATCCTCAATCCTATCCTATCCTCTATCCTATCCTATCCTCTATCGTCTCCTATCCTCTATCCTATCCTATTATCTATCCTATACTATCCTCTATCCTATCCTATCCTCTATCCTATCCTATCCTCAATCCTATCCTATCATCTATCCTATCCTATCCTCTATCCTCTCCTATCCTCTATCCTATCATATCCTCTATCCTATCCTATCCTCTATCCTATCCTATCCTCTATCCTATCCTATCCTCTATCCTATCCTATCCTGTATCCTATCCTATCCTCTATCCTATCCTACCCTATCCTATCCTCTATCCTATCCTATCCTCTATCGTCTCCTGTCCTCTAGACTATACAATCCCCTATCCTATCCTTTATCGGCTCCTATTGTCTATCCTATCCAATCCCCTATCCTATCCTCTATCCGATCCTATCCTCTATCGTATCCTATACTCTATCCTATCCAATCCCCTATCCTATCCTCTATGCTATCCTATCCTCTATCCTATCCTATCCTCTATCCTATCCTATCCTCTATCCTATCCTCTATCCTACCCTATCCTCTATCCTATCCTATCCTCTATCCTATCCTATCCTCTAACCTATCCTGTCCTCTATCGTCTCCTATCCTCTATCCTATCCAATCCCCTATCCTATCCTCTATCGTCTCCTATCCTCTATCCTATCAATCCCCTATACTTTCCTCTATCGGATCCTATCCTCTATGGTATCCTATACTCTATCCTATCCAATCCCCTATCCTATCCTCTATCCTATCCTATCCTCCATCCTGTCCTATCCTCTATCCTATCCTATCCTCTATCCTATCCTATCCTCTATAATATCCTATCCTCTATCGTATTCTATCCTCTATCTTATCCTATCCTCTATCCTATCCGATCCTCTATCCTATCATATCCTCTATCCTATCCTATCCTCTATCCTATCCTATCCTCTATCCTATCCTATCCTCCATCCTATCCTATCCTGTATCCTATCCTATCCTCTATCCTAATCTACCCTATCCTATCCTCTATCCTATCCTATCCTCTATGATATCCTATCCTCTATCCAATACTATCCTCTATCCTATCCTATCCTCTATCCTATCCAATCACCTATCCGATCCTCTATCCTATCCTTTCCTCTATCCTATATTATCCTCAATCCTATCCTATCATCTATCCTATCCAATCCCCTATCCGATCCGCTATCCTATCATATCCTCCATCCTATCCTATCCTCTATCCTATCCTATCCACCTATCCTATCATATCCTCTATCCTATCCTATCCTCTATCCTATCCTATCCTCTATCCTATCCTATCATCTATCCTATCGTATCCTCTATCCTATCCTATGCTCTATCCTATCCTATCCTCTATCCTATCCTATCCTCTATCCTATCATATCCTCTATCCTATCCTATCCTCTATCCTATCCTACCCTATCCTATCCTGTATCCTATCCTATCCTCTATCCTATCCTACCCTATCCTATCCTCTATCCTATCCTATCCTCTATCGTCTCCTGTCCTCTAGCCTATACAATCCCCTATTCTATCCTTTATCGTCTCCTATTGTCTATCCTATCCAATCCCCTATCCTATCCTCTATCCGATCCTATCCTCTATCGTATCCTATACTCTATCTTATCCAATCCCCTATCCTATCCTCTATGCTATCCTATCCAGTATCCTATACTCTCCTCTATCCTATCCTATCTTCTATCCTATCCTATCCTCTATCCTATCCTATCCTCTATCCTATTCTATACTCTATCCTATCCTATCCGCTATCCTATCCTCTATCCTATCCAATCCCCTATCCGATCCTCTATCCTATCATATCCTCTATACTATCCTATCCTCTACCCTATCCTATCCTATCCTGTATCCTATCCTATCCTCTATCCTATCTTATCCTCTATCCTATCCTATCATCTATAATATCGTATCCTCTATCCAATCCTATACTCTATCCTATCCTATCCGATCCTCTATCCTATACTTTCCTCTATCCTATCCTATCCTCAATCCTATCCTATCCTCTACCCTATCCTTTCCTCTATCCTATCCAATCCCCTATCCTATCCTCTATCCTATCCTATCCTCTATCCTATCCTATCATCTATCCTATACACTATCGTATCCTATCCTCTAACCTATCCAATCCTATATCCTATCCTCTATCCTATCCTATCCTCTATCCTATCCTTTCCTCTATCCTATCCAATCCCCTATCCTATCCTCTATCCGATCCTATCCTCTATCCTATCCAATCCTCTATAATATCGTATCCTCTATCCTATCCTATCCTATCCTCTATCCTATCCTATCCTGTATCCTATCCAATCACCTATCCGATCCTCTATCCTATCCTATCCTCTATCCTATCCAATCACCTATCCGATCCTCTATCCTATCCTTTCCTCTATTCTATCCTATACTCAATCCTATCCTATCCTCTATCCTATCCTATCCTCTATCCTATCCTATCCTCTATCCCATCCTATCCTCTATCCTATCCTATCCTCTAACCTATCCTATCCTCTATCGTCTCCTGTCCTCTATCCTATACAATCCCCTATTCTATCCTTTATCGTCTCCTATTGTCTATCCTATCCAATCCCCTATCCTATCCTCTATCCGATCCTATCCTCTATCGTATCCTATACTCTATCTTATCCAATCCCCTATCCTATCCTCTATGCTATCCTATCCACTATCCTATACTCTCCTCTATCCTATCCTATCTTCTATCCTATCCTATCCTCTATCCTATCCTATCCTCTATCCTATCCAATCACCTATCCGATCCTCTATCCTATCCTATCCTCTATCCTATCCAATCACCTATCCTATCCTCTATCCTATCCTATCCTCTACCCTATCCTATCCTCTATCCTATCCTATCCTATCCTCTATCCTATCCTATCCTCTATCCTATCCTATCCTCTATCCTATCCTATCCTCTATCCTATCCTATCCTCTATCCTATCCTATCCTATCCTCTATCCTATCATCTCCTCTATCCTATCCTATCCTCTATCCTATCCTATCCTCTATCCTATCCTCTATCCTATCCTCTATCCTATCCTATCCTCTATCCTATCCTATCCTCTATCCAATCCTATCCTCAATCCTATCCTATCCTCTATCCTATCCTATCCTCTATCCTATCCTATCCTCTATCCTATCCTATCCTCTATCGTATCCTATCCTCTATCCTATCCAATCCCCTATCCTATCCTCTATCCTATCCTATTCTTTATCCTATGCTCTATCCTATCCAATACCCTATCGTTTCCTCTATCCTATCCTCTATCCTATCCTATTCTTTATCCTATGCTCTATCCTATCCAATACCCTATCGTTTCCTCTATCCTATCCTATCCTCTATAATATCGTATCCTCTATGCTATCCTCTATCCTATCCTATCCTCTATCCTATCCTATCCTCTATCCTATCCTATCCTATCCTCTATCCTATCCAATCTCCTATCCTATCCTCTATCCTATCCTATCCTCTACCCTATCCTATCCTCTATCCTATCCTATCCTCTATCCTATCCTATCCTCTATCCTATCCTATCCTCTATCCTATCCTATCCTCTATCCTATCCTATCCTCTATAATATCCTATCCTCTATCGTATCCTATCCTCTATCCTATCCTATCCTCTATCCTATACAATCCACTATCCTATCCTCTATCCTATCCTCTATCCTATCCTATCCTCTATCGTATCCTATCCTCTATCCTATCCTATCCTCTATCCTATACAATCCACTATCCTATCCTCTATCCTATCCTCTATCCTATCCTATCCTCTATCCTATCCTATCTTCTATCCTATCCTATCATCTATCCTATCCACTATCGTATCCTATCCTCTATCCTATCCAATCCTATATCCTATCCTCTATCCTATCCTATCCTCTATCCTATCCTATCCTCTATCCTATCCTATCCTCTATCCTATCCTATCCTCTATCCTATCCTATCCTCTATCCTATCCTATCCTCTATCCTATCCTATCCTCTATCCTATACTATCCTCTATCCTATCCTATCCTCTATAATATCCTATCCTCTATCGTATTCTATCCTCTATCCTATCCTATCCTCTATCCTATCCGATCCTCTATCCTATCATATCCTCTATCCTATCCTATCCTCTATCCTATCCTATCCTCTATCCTATCCTATCCTCTATCCTATCCTATCCTCCATCCTATCCTATCCTGTATCCTATCCTATCCTCTATCCTATCCTACCCTATCCTATCCTCTATCCTATCCTATCCTCTATGATATCCTATCCTCTATCCTATACTATCCTCTATCCTATCCTATCCTCTATCCTATCCAATCACCTATCCGATCCTCTATCCTATCCTTTCCTCTATCCTATACTATCCTCAATCCTATCCTATCCTCTATCCTATCCAATCCCCTATCCGATCCTCTATCCTATCATATCCTCTATCAAATCCTATCCTCTATCCTATCCTATCCTCTATCCTATCCTATCCTCTATCCTATCCTATCCTCTATCCTATCCTATCCTCTATCCTATCCTATCCTCTATCCTATCCTATCCTCTATCCTGTCCTATCCTCTATCCTATCCTATCCTGTATCCTATCCTATCCTCTATCTTAACCTATCCTATCCTCTATCCTATCCTATCCTCTATCCTATACTATCCTCTATCCTATCCTATCCTCTATCCTATCCAATCACCTATCCGATCCTCTATCCTATCCTTTCCTCTATCCTATCCTATCATCAATCCTATTCTATCCTCTATCCTATCCTATCCTCTATCCAATCCTATACTCTATCCTATCCTATCCGATCCTCTATCCTATCCTTTCCTCTATCCTATCCTATCCTCAATCCTATCCTATCATCTATCCTATCCTTTCCTCTATCCTATCCTATCCTCTATCCTATCCTATCCTCCATCCTATCCTATCCTCTATCCTATCATATCCTCTATCCTATCCTATCCTCTATCCTATCCTATCCTCTATCCTATCCTATCATCTATCCTATCCTATCCTCTATCCTATCCTATCCTCTATCCTGTCATATCCTCTATCCTATCCTATCCTCTATCCTATCCTATCCTCTATCCTATCCTATCCTCTATCCTATCCTATCCTCTATCCTATCCTATCCTGTATCCTATCCTATCCTCTATCCTATCCTACCCTATCCTATCCTCTATCCTATCCTCTATCCTATCCAATCCCCTATCCGATCCTCTATCCTATCATATCCTCTATACTATCCTATCCTCTACCCTATCCTATCCTATCCTCTATCCTATCCTATCCTCTATCCTATCTTATCCTCTATCCTATCCTATCATCTATAATATCGTATCCTCTATCCAATCCTATACTCTATCCTATCCTATCCGATCCTCTATCCTATACTTTCCTCTATCCTATCCTATCCTCAATCCTATCCTATCCTCTACCCTATCCTTTCCTCTATCCTATCCAATCCCCTATCCTATCCTCTATCCTATCCTATCCTCTATCCTATCCAATCACCTATCCGATCCTCTATCCTATCCTTTCCTCTATCCTATCTTATCATCAATCCTATTCTATCCTCTATCCTATCCTATCCTCTATCCTATCCTATCCTCTATAATATCCTATCCTCTATCGTATTCTATCCTCTATCCGATCCTATCCTCTATCGTATCCTATAATCTATCCTATCCAATCCCCTATCCTATCCTCTATGCTATCCTATCCTCTATCCTATCCTCAATCCTATCCTATCCTCTACCCTATCCTATCCTCTATCCTATCCTATCCTCTAACCTATCCTATGCTCTATCGTATCCTATCCTCTATCCTATCTAATCCTCTATCCTATCCTATCCTCTATCCCATCCTATCATCTATCCTGTCCTATCGTCTATCCTATCCGATCCTCTATCCTATCCTCAATCCTATCCTATCCTCTATACTATCTCTAACTTAACCTATCGTATATCCTATCCTATCCTCTATCCCATCCTATCATCTATCCTATCCTATCCTCTATCCTATCCAATCCCCTATCCTATCCTCTATCGTCTCCTATCCTCTATCGTCTCCTATCCTCTATCCTATCCAATCACCTATCCGATCCTCTATCCTATCCTATACTATATCCTATCCTATCCTCTATCCTATCCTCTATCCTATCCTCTATCCTATCCTCTATCCTATCCTCTATCCTATCCTCTATCCTATCCTATCCTCTATCCTATCCTATCCTCTATCCTATCCTATCCTCTATCGTATCCTATCCTCTATCCTATCCAATCCCCTATCCTATCCTCTATCCTATCCTATTCTTTATCCTATGCTCTATCCTATCCAATACCCTATCGTTTCCTCTATCCTATCCTCTATCCTATCCTATTCTTTATCCTATGCTCTATCCTATCCAATACCCTATCGTTTCCTCTATCCTATCCTATCCTCTATAATATCGTATCCTCTATGCTATCCTCTATCCTATCCTATCCTCTATCCTATCCTATCCTCTATCCTATCCTATCCTATCCTCTATCCTATCCAATCTCCTATCCTATCCTCTATCCTATCCTATCCTCTACCCTATCCTATCCTCTATCCTATCCTATCCTCTATCCTATCCTATCCTCTATCCTATCCTATCCTCTATCCTATCCTATCCTCTATCCTATCCTATCCTCTATCCTATCCTATCCTCTATCCTATCCTATCCTCTATAATATCCTATCCTCTATCGTATCCTATCCTCTATCCTATCCTATCCTCTATCCTATACAATCCACTATCCTATCCTCTATCCTATCCTCTATCCTATCCTATCCTCTATCGTATCCTATCCTCTATCCTATCCTATCCTCTATCCTATACAATCCACTATCCTATCCTCTATCCTATCCTCTATCCTATCCTATCCTCTATCCTATCCTATCTTCTATCCTATCCTATCATCTATCCTATCCACTATCGTATCCTATCCTCTATCCTATCCAATCCTATATCCTATCCTCTATCCTATCCTATCCTCTATCCTATCCTATCCTCTATCCTATCCTATCCTCTATCCTATCCTATCCTCTATCCTATCCTATCCTCTATCCTATCCTATCCTCTATCCTATCCTATCCTCTATCCTATACTATCCTCTATCCTATCCTATCCTCTATAATATCCTATCCTCTATCGTATTCTATCCTCTATCCTATCCTATCCTCTATCCTATCCGATCCTCTATCCTATCATATCCTCTATCCTATCCTATCCTCTATCCTATCCTATCCTCTATCCTATCCTATCCTCTATCCTATCCTATCCTCCATCCTATCCTATCCTGTATCCTATCCTATCCTCTATCCTATCCTACCCTATCCTATCCTCTATCCTATCCTATCCTCTATGATATCCTATCCTCTATCCTATACTATCCTCTATCCTATCCTATCCTCTATCCTATCCAATCACCTATCCGATCCTCTATCCTATCCTTTCCTCTATCCTATACTATCCTCAATCCTATCCTATCCTCTATCCTATCCAATCCCCTATCCGATCCTCTATCCTATCATATCCTCTATCAAATCCTATCCTCTATCCTATCCTATCCTCTATCCTATCCTATCCTCTATCCTATCCTATCCTCTATCCTATCCTATCCTCTATCCTATCCTATCCTCTATCCTATCCTATCCTCTATCCTGTCCTATCCTCTATCCTATCCTATCCTGTATCCTATCCTATCCTCTATCTTATCCTATCCTATCCTCTATCCTATCCTATCCTCTATCCTATACTATCCTCTATCCTATCCTATCCTCTATCCTATCCAATCACCTATCCGATCCTCTATCCTATCCTTTCCTCTATCCTATCCTATCATCAATCCTATTCTATCCTCTATCCTATCCTATCCTCTATCCTATCCTATCCTCTATAATATCCTATCCTCTATCGTATTCTATCCTCTATCCGATCCTATCCTCTATCGTATCCTATAATCTATCCTATCCAATCCCCTATCCTATCCTCTATGCTATCCTATCCTCTATCCTATCCTCAATCCTATCCTATCCTCTACCCTATCCTATCCTCTATCATATCCAGTCTTCTGTCCAATCCTCTATCCTATCCTATCCTCGAACATATCCTATATTCTATCCTATCCTCTATCCTATCCTATCCTCTAACCTATCCTATGCTCTATCGTATCCTATCCTCTATCCTATCTAATCCTCTATCCTATCCTATCCTCTATCCCATCCTATCATCTATCCTGTCCTATCGTCTATCCTATCCGATCCTCTATCCTATCCTCAATCCTATACTATCCTCTATACTATCTCTAACTTAACCTATCGTATATCCTATCCTATCCTCTATCCCATCCTATCATCTATCCTATCCTATCCTCTATCCTATCCAATCCCCTATCCTATCCTCTATCGTCTCCTATCCTCTATCGTCTCCTATCCTCTATCCTATCCAATCACCTATCCGATCCTCTATCCTATCCTATACTATATCCTATCCTATCCTCTATCCTATCCTCTATCCTATCCTCTATCCTATCCTCTATCCTATCCTCTATCCTATCCTCTATCCTATCCTATCCTCTATCCTATCCTATCATCTATCCTGTACTATCCTCTATCCAATCCTATCCTCAATCCTATCCTTTCCTCTATCCTATCCTATCCTGTATCCTATCCTATCCTCTATCCTATCCTATCCTGTATCCTATCCTATCCTCTATCCTATCCTATCCTCTATCCTATCCTATCCTCTATCCTATCCTATCCTCTATCCTATCCTATACTCTAACCTATCCAATCCTCTATCCTATCCTCTATCCAATCCTATCCTCTATCGTATCCTGTCCTCTGTAAGATCGTATTCTCTATAATATCGTATCCTCCATCCTACCCTATCCTCTTACCTATAATATCATCTATCCTATAATATCCTCTATCCTATGCTATCCTCTATCGTATCCTATCCTCAATCCTATCCTATCCTCTATCCTATCCTATCCTCTATCCTATCCTATCCTCTATCCTATCCTCTATGCTATCCTCTATCCTATCCTATCATCTATCCTGTCCTATCCTCTATCTAATCCTATCCTCAATCCTATCCTATCCTCTATCCTATCCTATCCTCTATCGTCTCCTATCCTCTATCCTATCCTATCCTCTATCCTATACTATCCTCTATCCTATCCTATCCTCTATCCTATCCTATCCTCTATCCTATCCTATCATCTATCCTATCCTATCCTCTATCCTCTCCTATCCTCTATCCTATCATATCCTCTATCCTATCCTATCCTCTATCCTATCCTATCCTCTATCCTATCCTATCCTCTATCCTATCCTATCCTGTATCCTATCCTATCCTCTATCCTATCCTACCCTATCCTATCCTCTATCCTATCCTATCCTCTATCGTCTCCTGTCCTCTAGCCTATACAATCCCCTATCCTATCCTTTATCGGCTCCTATTGTCTATCCTATCCAATCCCCTATCCTATCCTCTATCCGATCCTATCCTCTATCGTATCCTATACTCTATCCTATCCAATCCCCTATCCTATCCTCTATGCTATCCTATCCTCTATCCTATCCTATCCTCTATCCTATCATATCCTCTATCCTATCCTATCCTCTATCCTATCCTATCCTCTATCCTATCCTATCATCTATCCTATCCTATCCTCTATCCTATCCTATCCTCTATCCTATCATATCCTCTATCCTATCCTATCCTCTATCCTATCCTATCCTCTATCCTATCCTATCCTCTATCCTATCCTATCCTCTATCCTATCCTATCCTGTATCCTATCCTATCCTCTATCCTATCCTACCCTATCCTATCCTCTATCCTATCCTATCCTCTATCGTCTCCTGTCCTCTAGCCTATACAATCCCCTATCCTATCCTATCCTCTATCCTATCCTCTATCCTATCCTATCCTCTATCCTATCCTATCCTCTATCCTATCCTATCCTCTAACCTATCCTGTCCTCTATCGTCTCCTATCCTCTATCCTATCCAATCCCCTATCCTATCCTCTATCGTCTCCTATCCTCTATCCTATCCAATCCCCTATACTTTCCTCTATCGGATCCTATCCTCTATCGTATCCTATACTCTATCCTATCCAATCCCCTATCCTATCCTCTATCCTATCCTATCCTCCATCCTATCCTATCCTCTATCCTATCCTATCCTCTATCCTATCCTATCCTCTATAATATCCTATCCTCTATCGTATTCTATCCTCTATCCTATCCTATCCTCTATCCTATCCGATCCTCTATCCTATCATATCCTCTATCCTATCCTATCCTCTATCCTATCCTATCCTCTATCCTATCCAATCACCTATCCGATCCTCTATCCTATCCTTTCCTCTATCCTATACTATCCTCAATCCTATCCTATCCTCTATCCTATCCAATCCCCGATCCGATCCTCTATCCTATCATATCCTCCATCCTATCCTATCCTCTATCCTATCCTATCCTCTATCCTATCCTATCCTCTATCCTATCCTGTCCTCTATCCTATCCTATCCTCTATCCTATCCTATCCTCTATCTTATCCTATCCTATCCTCTATCCTATCCTATTCTCTATCCTATACTATCCTCTATCCTATCCTATCCTCTATCCTCTCCAATCACCTATCCGATCCTCTATCCTATCCTTTCCTCTATCCTATCTTATCATCAATCCTATTCTATCCTCTATCCTATCCTATCCTCTATCCTATTCTATACTCTATCCTATCCTATCCGCTATCCTATCCTCTATCCTATCAAATCCCCTATCCGATCCTCTATCCTATCATATCCTCTATACTATCCTATCCTCTACCCTATCCTATCCTATCCTCTATCCTATCCTATCCTCTATCCTATCTTATCCTCTATCCTATCCTATCATCTATGATATCGTATCCTCTATCCAATCCTATACTCTATCCTATCCTATCCGATCCTCTATCCTATACTTTCCTCTATCCTATCCTATCCTCAATCCTATCCTATCCTCTACCCTATCCTTTCCTCTATCCTATCCAATCCCCTATCCTATCCTCTATCCTATCCTATCCTCTATCCTATCCTATCATCTATCCTATACACTATCGTATCCTATCCTCTAACCTATCCAATCCTATATCCTATCCTCTATCCTATCCTATCCTCTATCCTATCCTTTCCTCTATCCTATCCAATCCCCTATCCTATCCTCTATCCGATCCTATCCTCTATCCTATCCAATCCTCTATAATATCGTATCCTCTATCCTATCCTATCCTATCCTCTATCCTATCCTATCGTGTATCCTATCCAATCACCTATCCGATCCTCTATCCTATCCTATCCTCTATCCTATCCAATCACCTATCCGATCCTCTATCCTATCCTATCCTCTATCCTATCCTGTCCTCTATCCCATCCTATCCTCTATCCTATCCTATCCTCTAACCTATCCTATCCTCTATCGTCTCCTGTCCTCTATCCTATACAATCCCCTATCCTATCCTCTATCGTCTCCTATCCTCTATCCTATCCAATCCCCTATCCTATCCTCTATCCTATCCTATCCTCCATCCTATCCTATCCTCTATCCTATCATATCCTCTATCCTATCCTATCCTCTATCCTATCCTATCCTCTATCCTATCCTATCATCTATCCTATCCTATCCTCTATCCTATCCTATCCTCTATCCTATCATATCCTCTATCCTATCCTATCCTCTATCCTATCCTATCCTCTATCCTATCCTATCCTCTATCCTATCCTATCCTCTATCCTATCCTATCCTCTATCCTATCATATCCTCTATCCTATCCTATCCTCTATCCTATCCTATCCTCTATCCTATCCTATCCTCTATCCTATCCTATCCTCTATCCTATCCAATCACCTATCCGATCCTCTATCCTATCCTTTCCTCTATCCTATACTATCCTCAATCCTATCCTATCCTCTATCCTATCCAATCCCCGATCCGATCCTCTATCCTATCATATCCTCCATCCTATCCTATCCTCTATCCTATCCTATCCTCTATCCTATCCTATCCTCTATCCTATCCTGTCCTCTATCCTATCCTATCCTCTATCCTATCCTATCCTCTATCTTATCCTATCCTATCCTCTATCCTATCCTATTCTCTATCCTATACTATCCTCTATCCTATCCTATCCTCTATCCTCTCCAATCACCTATCCGATCCTCTATCCTATCCTTTCCTCTATCCTATCTTATCATCAATCCTATTCTATCCTCTATCCTATCCTATCCTCTATCCTATTCTATACTCTATCCTATCCTATCCGCTATCCTATCCTCTATCCTATCCAATCCCCTATCCGATCCTCTATCCTATCATATCCTCTATACTATCCTATCCTCTACCCTATCCTATCCTATCCTCTATCCTATCCTATCCTCTATCCTATCTTATCCTCTATCCTATCCTATCATCTATGATATCGTATCCTCTATCCAATCCTATACTCTATCCTATCCTATCCGATCCTCTATCCTATACTTTCCTCTATCCTATCCTATCCTCAATCCTATCCTATCCTCTACCCTATCCTTTCCTCTATCCTATCCAATCCCCTATCCTATCCTCTATCCTATCCTATCCTCTATCCTATCCTATCATCTATCCTATACACTATCGTATCCTATCCTCTAACCTATCCAATCCTATATCCTATCCTCTATCCTATCCTATCCTCTATCCTATCCTTTCCTCTATCCTATCCAATCCCCTATCCTATCCTCTATCCGATCCTATCCTCTATCCTATCCAATCCTCTATAATATCGTATCCTCTATCCTATCCTATCCTATCCTCTATCCTATCCTATCCTGTATCCTATCCAATCACCTATCCGATCCTCTATCCTATCCTATCCTCTATCCTATCCAATCACCTATCCGATCCTCTATCCTATCCTATCCTCTATCCTATCCTGTCCTCTATCCCATCCTATCCTCTATCCTATCCTATCCTCTAACCTATCCTATCCTCTAACGTCTCCTGTCCTCTATCCTATACAATCCCCTATCCTATCCTCTATCGTCTCCTATCCTCTATCCTATCCAATCCCCTATCCTATCCTCTATCCTATCCTATCCTCCATCCTATCCTATCCTCTATCCTATCATATCCTCTATCCTATCCTATCCTCTATCCTATCCTATCCTCTATCCTATCCTATCATCTATCCTATCCTATCCTCTATCCTATCCTATCCTCTATCCTATCATATCCTCTATCCTATCCTATCCTCTATCCTATCCTATCCTCTATCCTATCCTATCCTCTATCCTATCCTATCCTCTATCCTATCCTATCCTCTATCCTATCATATCCTCTATCCTATCCTATCCTCTATCCTATCCTATCCTCTATCCTATCCTATCCTCTATCCTATCCTATCCTCTATCCTATCCTATCCTGTATCCTATCCTATCCTCTATCCTATCCTACCCTATCCTATCCTCTATCCTATCCTATCCTCTATCGTCTCCTGTCCTCTAGCCTATACAATCCCCTATTCTATCCTTTATCGTCTCCTATTGTCTATCCTATCCAATCCCCTATCCTATCCTCTATCCGATAATATCCTCTATCGTATCCTATACTCTATCTTATCCAATCCCCTATCCTATCCTCTATGCTATCCTATCCACTATCCTATACTCTCCTCTATCCTATCCTATCTTCTATCCTATCCTATCCTCTATCCTATCCTATCCTCTATCCTATTCTATACTCTATCCTATCCTATCCGCTATCCTATCCTCTATCCTATCCAATCCCCTATCCGATCCTCTATCCTATCATATCCTCTATACTATCCTATCCTCTACCCTATCCTATCCTCTATCCTATCCTATCCTCTATCCTATCCTATCCTCTATCCTATCCTATCCTCTATCCTATCCTATCCTCTATCCTATCCTATCCTCTATCCTATCCTATCCTCTATCCTATCCTATCCTCTATCCTATCCTATCCTCTATCCTATCCTATCCTCTATAATATCCTATCCTCTATCGTATTCTATCCTCTATCCTATTCTATCCTCTATCCTATCCGATCCTCTATCCTATCATATCCTCTATCCTATCCTATCCTCTATCCTATCCTATCCTCTATCCTATCCTATCCTCTATCCTATCCTATCCTCCATCCTATCCTATCCTGTATCCTATCCTATCCTCTATCCTATCCTACCCTATCCTATCCTCTATCCTATCCTATCCTCTATGATATCCTATCCTCTATCCTATACTATCCTCTATCCTATCCTATCCTCTATCCTATCCAATCACCTATCCGATCCTCTATCCTATCCTTTCCTCTATCCTATCCTATCATCAATCCTATTCTATCCTCTATCCTATCCTATCCTCTATCCTATACTATCCTTAATCCTATCCTATCCTTTATCCTATCCAATCCCCTATCTGATCCTTTATCCTATCATATCCTCTATCAAATCCTATCCTCTATCCTATCCTATCCTCTATCCTATCCTATCCTCTATCCTATCCTATCCTCTATCCTATCCTATCCTCTATCCTGTCCTATCCTCTATCCTATCCAATCCTATATCCTATCCTCTATCCTATCCTATCCTCTATCCTATCCTATCATCTATCCTATCCTATCCTCTATCCTATCCTATCCTCTATCCTGTCATATCCTCTATCCTATCCTATCCTCTATCCTATCCTATCCTCTATCCTATCCTATCCTCTATCCTATCCTATCCTCTATCCTATCCTATCCTGTATCCTATCCTATCCTCTATCCTATCCTACCCTATCCTATCCTCTATCCTATCCTATCCTCTATCGTCTCCTGTCCTCTAGCCTATACAATCCCCTATTCTATCCTTTATCGTCTCCTATTGTCTATCCTATCCAATCCCCTATCCTATCCTCTATCCGATCCTATCCTCTATCGTATCCTATACTCTATCTTATCCAATCCCCTATCCTATCCTCTATGCTATCCTATCCACTATCCTATACTCTCCTCTATCCTATCCTATCTTCTATCCTATCCTATCCTCTATCCTATCCTATCCTCTATCCTATTCTATACTCTATCCTATCCTATCCGCTATCCTATCCTCTATCCTATAAAATCCCCTATCCGATCCTCTATCCTATCATATCCTCTATACTATCCTATCCTCTACCCTATCCTATCCTATCCTCTATCCTATCCTATCCTCTATCCTATCTTATCCTCTATCCTATCCTATCATCTATAATATCGTATCCTCTATCCAATCCTATACTCTATCCTATCCTATCCGATCCTCTATCCTATACTTTCCTCTATCCTATCCTATCCTCAATCCTATCCTATCCTCTACCCTATCCTTTCCTCTATCCTATCCAATCCCCTATCCTATCCTCTATCCTATCCTATCCTCTATCCTATCCTATCATCTATCCTATACACTATCGTATCCTATCCTCTAACCTATCCAATCCTATATCCTATCCTCTATCCTATCCTATCCTCTATCCTATCCTTTCCTCTATCCTATCCAATCCCCTATCCTATCCTCTATCCGATCCTATCCTCTATCCTATCCAATCCTCTATAATATCGTATCCTCTATCCTATCCTATCCTATCCTCTATCCTATCCTATCCTGTATCCTATCCAATCACCTATCCGATCCTCTATCCTATCCTATCCTCTATCCTATCCAATCACCTATCCGATCCTGTATCCTATCCTATCCTCTATTCTATCCTATACTCAATCCTATCCTATCCTCTATCCTATCCTATCCTCTATCCTATCCTATCCTCTATCCCATCCTATCCTCCATCCTATCCTATCCTCTAACCTATCCTATCCTCTATCGTCTCCTGTCCTCTATCCTATACAATCCCCTATTCTATCCTTTATCGTCTCCTATTGTCTATCCTATCCAATCCCCTATCCTATCCTCTATCCGATCCTATCCTCTATCGTATCCTATACTCTATCTTATCCAATCCCCTATCCTATCCTCTATGCTATCCTATCCACTATCCTATACTCTCCTCTATCCTATCCTATCTTCTATCCTATCCTATCCTCTATCCTATCCTATCCTCTATCCTATCCAATCACCTATCCGATCCTCTATCCTATCCTATCCTCTATCCTATCCAATCACCTATCCTATCCTCTATCCTATCCTATCCTCTACCCTATCCTATCCTCTATCCTATCCTATCCTATCCTCTATCCTATCATCTCCTCTATCCTATCCTATCCTCTATCCTATCCTATCCTCTATCCTATCCTATCCTATCCTCTATCCTATCATCTCCTCTATCCTAACCTATCCTCTATCCTATCCTATCCTCTACCCTATCCTTTATCCTATCTTATCCTCTATCCTATCCTATCCTCTATAATATCCTATCCTCTATCCAATCCAATCCTCTATCCTATCCTATCCCCTATCCTATCCTATCCTCTATCCTATCCTATCGTATCCTATACTCTATCTTATCCAATCCATTATCCTATCCTCTATCCTATCCTATCCTCTATCCTATCCTCTATCCTATCCTCTATCCTATCCTATCCTCTATAATATCCTATCCTCTATCCAATCCTATCCTCAATCCTATCCTATCCTCTATCCTATCCTATCCTCTATCCTATCCTATCCTCTATCCTATCCTATCCTCTATCGTATCCCATCCTCTATCCTATCCAATCCCCTATCCTATCCTCTATCCTATCCTATTCTTTATCCTATGCTCTATCCTATCCAATACCCTATCGTTTCCTCTATCCTATCCTCTATCCTATCCTATTCTTTATCCTATGCTCTATCCTATCCAATACCCTATCGTTTCCTCTATCCTATCCTATCCTCTATAATATCGTATCCTCTATGCTATCCTCTATCCTATCCTATCCTCTATCCTATCCTATCCTCTATCCTATCCTATCCTATCCTCTATCCTATCCAATTTCCTATCCTATCCTCTATCCTATCCTATCCTCTACCCTATCCTATCCTCTATCCTATCCTATCCTCTATCCTATCCTATCCTCTATCCTATCCTATCCTCTATCCTATCCTATCCTCTATCCTATCCTATCCTCTATAATATCCTATCCTCTATCGTATCCTATCCTCTATCCTATCCTATCCTCTATCCTATACAATCCACTATCCTATCCTCTATCCTATCCTCTATCCTATCCTATCCTCTATCCTATCCTATCTTCTATCCTATCCTATCATCTATCCTATCCACTATCGTATCCTATCCTCTATCCTATCCAATCCTATATCCTATCCTCTATCCTATCCTATCCTCTATCCTATCCTATCCTCTATCCTATCCTATCCTCTATCCTATCCTATCCTCTATCCTATCCTATCCTCTATCCTATCCTATCCTCTATCCTATCCTATCCTCTATCCTATCCTATCCTCTATCCTATCCTATCCTCTATAATATCCTATCCTCTATCGTATTCTATCCTCTATCCTATCCTATCCTCTATCCTATCCGATCCTCTATCCTATCATATCCTCTATCCTATCCTATCCTCTATCCTATCCTATCTTCTATCCTATCCTATCATCTATCCTATCCACTATCGTATCCTATCCTCTATCCTATCCAATCCTATATCCTATCCTCTATCCTATCCTATCCTCTATCCTATCCTATCCTCTATCCTATCCTATCCTCTATCCTATCCTATCCTCTATCCTATCCTATCCTCTATCCTATCCTATCCTCTATCCTATCCTATCCTCTATCCTATCCTATCCTCTATCCTATCCTATCCTCTATGATATCCTATCCTCTATCCTATACTATCCTCTATCCTATCCTATCCTCTATCCTATCCAATCACCTATCCGATCCTCTATCCTATCCTTTCCTCTATCCTATACTATCCTCAATCCTATCCTATCCTCTATCCTATCCAATCCCCTATCCGATCCTCTATCCTATCCTATCCTCTATCCTATCCTATCCTCTATCCTATCCTATCCTCTATAATATCCTATCCTCTATCGTATCCTATCCTCTATCCTATCCTATCCTCTATCCTATACAATCCACTATCCTATCCTCTATCCTATCCTCTATCCTATCCTATCCTCTATCCTATCCTATCTTCTATCCTATCCTATCATCTATCCTATCCACTATCGTATCCTATCCTCTATCCTATCCAATCCTATATCCTATCCTCTATCCTATCCTATCCTCTATCCTATCCTATCCTCTATCCTATCCTATCCTCTATCCTATCCTATCCTCTATCCTATCCTATCCTCTATCCTATCCTATCCTCTATCCTATCCTATCCTCTATCCTATCCTATCCTCTATCCTATCCTATCCTCTATAATATCCTATCCTCTATCGTATTCTATCCTCTATCCTATCCTATCCTCTATCCTATCCGATCCTCTATCCTATCATATCCTCTATCCTATCCTATCCTCTATCCTATCCTATCTTCTATCCTATCCTATCATCTATCCTATCCACTATCGTATCCTATCCTCTATCCTATCCAATCCTATATCCTATCCTCTATCCTATCCTATCCTCTATCCTATCCTATCCTCTATCCTATCCTATCCTCTATCCTATCCTATCCTCTATCCTATCCTATCCTCTATCCTATCCTATCCTCTATCCTATCCTATCCTCTATCCTATCCTATCCTCTATGATATCCTATCCTCTATCCTATACTATCCTCTATCCTATCCTATCCTCTATCCTATCCAATCACCTATCCGATCCTCTATCCTATCCTTTCCTCTATCCTATACTATCCTCAATCCTATCCTATCCTCTATCCTATCCAATCCCCTATCCGATCCTCTATCCTATCATATCCTCTATCAAATCCTATCCTCTATCCTATCCTATCCTCTATCCTATCCTATCCTCTATCCTATCCTATCCTCTATCCTATCCTATCCTCTATCCTATCCTATCCTCTATCCTATCCTATCCTCTTTCCTATCCTATCCTCTATCCTGTCCTATCCTCTATCCTATCCTATCCTGTATCCTATCCTATCCTCTATCTTATCCTATCCTATCCTCTATCCTATCCTACCCTCTATCCTATACTATCCTCTATCCTATCCTATCCTCTATCCTATCCAATCACCTATCCGATCCTCTATCCTATCCTTTCCTCTATCCTATCCTATCATCAATTCTATTCTATCCTCTATCCTATCCTATCCTCTATCCTATTCTATACTCTATCCTATCCTATCCTCTATCCTGTCCTATCCTCTATCCTATCCTATCCTGTATCCTATCCTATCCTCTATCTTATCCTATCCTATCCTCTATCCTATCCTATCCTCTATCCTATCCTATCCTCTATCCTATCCTATCCTCTATCCTATCCTATCCTCTATCCTGTCCTATCCTCTATCCTATCCTATCCTGTATCCTATCCTATCCTCTATCTTATCCTATCCTATCCTCTATCCTATCCTATCCTCTATCCTATACTATCCTCTATCCTATCCTATCCTCTATCCTATCCAATCACCTATCCGATCCTCTATCCTATCCTTTCCTCTATCCTATCCTATCATCAATCCTATTCTATCCTCTATCCTATCCTATCCTCTATCCTATTCTATACTCTATCCTATCCTATCCGCTATCCTATCCTCTATCCTATCCTATCCTCTATCCTATCCTCTATCCTATCCTATCCTCTATCCTATCTTATCCTCTATCCTATCCTATCCTCTATAATATCGTATCCTCTATCCAATCCTATACTCTATCCTATCCTATCCGATCCTCTATCCTATCCTTTCCTCTATCCTATCCTATCCTCAATCCTATGCTATCCTCTATCCTATCCTTTCCTCTATCCTATCCAATCCCCTATCCTATCCTCTATCCTATCCTATCCTCTATCCTATCCTATCATCTATCCTATACACTATCGTATCCTATCCTCTAACCTATCCAATCCTATATCCTATCCTCTATCCTATCCTATCCTCTATCCTATCCTTTCCTCTATCCTATCCAATCCCCTATCCTATCCTCTATCCGATCCTATCCTCTATCCTATCCAATCCTCTATAATATCGTATCCTCTATCCTATCCTATCCTATACTCTATCCTATCCAATCCCCTATCCTATCCTCCATCCTATCCTATCGTCTATCGTATCCTATCCTCTATCCTATCCAATCCCGTATGCTATCCAATCCCCTATCCTATTCTCTATCCTATCCTATTCTTTATCCTATGCTCTATCCTATCCAATACCCTATCGTTTCCTCTATCCTATCCTATCCTCTATAATATCGTATCCTCTATCCTATCCTATACTCTATCCTATCCTATCCTATCCTCTATCCTATAATATCCTCTATCCTATCCTATCCTCTATCCTATCCTATCCTCTATCCTATCCTATCCTCTATCCTATCCTATCCTCTATCCTATACTATCCTCTATCCTATCCAATCACCTATCCGATCCTCTATCCTATCCTTTCCTCTATCCTATCCTATCCTCAATCCTATCCCATCCTCTATCCTATCCTATCCTCTATCCTATCCAATCCCCTATCCTATCCTCTATCCTATCCTATCCTCTATCGTATCCTATCCTCTATCCTATCCAATCCTATATCCTATCCTATCCGCTATCCTATCCCATCCTCTATCCTATCCTATCCTCTATCCTATCCTATCCTCTATCCTATCCAATCACCTATCCGATCCTCTATCCTATCCTATCCTCTATCCTATCCTATCCTCTATCCTATCCTATCCTCTATCCTATCCTATCCTCTATCCTATCCTATCCTCTATCCTATCCTATCCTCTATCCTATCCTATCCTCTATGCTATCCTATCGTCTATCCTATCCTATCCTCTATAATATCCTATCCTCTATCGTATTCTATCCTCTATCCTATCCTATCCTCTATCCTATCCTATCCTCTATCCTATCCTATCCTCTATCCTATCCTATCCTCTATCCTATCCTATCCTCTATCCTATCCTATCCTCTATAATATCCTATCCTCTATCGTATTCTATCCTCTATCCTATCCTATCCTCTATCCTATCCGATCCTCTATCCTATCATATCCTCTATCCTATCCTATCCTCTATCCTATCCTATCCTCTATCCTATCCTATCCTCTATCCTATCCTATCCTCCATCCTATCCTATCCTGTATCCTATCCTATCCTCTATCCTATCCTACCCTATCCTATCCTCTATCCTATCCTATCCTCTATGATATCCTATCCTCTATCCTATCCTATCCGCTATCCTATCCCATCCTCTATCCTATCCTATCCTCTATCCTATCCTATCCTCTATCCTATCCAATCACCTATCCGATCCTCTATCCTATCCTATCCTCTATCCTATCCTATCCTCTATCCTATCCTATCCTCTATCCTATCCTATCCTCTATCCTATCCTATCCTCTATCCTATCCTATCCTCTATCCTATCCTATCCTCTATCCTATCCTATCCTCTATAATATCCTATCCTCTATCGTATTCTATCCTCTATCCTATCCTATCCTCTATCCTATCCTATCCTCTATCCTATCCTATCCTCTATCCTATCCTATCCTCTATCCTATCCTATCCTCTATCCTATCCTATCCTCTATAATATCCTATCCTCTATCGTATTCTATCCTCTATCCTATCCTATCCTCTATCCTATCCGATCCTCTATCCTATCATATCCTCTATCCTATCCTATCCTCTATCCTATCCTATCCTCTATCCTATCCTATCCTCTATCCTATCCTATCCTCCATCCTATCCTATCCTGTATCCTATCCTATCCTCTATCCTATCCTACCCTATCCTATCCTCTATCCTATCCTATCCTCTATGATATCCTATCCTCTATCCTATACTATCCTCTATCCTATCCTATCCTCTATCCTATCCAATCACCTATCCGATCCTCTATCCTATCCTTTCCTCTATCCTATACTATCCTCAATCCTATCCTATCCTCTATCCTATCCAATCCCCTATCCGATCCTCTATCCTATCATATCCTCTATCCTATCCTATCCTCTATCCTATCCTATCCTCTATCCTATCCTATCCTCTATCCTATCCTATCCTCTATCCTATCCTATCCTCTATCCTATCCTATCCTCTATCCTGTCCTATCCTCTATCCTATCCTCTCCTGTATCCTATCCTATCCTCTATCTTATCCTATCCTATCCTCTATCCTATCCTATCCTCTATCCTATACTATCCTCTATCCTATCCTATCCTCTATCCTATCCAATCACCTATCCGATCCTCTATCCTATCCTTTCCTCTATCAAATCCTATCCTCTATCCTATCCTATCCTCTATCCTATCCTATCCTCTATCCTATCCTATCCTCTATCCTATCCTATCCTCTATCCTATCCTACCCTCTATCCTATCCTATCCTCTATCCTGTCCTATCCTCTATCCTATCCTATCCTGTATCCTATCCTATCCTCTATCTTATCCTATCCTATCCTCTATCCTATCCTATCCTCTATCCTATACTATCCTCTATCCTATCCTATCCTCTATCCTATCCAATCACCTATCCGATCCTCTATCCTATCCTTTCCTCTATCCTATCCTGTCATCAATCCTATTCTATCCTCTATCCTATCCTATCCTCTATCCTATTCTATACTCTATCCTATCCTATCCGCTATCCTATCCTCTATCCTATCCAATCCCCTATCCTATCCTCTATCCTATCCTATCCTCTATCCTATCCTATCCTCTATCCTATCCTATCCTCTATCCTGTCCTATCCTCTATCCTATCCTATCCTGTATCCTATCCTATCCTCTATCTTATCCTATCCTATCCTCTATCCTATCCTATCCTCTATCCTATACTATCCTCTATCCTATCCTATCCTCTATCCTATCCAATCACCTATCCGATCCTCTATCCTATCCTTTCCTCTATCCTATCCTGTCATCAATCCTATTCTATCCTCTATCCTATCCTATCCTCTATCCTATTCTATACTCTATCCTATCCTATCCGCTATCCTATCCTCTATCCTATCCAATCCCCTATCCGATCCTCTATCCTATCATATCCTCTATCCTATCCTATCCTCTATCCTATCCTCTATCCTATCCTATCCTCTATCCTATCTTATCCTCTATCCTATCCTATCCTCTATAATATCGTATCCTCTATCCAATCCTATACTCTATCCTATCCTATCCGATCCTCTATCCTATCCTTTCCTCTATCCTATCCTATCCTCAATCCTATCCTATCCTCTATCCTATCCTTTCCTCTATCCTATCCAATCCCCTATCCTATCCTCTATCCTATCCTATCCTCTATCCTATCCTATCATCTATCCTATACACTATCGTATCCTATCCTCTAACCTATCCAATCCTATATCCTATCCTCTATCCTATCCTATCCTCTATCCTATCCTTTCCTCTATCCTATCCAATCCCCTATCCTATCCTCTATCCGATCCTATCCTCTATCCTATCCAATCCTCTATAATATCGTATCCTCTATCCTATCCTATCCTATACTCTATCCTATCCAATCCCCTATCCTATCCTCCATCCTATCCTATCGTCTATCGTATCCTATCCTCTATCCTATCCAATCCCGTATGCTATCCAATCCCCTATCCTATTCTCTATCCTATCCTATTCTTTATCCTATGCTCTATCCTATCCAATACCCTATCGTTTCCTCTATCCTATCCTATCCTCTATAATATCGTATCCTCTATCCTATCCTATACTCTATCCTATCCTATCCTATCCTCTATCCTATAATATCCTCTATCCTATCCTATCCTCTATCCTATCCTATCCTCTATCCTATCCTATCCTCTATCCTATCCTATCCTCTATCCTATACTATCCTCTATCCTATCCAATCACCTATCCGATCCTCTATCCTATCCTTTCCTCTATCCTATCCTATCCTCAATCCTATCCTATCCTCTATCCTATCCTATCCTCTATCCTATCCAATCCCCTATCCTATCCTCTATCCTATCCTATCCTCTATCGTATCCTATCCTCTATCCTATCCAATCCTATATCCTATCCTATCCGCTATCCTATCCCATCCTCTATCCTATCCTATCCTCTATCCTATCCTATCCTCTATCCTATCCAATCACCTATCCGATCCTCTATCCTATCCTATCCTCTATCCTATCCTATCATCTATCCTATCCTATCCTCTATCCTATCCTATCCTCTATCCTATCCTATCCTCTATCCTATCCTATCCTCTATCCTATCCTATCCTCTATCCTATCCTATCCTCTATCCTGTCCTATCCTCTATCCTATCCTATCCTGTATCCTATCCTATCCTCTATCTTATCCTATCCTATCCTCTATCCTATCCTATCCTCTATCCTATACTATCCTCTATCCTATCCTATCCTCTATCCTATCCAATCACCTATCCGATCCTCTATCCTATCCTTTCCTCTATCCTATCCTATCATCAATCCTATTCTATCCTCTATCCTATCCTATCCTCTATCCTATTCTATACTCTATCCTATCCTATCCGCTATCCTATCCTCTATCCTATCCAATCCCCTATCCGATCCTCTATCCTATCATATCCTCTATCCTATCCTATCCTCTATCCTATCCTATTCTTTATCCTATGCTCTATCCTATCCAATACCCTATCGTTTCCTCTATCCTATCCTATCCTCTATAATATCGTATCCTCTATGCTATCCTCTATCCTATCCTATCCTCTATCCTATCCTATCCTCTATCCTATCCTATCCTATCCTCTATCCTATCCAATTTCCTATCCTATCCTCTATCCTATCCTATCCTCTACCCTATCCTATCCTCTATCCTATCCTATCCTCTATCCTATCCTATCTTCTATCCTATCCTATCCTCTATCCTATCCTATCCTCTATCCTATCCTATCCTCTATAATATCCTATCCTCTATCGTATCCTATCCTCTATCCTATCCTATCCTCTATCCTATACAATCCACTATCCTATCCTCTATCCTATCCTCTATCCTATCATATCCTCTATCCTATCCTATCTTCTATCCTATCCTATCATCTATCCTATCCACTATCGTATCCTATCCTCTATCCTATCCAATCCTATATCCTATCCTCTATCCTATCCTATCCTCTATCCTATCCTATCCTCTATCCTATCCTATCCTCTATCCTATCCTATCCTCTATCCTATCCTATCCTCTATCCTATCCTATCCTCTATCCTATCCTATCCTCTATCCTATCCTATCCTCTATCCTATCCTATCCTCTATCCTATCCTATCCTCTATCCTATCCTATCCTCTATCCTATCCTATCCTCTATAATATCCTATCCTCTATCGTATTCTATCCTCTATCCTATCCTATCCTCTATCCTATCCGATCCTCTATCCTATCATATCCTCTATCCTATCCTATCCTCTATCCTATCCTATCCTCTATCCTATCCTATCCACTATCCTATCCTATCCTCCATCCTATCCTATCCTGTATCCTATCCTATCCTCTATCCTATCCTACCCTATCCTATCCTCTATCCTATCCTATCCTCTATGATATCCTATCCTCTATCCTATACTATCCTCTATCCTATTCTATACTCTATCCTATCCTATCCGCTATCCTATCCTCTATCCTATCCAATCCCCTATCCGATCCTCTATCCTATCATATCCTCTATCCTATCCTATCCTCTATCCTATCCTCTATCCTATCCTATCCTCTATCCTATCTTATCCTCTATCCTATCCTATCCTCTATAATATCGTATCCTCTATCCAATCCTATACTCTATCCTATCCTATCCGATCCTCTATCCTATCCTTTCCTCTATCCTATCCTATCCTCAATCCTATCCTATCCTCTATCCTATCCTTTCCTCTATCCTATCCAATCCCCTATCCTATCCTCTATCCTATCCTATCCTCTATCCTATCCTATCATCTATCCTATACACTATCGTATCCTATCCTCTAACCTATCCAATCCTATATCCTATCCTCTATCCTATCCTATCCTCTATCCTATCCTTTCCTCTATCCTATCCAATCCCCTATCCTATCCTCTATCCGATCCTATCCTCTATCCTATCCAATCCTCTATAATATCGTATCCTCTATCCTATCCTATCCTATACTCTATCCTATCCAATCCCCTATCCTATCCTCCATCCTATCCTATCGTCTATCGTATCCTATCCTCTATCCTATCCAATCCCGTATGCTATCCAATCCCCTATCCTATTCTCTATCCTATCCTATTCTTTATCCTATGCTCTATCCTATCCAATACCCTATCGTTTCCTCTATCCTATCCTATCCTCTATAATATCGTATCCTCTATCCTATCCTATACTCTATCCTATCCTATCCTATCCTCTATCCTATAATATCCTCTATCCTATCCTATCCTCTATCCTATCCTATCCTCTATCCTATCCTATCCTCTATCCTATCCTATCCTCTATCCTATACTATCCTCTATCCTATCCAATCACCTATCCGATCCTCTATCCTATCCTTTCCTCTATCCTATCCTATCCTCAATCCTATCCTATCCTCTATCCTATCCTATCCTCTATCCTATCCAATCCCCTATCCTATCCTCTATCCTATCCTATCCTCTATCGTATCCTATCCTCTATCCTATCCAATCCTATATCCTATCCTATCCGCTATCCTATCCCATCCTCTATCCTATCCTATCCTCTATCCTATCCTATCCTCTATCCTATCCAATCACCTATCCGATCCTCTATCCTATCCTATCCTCTATCCTATCCTATCCTCTATCCTATCCTATCCTCTATCCTATCCTATCCTCTATCCTATCCTATCCCCTATCCTATCCTATCCTCTATCCTATCCTATCCTCTATCCTGTCCTATCCTCTATCCTATCCTATCCTGTATCCTATCCTATCCTCTATCTTATCCTATCCTATCCTCTATCCTATCCTATCCTCTATCCTATCCTATCCTCTATCCTATACTATCCTCTATCCTATCCTATCCTCTATCCTATCCAATCACCTATCCGATCCTCTATCCTATCCTTTCCTCTATCCTATCCTATCATCAATCCTATTCTATCCTCTATCCTATCCTATCCTCTATCCTATTCTATACTCTATCCTATCCTATCCGCTATCCTATCCTCTATCCTATCCAATCCCCTATCCGATCCTCTATCCTATCATATCCTCTATCCTATCCTATCCTCTATCCTATCCTATTCTTTATCCTATGCTCTATCCTATCCAATACCCTATCGTTTCCTCTATCCTATCCTATCCTCTATAATATCGTATCCTCTATGCTATCCTCTATCCTATCCTATCCTCTATCCTATCCTATCCTCTATCCTATCCTATCCTATCCTCTATCCTATCCAATTTCCTATCCTATCCTCTATCCTATCCTATCCTCTACCCTATCCTATCCTCTATCCTATCCTATCCTCTATCCTATCCTATCCTCTATCCTATCCTATCCTCTATCCTATCCTATCCTCTATCCTATCCTATCCTCTATAATATCCTATCCTCTATCGTATCCTATCCTCTATCCTATCCTATCCTCTATCCTATACAATCCACTATCCTATCCTCTATCCTATCCTCTATCCTATCATATCCTCTATCCTATCCTATCTTCTATCCTATCCTATCATCTATCCTATCCACTATCGTATCCTATCCTCTATCCTATCCAATCCTATATCCTATCCTCTATCCTATCCTATCCTCTATCCTATCCTATCCTCTATCCTATCCTATCCTCTATCCTATCCTATCCTCTATCCTATCCTATCCTCCATCCTATCCTATCCTGTATCCTATCCTATCCTCTATCCTATCCTACCCTATCCTATCCTCTATCCTATCCTATCCTCTATGATATCCTATCCTCTATCCTATACTATCCTCTATCCTATCCTATCCTCTATCCTATCCAATCACCTATCCGATCCTCTATCCTATCCTTTCCTCTATCCTATACTATCCTCAATCCTATCCTATCCTCTATCCTATCCAATCCCCTATCCGATCCTCTATCCTATCATATCCTCTATCAAATCCTATCCTCTATCCTATCCTATCCTCTATCCTATCCTATCCTCTATCCTATCCTATCCTCTATCCTATCCTATCCTCTATCCTATCCTATCCTCTATCCTATCCTATCCTCTATCCTGTCCTATCCTCTATCCTATCCTATCCTGTATCCTATCCTATCCTCTATCTTATCCTATCCTATCCTCTATCCTATCCTATCCTCTATCCTATACTATCCTCTATCCTATCCTATCCTCTATCCTATCCAATCACCTATCCGATCCTCTATCCTATCCTTTCCTCTATCCTATCCTATCATCAATCCTATTCTATCCTCTATCCTATCCTATCCTCTATCCTATTCTATACTCTATCCTATCCTATCCGCTATCCTATCCTCTATCCTATCCAATCCCCTATCCGATCCTCTATCCTATCATATCCTCTATCCTATCCTATCCTCTATCCTATCCTCTATCCTATCCTATCCTCTATCCTATCTTATCCTCTATCCTATCCTATCCTCTATAATATCGTATCCTCTATCCAATCCTATACTCTATCCTATCCTATCCGATCCTCTATCCTATCCTTTCCTCTATCCTATCCTATCCTCAATCCTATCCTATCCTCTATCCTATCCTTTCCTCTATCCTATCCAATCCCCTATCCTATCCTCTATCCTATCCTATCCTCTATCCTATCCTATCATCTATCCTATACACTATCGTATCCTATCCTCTAACCTATGCAATCCTATATCCTATCCTCTATCCTATACTATCCTCTATCCTATCCTTTCCTCTATCCTATCCAATCCCCTATCCTATCCTCTATCCGATCCTATCCTCTATCCTATCCAATCCTCTATAATATCGTATCCTCTATCCTATCCTATCCTATACTCTATCCTATCCAATCCCCTATCCTATCCTCCATCCTATCCTATCGTCTATCGTATCCTATCCTCTATCCTATCCAATCCCGTATGCTATCCAATCCCCTATCCTATTCTCTATCCTATCCTATTCTTTATCCTATGCTCTATCCTATCCAATACCCTATCGTTTCCTCTATCCTATCCTATCCTCTATAATATCGTATCCTCTATCCTATCCTATACTCTATCCTATCCTATCCTATCCTCTATCCTATAATATCCTCTATCCTATCCTATCCTCTATCCTATCCTATCCTCTATCCTATCCTATCCTCTATCCTATCCTATCCTCTATCCTATACTATCCTCTATCCTATCCAATCACCTATCCGATCCTCTATCCTATCCTTTCCTCTATCCTATCCTATCCTCAATCCTATCCTATCCTCTATCCTATCCTATCCTCTATCCTATCCAATCCCCTATCCGATCCTCTATCCTATCCTATCCTCTATCCTATCCTATCCTCTATCCTATCCTATCCTCTATCCTATCCTATCCTCTATCCTATCCTATCCTCTATCCTATCCTATCCTCTATCCTATCCTATCCTCTATAATATCCTATCCTCTATCGTATTCTATCCTCTATCCTATCCTATCCTCTATCCTATCCTATCCTCTATCCTATCCTATCCTCTATCCTATCCTATCCTCTATCCTATCCTATCCTCTATCCTATCCTATCCTCTATAATATCCTATCCTCTATCGTATTCTATCCTCTATCCTATCCTATCCTCTATCCTATCCGATCCTCTATCCTATCATATCCTCTATCCTATCCTATCCTCTATCCTATCCTATCCTCTATCCTATCCTATCCTCTATCCTATCCTATCCTCCATCCTATCCTATCCTGTATCCTATCCTATCCTCTATCCTATCCTACCCTATCCTATCCTCTATCCTATCCTATCCTCTATGATATCCTATCCTCTATCCTATACTATCCTCTATCCTATCCTATCCTCTATCCTATCCAATCACCTATCCGATCCTCTATCCTATCCTTTCCTCTATCCTATACTATCCTCAATCCTATCCTATCCTCTATCCTATCCAATCCCCTATCCGATCCTCTATCCTATCATATCCTCTATCAAATCCTATCCTCTATCCTATCCTATCCTCTATCCTATCCTATCCTCTATCCTATCCTATCCTCTATCCTATCCTATCCTCTATCCTATCCTATCCTCTATCCTATCCTATCCTCTATCCTGTCCTATCCTCTATCCTATCCTATCCTGTATCCTATCCTATCCTCTATCTTATCCTATCCTATCCTCTATCCTATCCTATCCTCTATCCTATACTATCCTCTATCCTATCCTATCCTCTATCCTATCCAATCACCTATCCGATCCTCTATCCTATCCTTTCCTCTATCCTATCCTATCATCAATCCTATTCTATCCTCTATCCTATCCTATCCTCTATCCTATTCTATACTCTATCCTATCCTATCCGCTATCCTATCCTCTATCCTATCCAATCCCCTATCCGATCCTCTATCCTATCATATCCTCTATCCTATCCTATCCTCTATCCTATCCTCTATCCTATCCTATCCTCTATCCTATCTTATCCTCTATCCTATCCTATCCTCTATAATATCGTATCCTCTATCCAATCCTATACTCTATCCTATCCTATCCGATCCTCTATCCTATCCTTTCCTCTATCCTATCCTATCCTCAATCCTATCCTATCCTCCATCCTATCCTATCCTCTATCCTATCATATCCTCTATCCCATCCTATCCTCTATCCTATCCTATCCTCTATCCTATCCTATCATCTATCCTATCCTATCCTCTATCCTATCCTATCCTCTATCCTATCATATCCTCTATCCTATCCTATCCTCTATCCTATCCTATCCTCTATCCTATCCTATCCTCTATCCTATCCTATCCTCTATCCTATCCTATCCTGTATCCTATCCTATCCTCTATCCTATCCTACCCTATCCTATCCTCTATCCTATCCTATCCTCTATCGTCTCCTGTCCTCTAGCCTATACAATCCCCTATTCTATCCTTTATCGTCTCCTATTGTCTATCCTATCCAATCCCCTATTCTTTCCTTTATCGTCTCCTATTGTCTATCCTATCCAATCCCCTATCCTATCCTCTATCCGATCCTATCCTCTATCGTATCCTATACTCTATCTTATCCAATCCCCTATCCTATCCTCTATGCTATCCTATCCACTATCCTATACTCTCCTCTATCCTATCCTATCTTCTATCCTATCCTATCCTCTATCCTATCCTATCCTCTATCCAATTCTATACTCTATCCTATCCTATCCGCTATCCTATCCTCTATCCTATCCAATCCCCTATCCGATCCTCTATCCTATCATATCCTCTATACTATCCTATCCTCTACCCTATCCTATCCTATCCTCTATCCTATCCTATCCTCTATCCTATCTTATCCTCTATCCTATCCTATCATCTATAATATCGTATCCTCTATCCAATCCTATACTCTATCCTATCCTATCCGATCCTCTATCCTATACTTTCCTCTATCCTATCCTATCCTCAATCCTATCCTATCCTCTACCCTATCCTTTCCTCTATCCTATCCAATCCCCTATCCTATCCTCTATCCTATCCTATCCTCTATCCTATCCTATCATCTATCCTATACACTATCGTATCCTATCCTCTAACCTATCCAATCCTATATCCTATCCTCTATCCTATCCTATCCTCTATCCTATCCTTTCCTCTATCCTATCCAATCCCCTATCCTATCCTCTATCCGATCCTATCCCCTATCCTATCCAATCCTCTATAATATCGTATCCTCTATCCTATCCTATCCTATCCTCTATCCTATCCTATCCTGTATCCTATCCAATCACCTATCCGATCCTCTATCCTATCCTATCCTCTATCCTATCCAATCACCTATCCGATCCTCTATCCTATCCTTTCCTCTATTCTATCCTATACTCAATCCTATCCTATCCTCTATCCTATCCTATCCTCTATCCTATCCTATCCTCTATCCCATCCTATCCTCTATCCTATCCTATCCTCTAACCTATCCTATCCTCTATCGTCTCCTGTCCTCTATCCTATACAATCCCCTATTCTATCCTTTATCGTCTCCTATTGTCTATCCTATCCAATCCCCTATCCTATCCTCTATCCGATCCTATCCTCTATCGTATCCTATACTCTATCTTATCCAATCCCCTATCCTATCCTCTGTGCTATCCTATCCACTATCCTATACTCTCCTCTATCCTATCCTATCTTCTATCCTATCCTATCCTCTATCCTATCCTATCCTCTATCCTATCCAATCACCTATCCGATCCTCTATCCTATCCTATCCTCTATCCTATCCAATCACCTATCCTATCCTCTATCCTATCCTATCCTCTACCCTATCCTATCCTCTATCCTATCCTATCCTATCCTCTATCCTATCATCTCCTCTATCCTATCCTATCCTCTATCCTATCCTATCCTCTATCCTATCCTATCCTATCCTCTATCCTATCATCTCCTCTATCCTATCCTATCCTCTATCCTATCCTATCCTCTATCCTATCCTCTATCCTATCTTATCCTCTATCCTATCCTATCCTCTATAATATCCTATCCTCTATCCAATCCAATCCTCTATCCTATCCTATCCTCTATCCTATCCTATCCTCTATCCTATCCTATCGTATCCTATACTCTATCTTATCCAATCCCCTATCCTATCCTCTATCCTATCCTATCCTCTATCCTATCCTCTATCCTATCCTCTATCCTATCCTATCCTCTATAATATGCTATCCTCTATCCAATCCTATCCTCAATCCTATCCTATCCTCTATCCTATCCTATCCTCTATCCTATCCTATCCTCTATCCTATCCTATCCTCTATCGTATCCTATCCTCTATCCTATCCAATCCCCTATCCTATCCTCTATCCTATCCTATTCTTTATCCTATGCTCTATCCTATCCAATACCCTATCGTTTCCTCTATCCTATCCTCTATCCTATCCTATTCTTTATCCTATGCTCTATCCTATCCAATACCCTATCGTTTCCTCTATCCTATCCTATCCTCTATCCTATCCTATCCTCTATCCTATCCTATCCTATCCTCTATCCTATCCAATTTCCTATCCTATCCTCTATCCTATCCTATCCTCTACCCTATCCTATCCTCTATCCTATCCTATCCTCTATCCTATCCTATCCTCTATCCTATCCTATCCTCTATCCTATTCTGTCTTCTATCCTATCCTATCCTCTATAATATCCTATCCTCTATCGTATCCTATCCTCTATCCTATACTATCCTCTATCCTATACAATCCACTATCCTATCCTCTATCCTATCCTCTATCCTATCCTATCCTCTATCCTATCCTATCTTCTATCCTATCCTATCATCTATCCTATCCACTATCGTATCCTATCCTCTATCCTATCCAATCCTATATCCTATCCTCTATCCTATCCTATCCTCTATCCTATCCTATCCTCTATCCTATCCTATCCTCTATCCTATCCGATCCTCTATCCTATCATATCCTCTATCCTATCCTATCCTCTATCCTATCCTATCCTCTATCCTATCCTATCCTCTATCCTATCCTATCCTCCATCCTATCCTATCCTGTATCCTATCCTATCCTCTATCCTATCCTACCCTATCCTATCCTCTATCCTATCCTATCCTCTATGATATCCTATCCTCTATCCTATACTATCCTCTATCCTATCCTATCCTCTATCCTATCCAATCACCTATCCGATCCTCTATCCTATCCTTTCCTCTATCCTATACTATCCTCAATCCTATCCTATCCTCTATCCTATCCAATCCCCTATCCGATCCTCTATCCTATCATATCCTCTATCAAATCCTATCCTCTATCCTATCCTATCCTCTATCCTATCCTATCCTCTATCCTATCCTATCCTCTATCCTATCCTATCCTCTATCCTATCCTATCCTCTATCCTATCCTATCCTCTATCCTGTCCTATCCTCTATCCTATCCTATCCTGTATCCTATCCTATCCTCTATCTTATCCTATCCTATCCTCTATCCTATCCTATCCTCTATCCTATACTATCCTCTATCCTATCCTATCCTCTATCCTATCCTATCCTCTATCCTATCCTCTATCCTATCCTATCCTCTATAATATCCTATCCTCTATCCTATCCTATCCTCTATCCTATCCTTTCCTCTATCCTATCCAATCCCCTATCCTATCCTCTATCCGATCCTATCCCCTATCCTATCCAATCCTCTATAATATCGTATCCTCTATCCTATCCTATCCTATCCTCTATCCTATCCTATCCTGTATCCTATCCAATCACCTATCCGATCCTCTATCCTATCCTATCCTCTATCCTATCCAATCACCTATCCGATCCTCTATCCTATCCTTTCCTCTATTCTATCCTATACTCAATCCTATCCTATCCTCTATCCTATCCTATCCTCTATCCTATCCTATCCTCTATCCCATCCTATCCTCTATCCTATCCTATCCTCTATCCTATCCTATCCTCTATCCTATCCTATCCTCTATCCTATCCTCTATCCTATCCAATCCCCTATCCTATCCTCTATCCGATCCTATCCCCTATCCTATCCAATCCTCTATAATATCGTATCCTCTATCCTATCCTATCCTATCCTCTATCCTATCCTATCCTGTATCCTATCCAATCACCTATCCGATCCTCTATCCTATCCTATCCTCTATCCTATCCAATCACCTATCCGATCCTCTATCCTATCCTTTCCTCTATTCTATCCTATACTCAATCCTATCCTATCCTCTATCCTATCCTATCCTCTATCCTATCCTATCCTCTATCCCATCCTATCCTCTATCCTATCCTATCCTCTAACCTATCCTATCCTCTATCGTCTCCTGTCCTCTATCCTATACAATCCCCTATTCTATCCTTTATCGTCTCCTATCCTCTATCCTATCCAATCACCTATCCTATCCTCTATCCTATCCTATCCTCTACCCTATCCTATCCTCTATCCTATCCTATCCTATCCTCTATCCTATCATCTCCTCTATCCTATCCTATCCTCTATCCTATCCTATCCTCTATCCTATCCTATCCTATCCTCTATCCTATCATCTCCTCTATCCTATCCTATCCTCTATCCTATCCTATCCTCTATCCTATCCTCTATCCTATCTTATCCTCTATCCTATCCTATCCTCTATAATATCCTATCCTCTATCCAATCCAATCCTCTATCCTATCCTATCCTCTATCCTATCCTATCCTCTATCCTATCCTATCGTATCCTATACTCTATCTTATCCAATCCCCTATCCTATCCTCTATCCTATCCTATCCTCTATCCTATCCTCTATCCTATCCTCTATCCTATCCTATCCTCTATAATATCCTATCCTCTATCCAATCCTATCCTCAATCCTATCCTATCCTCTATCCTATCCTATCCTCTATCCTATCCTATCCTCTATCCTATCCTATCCTCTATCGTATCCTATCCTCTATCCTATCCAATCCCCTATCCTATCCTCTATCCTATCCTATTCTTTATCCTATGCTCTATCCTATCCAATACCCTATCGTTTCCTCTATCCTATCCTCTATCCTATCCTATTCTTTATCCTATGCTCTATCCTATCCAATACCCTATCGTTTCCTCTATCCTATCCTATCCTCTATCCTATCCTATCCTCTATCCTATCCTATCCTATCCTCTATCCTATCCAATTTCCTATCCTATCCTCTATCCTATCCTATCCTCTACCCTATCCTATCCTCTACCCTATCCTATCCTCTATCCTATCCTATCCTCTATCCTACCTATCCTCCTATCCTATTCTGTCCTCTATCCTATCCTATCCTCTATAATATCCTATCCTCTATCGTATCCTATCCTCTATCCTATCCTATCCTCTATCCTATACAATCCACTATCCTATCCTCTATCCAATCCTCTATCCTATCCTATCCTCTATCCTATCCTATCTTCTATCCTATCCTATCATCTATCCTATCCACTATCGTATCCTATCCTCTATCCTATCCAATCCTATATCCTATCCTCTATCCTATCCTATCCTCTATCCTATCCTATCCTCTATCCTATCCTATCCTCTATCCTATCCTATCCTCTATCCTATCCTATCCTCTATCCTATCCTATCCTCTATCCTATCCTATCCTCTATCCTATCCTATCCTCTATAATATCCTATCCTCTATCGTATTCTATCCTCTATCCTATCCTATCCTCTATCCTATCCGATCCTCTATCCTATCATATCCTCTATCCTATCCTATCCTCTATCCTATCCTATCCTCTATCCTATCCTATCCTCTATCCTATCCTATCCTCTATCCTATCCTATCCTCTATCCTATCCTATCCTCTATCCTATCCTATCCTCTATCCTATCCAATCACCTATCCGATCCTCTATCCTATCCTTTCCTCTATCCTATACTATCCTCAATCCTATCCTATCCTCTATCCTATCCAATCCCCTATCCGATCCTCTATCCTATCATATCCTCTATCAAATCCTATCCTCTATCCTATCCTATCCTCTATCCTATCCTATCCTCTATCCTATCCTATCCTCTATCCTATCCTATCCTCTATCCTATCCTATCCTCTATCCTATCCTATCCTCTATCCTGTCCTATCCTCTATCCTATCCTATCCTGTATCCTATCCTATCCTCTATCTTATCCTATCCTATCCTCTATCCTATCCTATCCTCTATCCTATACTATCCTCTATCCTATCCTATCCTCTATCCTATCCTATCCTCTATCCTATCCTCTATCCTATCCTATCCTCTATAATATCCTATCCTCTATCCTATCCTATCCTCAATCCTATCCTATCCTCTATCCTATCCTATCCTCTAACCTATCCTATCCTCTATCATATCCTATCCTCTATCCTATCCTATCCTCTATCCTATCCTATCCTCTATCCTATCCTATCGTATCCTATACTCTATCTTATCCAATCCCCTATCCTATCCTCTATCCTATCCTATCCTCTATCCTATCCTCTATCCTATCCTCTATCCTATCCTATCCTCTATCCTATCCTATCCTCTATCGTATCCTATCCTCTATCCTATCCAATCCCCTATCCTATCCTCTATCCTATCCTATTCTTTATCCTATGCTCTATCCTATCCAATACCCTATCGTTTCCTCTATCCTATCCTCTATCCTATCCTATTCTTTATCCTATGCTCTATCCTATCCAATACCCTATCGTTTCCTCTATCCTATCCTATCCTCTATCCTATCCTATCCTCTATCCTATCCTATTCCTATCCTCTATCCTATCCAATTTCCTATCCTATCCTCTATCCTATCCTATCCTCTACCCTATCCTATCCTCTATCCTATCCTATCCTCTATCCTATCCTATCCTCTATCCTATCCTATCCTCTATCCTATTCTGTCCTCTATCCTATCCTATCCTCTATAATATCCTATCCTCTATCGTATCCTATCCTCTATCCTATCCTATCCTCTATCCTATCCTATCTTCTATCCTATCCTATCATCTATCCTATCCACTATCGTATCCTATCCTCTATCCTATCCAATCCTATATCCTATCCTCTATCCTATCCTATCCTCTATCCTATCCTATCCTCTATCCTATCCTATCCTCTATCCTATCCTATCCTCTATCCTATCCTATCCTCTATCCTATCCTATCCTCTATCCTATCCTATCCTCTATCTCCTATCCTATCCTCTATCCTATCCTATCCTCTATCCTATCCTATCCTCTATCCTATCCTATCCTCTATCCTATCCTATCCTCTATAATATCCTATCCTCTATCGTATTCTATCCTCTATCCTATCCTATCCTCTATCCTATCCGATCCTCTATCCTATCATATCCTCTATCCTATCCTATCCTCTATCCTATCCTATCCTCTATCCTATCCTATCCTCTATCCTATCCTATCCTCCATCCTATCCTATCCTGTATCCTATCCTATCCTCTATCCTATCCTACCCTATCCTATCCTCTATCCTATCCTATCCTCTATGATATCCTATTCTCTATCCTATACTATCCTCTATCCTATCCTATCCTCTATCCTATCCAATCACCTATCCGATCCTCTATCCTATCCTTTCCTCTATCCTATACTATCCTCAATCCTATCCTATCCTCTATCCTATCCAATCCCCTATCCGATCCTCTATCCTATCATATCCTCTATCAAATCCTATCCTCTATCCTATCCTATCCTCTATCCTATCCTATCCTCTATCCTATCCTATCCTCTATCCTATCCTATCCTCTATCCTATCCTATCCTCTATCCTATCCTATCCTCTATCCTGTCCTATCCTCTATCCTATCCTATCCTGTATCCTATCCTATCCTCTATCTTATCCTATCCTATCCTCTATCCTATCCTATCCTCTATCCCTATACTATCCTCTATCCTATCCTATCCTCTATCCTATCCATCACCTATCCGATCCTCTATCCTATCCTTTCCTCTATCCTATCCTATCATCAATCCTATTCTATCCTCTATCCTATCCTATCCTCTATCCTATTCTATACTCTATCCTATCCTATCCGCTATCCTATCCTCTATCCTATCCAATCCCCTATCCGATCCTCTATCCTATCATATCCTCTATCCTATCCTATCCTCTATCCTATCCTCTATCCTATCCTATCCTCTATCCTATCTTATCCTCTATCCTATCCTATCCTCTATAATATCGTATCCTCTATCCAATCCTATACTCTATCCTATCCTATCCGATCCTCTATCCTATCCTTTCCTCTATCCTATCCTATCCTCAATCCTATCCTATCTTCTATCCTATCCTTTCCTCTATCCTATCCAATCCCCTATCCTATACTCTATCCTATCCTATCCTCTATCCTATCCTATCATCTATCCTATCCACTATCGTATCCTATCCTCTATCCTATCCAATCCTATATCCTATCCTCTATCCTATCCTATCCTCTATCCTATCCTATCCTCTATCCTATCCTATCCTCTATCCTATCCTATCCTCTATCCTATCCTATCCTCTATCCTATCCTATCCTCTATCCTATCCTATCCTCTATCCTATCCTATCCTCTATAATATCCTATCCTCTATCGTATTCTATCCTCTATCCTATCCTATCCTCTATCCTATCCGATCCTCTATCCTATCATATCCTCTATCCTATCCTATCCTCTATCCTATCCTATCCTCTATCCTATCCTATCCTCTATCCTATCCTATCCTCCATCCTATCCTATCCTGTATCCTATCCTATCCTCTATCCTATCCTACCCTATCCTATCCTCTATCCTATCCTATCCTCTACGATATCCTATCCTCTATCCTATACTATCCTCTATCCTATCCTATCCTCTATCCTATCCTCTATCCTATCTTATCCTCTATCCTATCCTATCCTCTATAATATCCTATCCTCTATCCAATCCAATCCTCTATCCTATCCTATCCTCTATCCTATCCTATCCTCTATCCTATCCTATCGTATCCTATACTCTATCTTATCCAATCCCCTATCCTATCCTCTATCCTATACTCTCCTCTATCCTATCCTCTATCCTATCCTCTATCCTATCCTCTATCCTATCCTATCCTCTATAATATCCTATCCTCTATCCAATCCTATCCTCAATCCTATCCTATCCTCTATCCTATCCTATCCTCTATCCTATCCTATCCTCTATCCTATCCTATCCTCTATCGTATCCTATCCTCTATCCTATCCAATCCCCTACCCTATCCTCTATCCTATCCTATTCTTTATCCTATGCTCTATCCTATCCAATACCCTATCGTTTCCTCTATCCTATCCTCTATCCTATCCTATTCTTTATCCTATGCTCTATCCTATCCAATACCCTATCGTTTCCTCTATCCTATCCTATCCTCTATCCTATCCTATCCTCTATCCTATCCTATCCTATCCTCTATCCTATCCAATTTCCTATCCTATCCTCTATCCTATCCTATCCTCTACCCTATCCTATCCTCTATCCTATCCTATCCTCTATCCTATCCTATCCTCTATCCTATCCTATCCTCTATCCTATTCTGTCCTCTATCCTATCCTATCCTCTATAATATCCTATCCTCTATCGTATCCTATCCTCTATCCTATCCTATCCTCTATCCTATACAATCCACTATCCTATCCTCTATCCTATCCTCTATCCTATCCTATCCTCTATCCTATCCTATCTTCTATCCTATCCTATCATCTATCCTATCCACTATCGTATCCTATCCTCTATCCTATCCAATCCTATATCCTATCCTCTATCCTATCCTATCCTCTATCCTATCCTATCCTCTATCCTATCCTATCCTCTATCCTATCCGATCCTCTATCCTATCATATCCTCTATCCTATCCTATCCTCTATCCTATCCTATCCTCTATCCTATCCTATCCTCTATCCTATCCTATCCTCCATCCTATCCTATCCTGTATCCTATCCTATCCTCTATCCTATCCTACCCTATCCTATCCTCTATCCTATCATATCCTCTATGATATCCTATCCTCTATCCTATACTATCCTCTATCCTATCCTATCCTCTATCCTATCCAATCACCTATCCGATCCTCTATCCTATACTTTCCTCTATCCTATACTATCCTCAATCCTATCCTATCCTCTATCCTATCCAATCCCCTATCCGATCCTCTATCCTATCATATCCTCTATCAAATCCTATCCTCTATCCTATCCTATCCTCTATCCTATCCTATCCTCTATCCTATCCTATCCTCTATCCTATCCTATCCTCTATCCTATCCTATCCTCTATCCTATCCTATCCTCTATCCTGTCCTATCCTCTATCCTATCCTATCCTGTATCCTATCCTATCCTCTATCTTATCCTATCCTATCCTCTATCCTATCCTATCCTCTATCCTATACTATCCTCTATCCTATCCTATCCTCTATCCTATCCTATCCTCTATCCTATCCTCTATTCCTATCCTATCCTCTATAATATCCTATCCTCTATCCTATCCTATCCTCTATCCTATCCTTTCCTCTATCCTATCCAATCCCCTATCCTATCCTCTATCCGATCCTATCCCCTATCCTATCCAATCCTCTATAATATCGTATCCTCTATCCTATCCTATCCTATCCTCTATCCTATCCTATCCTGTATCCTATCCAATCACCTATCCGATCTCTATCCTATCCTATCCTCTATCCTATCCAATCACCTATCCGATCCTCTATCCTATCCTTTCCTCTATTCTATCCTATACTCAATCCTATCCTATCCTCTATCCTATCCTATCCTCTATCCTATCCTATCCTCTATCCCATCCTATCCTCTATCCTATCCTATCCTCTATCCTATCCTATCCTCTATCCTATCCTATCCTCTATCCTATCCTCTATCCTATCCAATCCCCTATCCTATCCTCTATCCGATCCTATCCCCTATCCTATCCAATCCTCTATAATATCGTATCCTCTATCCTATCCTATCCTATCCTCTATCCTATCCTATCCTGTATCCTATCCAATCACCTATCCGATCCTCTATCCTATCCTATCCTCTATCCTATCCTATCCTCTATCGTATCCTATCCTCTATCCTATCCAATCCCCTATCCTATCCTCTATCCTATCCTATTCTTTATCCTATGCTCTATCCTATCCAATACCCTATCGTTTCCTCTATCCTATCCTCTATCCTATCCTATTCTTTATCCTATGCTCTATCCTATCCAATACCCTATCGTTTCCTCTATCCTATCCTATCCTCTATCCTATCCTATCCTCTATCCTATCCTATCCTATCCTCTATCCTATCCAATTTCCTATCCTATCCTCTATCCTATCCTATCCTCTACCCTATCCTATCCTCTATCCTATCCTATCCTCTATCCTATCCTATCCTCTATCCTATCCTATCCTCTATCCTATTCTGTCCTCTATCCTATCCTATCCTCTATAATATCCTATCCTCTATCGTATCCTATCCTCTATCCTTTCCTATCCTCTATCCTATACAATCCACTATCCTATCCTCTATCCTATCCTCTATCCTATCCTATCCTCTATCCTATCCTATCTTCTATCCTATCCTATCATCTATCCTATCCACTATCGTATCCTATCCTCTATCCTATCCAATCCTATATCCTATCCTCTATCCTATCCTATCCTCTATCCTATCCTATCCTCTATCCTATCCTATCCTCTATCCTATCCGATCCTCTATCCTATCATATCCTCTATCCTATCCTATCCTCTATCCTATCCTATCCTCTATCCTATCCTATCCTCTATCCTATCCTATCCTCCATCCTATCCTATCCTGTATCCTATCCTATCCTCTATCCTATCCTACCCTATCCTATCCTCTATCCTATCCTATCCTCTATGATACCTATCCTCTATCCTATACTATCCTCTATCCTATCCTATCCTCTATCCTATCCAATCACCTATCCGATCCTCTATCCTATACTTTCCTCTATCCTATACTATCCTCAATCCTATCCTATCCTCTATCCTATCCAATCCCCTATCCGATCCTCTATCCTATCATATCCTCTATCAAATCCTATCCTCTATCCTATCCTATCCTCTATCCTATCCTATCCTCTATCCTATCCTATCCTCTATCCTATACTATCCTCTATCCTATCCTATCCTCTATCCTATCCAATCACCTATCCGATCCTCTATCCTATACTTTCCTCTATCCTATACTATCCTCAATCCTATCCTATCCTCTATCCTATCCAATCCCCTATCCGATCCTCTATCCTATCATATCCTCTATCAAATCCTATCCTCTATCCTATCCTATCCTCTATCCTATCCTATCCTCTATCCTATCCTATCCTCTATCCTATCCTATCCTCTATCCTATCCTATCCTCTATCCTGTCCTATCCTCTATCCTATCCTATCCTGTATCCTATCCTATCCTCTATCTTATCCTATCCTATCCTCTATCCTATCCTATCCTCTATCCTATACTATCCTCTATCCTATCCTATCCTCTATCCTATCCTATCCTCTATCCTATCCTCTATCCTATCCTATCCTCTATAATATCCTATCCTCTATCCTATCCTATCCTCTATCCTATCCTTTCCTCTATCCTATCCAATCCCCTATCCTATCCTCTATCCGATCCTATCCCCTATCCTATCCAATCCTCTATAATATCGTATCCTCTATCCTATCCTATCCTATCCTCTATCCTATCCTATCCTGTATCCTATCCAATCACCTATCCGATCCTCTATCCTATCCTATCCTCTATCCTATCCAATCACCTATCCGATCCTCTATCCTATCCTTTCCTCTATTCTATCCTATACTCAATCCTATCCTATCCTCTATCCTATCCTATCCTCTATCCTATCCTATCCTCTATCCCATCCTATCCTCTATCCTATCCTATCCTCTATCCTATCCTATCCTCTATCCTATCCTATCCTCTATCCTATCCTCTATCCTATCCAATCCCCTATCCTATCCTCTATCCGATCCTATCCCCTATCCTATCCAATCCTCTATAATATCGTATCCTCTATCCTATCCTATCCTATCCTCTATCCTATCCTATCCTGTATCCTATCCAATCACCTATCCGATCCTCTATCCTATCCTATCCTCTATCCTATCCTATCCTCTATCGTATCCTATCCTCTATCCTATCCAATCCCCTATCCTATCCTCTATCCTATCCTATTCTTTATCCTATGCTCTATCCTATCCAATACCCTATCGTTTCCTCTATCCTATCCTCTATCCTATCCTATTCTTTATCCTATGCTCTATCCTATCCAATACCCTATCGTTTCCTCTATCCTATCCTATCCTCTATCCTATCCTATCCTCTATCCTATCCTATCCTATCCTCTATCCTATCCAATTTCCTATCCTATCCTCTATCCTATCCTATCCTCTACCCTATCCTATCCTCTATCCTATCCTATCCTCTATCCTATCCTATCCTCTATCCTATCCTATCCTCTATCCTATTCTGTCCTCTATCCTATCCTATCCTCTATAATATCCTATCCTCTATCGTATCCTATCCTCTATCCTATCCTATCCTCTATCCTATACAATCCACTATCCTATCCTCTATCCTATCCTCTATCCTATCCTATCCTCTATCCTATCCTATCTTCTATCCTATCCTATCATCTATCCTATCCACTATCGTATCCTATCCTCTATCCTATCCAATCCTATATCCTATCCTCTATCCTATCCTATCCTCTATCCTATCCTATCCTCTATCCTATCCTATCCTCTATCCTATCCGATCCTCTATCCTATCATATCCTCTATCCTATCCTATCCTCTATCCTATCCTATCCTCTATCCTATCCTATCCTCTATCCTATCCTATCCTCCATCCTATCCTATCCTGTATCCTATCCTATCCTCTATCCTATCCTACCCTATCCTATCCTCTATCCTATCCTATCCTCTATGATATCCTATCCTCTATCCTATACTATCCTCTATCCTATCCTATCCTCTATCCTATCCAATCACCTATCCGATCCTCTATCCTATACTTTCCTCTATCCTATACTATCCTCAATCCTATCCTATCCTCTATCCTATCCAATCCCCTATCCGATCCTCTATCCTATCATATCTCTATCAAATCCTATCCTCTATCCTATCCTATCCTCTATCCTATCCTATCCTCTATCCTATCCTATCCTCTATCCTATCCTATCCTCTATCCTATCCTATCCTCTATCCTGTCCTATCCTCTATCCTATCCTATCCTGTATCCTATCCTATCCTCTATCTTATCCTATCCTATCCTCTATCCTATCCTATCCTCTATCCTATACTATCCTCTATCCTATCCTATCCTCTATCCTATCCTATCCTCTATCCTATCCTCTATCCTATCCTATCCTCTATAATATCCTATCCTCTATCCTATCCTATCCTCTATCCTATCCTTTCCTCTATCCTATCCAATCCCCTATCCTATCCTCTATCCGATCCTATCCCCTATCCTATCCAATCCTCTATAATATCGTATCCTCTATCCTATCCTATCCTATCCTCTATCCTATCCTATCCTGTATCCTATCCAATCACCTATCCGATCCTCTATCCTATCCTATCCTCTATCCTATCCAATCACCTATCCGATCCTCTATCCTATCCTTTCCTCTATTCTATCCTATACTCAATCCTATCCTATCCTCTATCCTATCCTATCCTCTATCCTATCCTATCCTCTATCCCATCCTATCCTCTATCCTATCCTATCCTCTATCCTATCCTATCCTCTATCCTATCCTATCCTCTATCCTATCCTCTATCCTATCCAATCCCCTATCCTATCCTCTATCCGATCCTATCCCCTATCCTATCCAATCCTCTATAATATCGTATCCTCTATCCTATCCTATCCTATCCTCTATCCTATCCTATCCTGTATCCTATCCAATCACCTATCCGATCCTCTATCCTATCCTATCCTCTATCCTATCCAATCACCTATCCGATCCTCTATCCTATCCTTTCCTCTATTCTATCCTATACTCAATCCTATCCTATCCTCTATCCTATCCTATCCTCTATCCTATCCTATCCTCTATCCCATCCTATCCTCTATCCTATCCTATCCTCTAACCTATCCTATCCTCTATCGTCTCCTGTCCTCTATCCTATACAATCCCCTATTCTATCCTTTATCGTCTCCTATCCTCTATCCTATCCAATCACCTATCCTATCCTCTATCCTATCCTATCCTCTACCCTATCCTATCCTCTATCCTATCCTATCCTATCCTCTATCCTATCATCTCCTCTATCCTATCCTATCCTCTATCCTATCCTATCCTATCCTCTATCCTATCATCTCCTCTATCCTATCCTATCCTCTATCCTATCCTATCCTCTATCCTATCCTCTATCCTATCTTATCCTCTATCCTATCCTATCCTCTATAATATCCTATCCTCTATCCAATCCAATCCTCTATCCTATCCTATCCTCTATCCTATCCTATCCTCTATCCTATCCTATCGTATCCTATCCTCTATAATATCCTATCCTCTATCCAATCCTATCCTCAATCCTATCCTATCCTCTATCCTATCCTATCCTCTATCCTATCCTATCCTCTATCCTATCCTATCCTCTATCGTATCCTATCCTCTATCCTATCCAATCCCCTATCCTATCCTCTATCCTATCCTATTCTTTATCCTATGCTCTATCCTATCCAATACCCTATCGTTTCCTCTATCCTATCCTCTATCCTATCCTATTCTTTATCCTATGCTCTATCCTATCCAATACCCTATCGTTTCCTCTATCCTATCCTATCCTCTATCCTATCCTATCCTCTATCCTATCCTATCCTATCCTCTATCCTATCCAATTTCCTATCCTATCCTCTATCCTATCCTATCCTCTACCCTATCCTATCCTCTACCCTATCCTATCCTCTATCCTATCCTATCCTCTATCCTATCCTATCCTCTATCCTATTCTGTCCTCTATCCTATCCTATCCTCTATAATATCCTATCCTCTATCGTATCCTATCCTCTATCCTATCCTATCCTCTATCCTATACAATCCACTATCCTATCCTCTATCCTATCCTCTATCCTATCCTATCCTCTATCCTATCCTATCTTCTATCCTATCCTATCATCTATCCTATCCACTATCGTATCCTATCCTCTATCCTATCCAATCCTATATCCTATCCTCTATCCTATCCTATCCTCTATCCTATCCTATCCTCTATCCTATCCTATCCTCTATCCTATCCTATCCTCTATCCTATCCTATCCTCTATCCTATCCTATCCTCTATCCTATCCTATCCTCTATCCTATCCTATCCTCTATAATATCCTATCCTCTATCGTATTCTATCCTCTATCCTATCCTATCCTCTATCCTATCCGATCCTCTATCCTATCATATCCTCTATCCTATCCTATCCTCTATCCTATCCTATCCTCTATCCTATCCTATCCTCTATCCTATCCTATCCTCTATCCTATCCTATCCTCTATCCTATCCAATCACCTATCCGATCCTCTATCCTATCCTTTCCTCTATCCTATACTATCCTCAATCCTATCCTATCCTCTATCCTATCCAATCCCCTATCCGATCCTCTATCCTATCATATCCTCTATCAAATCCTATCCTCTATCCTATCCTATCCTCTATCCTATCCTATCCTCTATCCTATCCTATCCTCTATCCTATCCTATCCTCTATCCTATCCTATCCTCTATCCTATCCTATCCTCTATCCTATCCTATCCTCTATCCTGTCCTATCCTCTATCCTATCCTATCCTGTATCCTATCCTATCCTCTATCTTATCCTATCCTATCCTCTATCCTATCCTATCCTCTATCCTATACTATCCTCTATCCTATCCTATCCTCTATCCTATCCTATCCTCTATCCTATCCTCTATCCTATCCTATCCTCTATAATATCCTATCCTCTATCCTATCCTATCCTCAATCCTATCCTATCCTCTATCCTATCCTATCCTCTATCCTATCCTATCCTCTATCATATCCTATCCTCTATCCTATCCTATCCTCTATCCTATCCTATCCTCTATCCTATCCTATCGTATCCTATACTCTATCTTATCCAATCCCCTATCCTATCCTCTATCCTATCCTATCCTCTATCCTATCCTCTATCCTATCCTCTATCCTATCCTATCCTCTATCCTATCCTATCCTCTATCGTATCCTATCCTCTATCCTATCCAATCCCCTATCCTATCCTCTATCCTATCCTATTCTTTATCCTATGCTCTATCCTATCCAATACCCTATCGTTTCCTCTATCCTATCCTCTATCCTATCCTATTCTTTATCCTATGCTCTATCCTATCCAATACCCTATCGTTTCCTCTATCCTATCCTATCCTCTATCCTATCCTATCCTCTATCCTATCCTATCCTATCCTCTATCCTATCCAATTTCCTATCCTATCCTCTATCCTATCCTATCCTCTACCCTATCCTATCCTCTATCCTATCCTATCCTCTATCCTATCCTATCCTCTATCCTATCCTATCCTCTATCCTATTCTGTCCTCTATCCTATCCTATCCTCTATAATATCCTATCCTCTATCGTATCCTATCCTCTATCCTATCCTATCCTCTATCCTATCCTATCTTCTATCCTATCCTATCATCTATCCTATCCACTATCGTATCCTATCCTCTATCCTATCCAATCCTATATCCTATCCTCTATCCTATCCTATCCTCTATCCTATCCTATCCTCTATCCTATCCTATCCTCTATCCTATCCTATCCTCTATCCTATCCTATCCTCTATCCTATCCTATCCTCTATCCTATCCTATCCTCTATCCTATCCTATCCTCTATCCTATCCTATCCTCTATCCTATCCTATCCTCTATCCTATCCTATCCTCTATCCTATCCTATCCTCTATAATATCCTATCCTCTATCGTATTCTATCCTCTATCCTATCCTATCCTCTATCCTATCCGATCCTCTATCCTATCATATCCTCTATCCTATCCTATCCTCTATCCTATCCTATCCTCTATCCTATCCTATCCTCTATCCTATCCTATCCTCCATCCTATCCTATCCTGTATCCTATCCTATCCTCTATCCTATCCTACCCTATCCTATCCTCTATCCTATCCTATCCTCTATGATATCCTATTCTCTATCCTATACTATCCTCTATCCTATCCTATCCTCTATCCTATCCAATCACCTATCCGATCCTCTATCCTATCCTTTCCTCTATCCTATACTATCCTCAATCCTATCCTATCCTCTATCCTATCCAATCCCCTATCCGATCCTCTATCCTATCATATCCTCTATCAAATCCTATCCTCTATCCTATCCTATCCTCTATCCTATCCTATCCTCTATCCTATCCTATCCTCTATCCTATCCTATCCTCTATCCTATCCTATCCTCTATCCTATCCTATCCTCTATCCTGTCCTATCCTCTATCCTATCCTATCCTGTATCCTATCCTATCCTCTATCTTATCCTATCCTATCCTCTATCCTATCCTATCCTCTATCCTATACTATCCTCTATCCTATCCTATCCTCTATCCTATCCAATCACCTATCCTATTCTATCCTCTATCCTATCCTATCCTCTATCCTATTCTATACTCTATCCTATCCTATCCGCTATCCTATCCTCTATCCTATCCAATCCCCTATCCGATCCTCTATCCTATCATATCCTCTATCCTATCCTATCCTCTATCCTATCCTCTATCCTATCCTATCCTCTATCCTATCTTATCCTCTATCCTATCCTATCCTCTATAATATCGTATCCTCTATCCAATCCTATACTCTATCCTATCCTATCCGATCCTCTATCCTATCCTTTCCTCTATCCTATCCTATCCTCAATCCTATCCTATCTTCTATCCTATCCTTTCCTCTATCCTATCCAATCCCCTATCCTATCCTCTATCCTATCCTATCCTCTATCCTATCCTATCATCTATCCTATACACTATCGTATCCTATCCTCTAACCTATCCAATCCTATATCCTATCCTATCCTCTATCCTATCCTTTCCTCTATCCTATCCAATCCCCTATCCTATCCTCTATCCGATCCTATCCTCTATCCTATCCAATCCTCTATAATATCGTATCCTCTATCCTATCCTATCCTATACTCTATCCTATCCAATCCCCTATCCTATCCTCCATCCTATCCTATCGTCTATCGTATCCTATCCTCTATCCTATCCAATCCCGTATGCTATCCAATCCCCTATCCTATTCTCTATCCTATCCTATTCTTTATCCTATGCTCTATCCTATCCAATACCCTATCGTTTCCTCTATCCTATCCTATTCTCTATAATATCGTATCCTCTATCCTATCCTATACTCTATCCTATCCTATCCTATCCTCTATCCTATAATATCCTCTATCCTATCCTATCCTCTATCCTATCCTATCCTCTATCCTATCCTATCCTCAATCCTATCCTATCCTCTATCCTATCCTATCCTCTATCCTATCCAATCCCCTATCCTATCCTCTATCCTATCCTATCCTCTATCGTATCCTATCCTCTATCCTATCCAATCCTATATCCTATCCTATCCGCTATCCTATCCCATCCTCTATCCTATCCTATCCTCTATCCTATCCTATCCTCTATAATATCCTATCCTCTATCCTATCCTATCCTCAATCCTATCCTATCCTCTATCCTATCCTATCCTCTATCCTATCCTATCCTCTATCCTATCCTATCCTCTATCCTATCGTATCCTCTATCCTATCCTATCCTCTATCCTATCCTATCCTCTATCCTATCCTATCCTCTATCCTATCCTATCCTCTATCCTATACTATCCTCTATCCTATCCTATCCGCTATCCTATCCTATCCTCTATCCTATACTATCCTCAATCCTATCCTATCCTCTATCCTATCCTATCCTCTATCCTATTCTATACTCTATCCAACCTAACCTCTATCCTATCCTATCCTCTATCCTATCCTATCCTCTATCCTATCCTATCCTCTATCCCATCCTATCCTCTATCCTATCCTATCCTCTATCCTATCCTATCCTCTATCCCATCCTATCCTCTATCCTATCCTATCCTCTATCCTATCCTATCCTCTATCCTATCCTATCCTCTATCCTATCCTATCCTCTATCCTATCCTATCCTCTATCCTATCCTATCCTCTATCCTATCCTATCCTCTATCCTATCCTATCCTCTATCCTATCCTATCCTCTATCCTATCCTCTATCCTATCCTATCCTCTATAATATCCTATCCTCTATCCTATCCTATCCTCAATCCTATCCTATCCTCTATCCTATCCTATCCTCTATCCTATCCTATCCTCTATCATATCCTATCCTCTATCCTATCCTATCCTCTATCCTATCCAATCACCTATCCGATCCTCTATCCTATCCTATCCTCAATCCTATCCTATCCTCTATCCTATCCTATCCTCTATCCTATCCAATCCCCTATCCTATCCTCTATCCTATCCTATCCTCTATCGTATCCTATCCTCTATCCTATCCAATCATATATCCTATCCTATCCGCTATCCTATCCCATCCTCTATCCTATCCTATCCTCTATCCTATCCTATCCTCTATAATATCCTATCCTCTATCGTATTCTATCCTCTATCCTATCCTATCCTCTATCCTATCCGATCCTCTATCCTATCATATCCTCTATCCTATCCTATCCTCTATCCTATCCTATCCTCTATCCTATCCTATCCTCTATCCTATCCTATCCTCCATCCTATCCTATCCTGTATCCTATCCTATCCTCTATCCTATCCTACCCTATCCTATCCTCTATCCTATCCTATCCTCTATCCTATACTATCCTCTATCCTATACTATCCTCTATCCTATCCTATCCGCTATCCTATCCTATCCTCTATCCTATCCTTTCCTCTATCCTATACTATCCTCAATCCTATCCTATCCTCTATCCTATCCTATCCTCTATAATATCCTATCCTCTATCCTATCCTATCCTCAATCCTATCCTATCCTCTATCCTATCCTATCCTCTATCCTATCCTATCCTCTATCCTATCCTATCCTCTATCCTATCGTATCCTCTATCCTATCCTATCCTCTATCCTATCCTATCCTCTATCCTATCCTATCCTCTATCCTATCCTATCCTCTATCCTATACTATCCTCTATCCTATCCTATCCGCTATCCTATCCTATCCTCTATCCTATACTATCCTCAATCCTATCCTATCCTCTATCCTATCCTATCCTCTATCCTATCCTATCCTCTATCCTATCCAATCACCTATCCGATCCTCTATCCTATACTTTCCTCTATCCTATACTATCCTCAATCCTATCCTATCCTCTATCCTATCCAATCCCCTATCCGATCCTCTATCCTATCATATCCTCTATCAAATCCTATCCTCTATCCTATCCTATCCTCTATCCTATCCTATCCTCTATCCTATCCTATCCTCTATCCTATCCTATCCTCTATCCTATCCTATCCTCTATCCTATCCTATCCTCTATCCTGTCCTATCCTCTATCCTATCCTATCCTGTATCCTATCCTATCCTCTATCTTATCCTATCCTATCCTCTATCCTATCCTATCCTCTATCCTATACTATCCTCTATCCTATCCTATCCTCTATCCTATCCTATCCTCTATCCTATCCTCTATCCTATCCTATCCTCTATAATATCCTATCCTCTATCCTATCCTATCCTCTATCCTATCCTTTCCTCTATCCTATCCAATCCCCTATCCTATCCTCTATCCGATCCTATCCCCTATCCTATCCAATCCTCTATAATATCGTATCCTCTATCCTATCCTATCCTATCCTCTATCCTATCCTATCCTGTATCCTATCCAATCACCTATCCGATCCTCTATCCTATCCTATCCTCTATCCTATCCAATCACCTATCCGATCCTCTATCCTATCCTTTCCTCTATTCTATCCTATACTCAATCCTATCCTATCCTCTATCCTATCCTATCCTCTATCCTATCCTATCCTCTATCCCATCCTATCCTCTATCCTATCCTATCCTCTATCCTATCCTATCCTCTATCCTATCCTATCCTCTATCCTATCCTCTATCCTATCCAATCCCCTATCCTATCCTCTATCCGATCCTATCCCCTATCCTATCCAATCCTCTATAATATCGTATCCTCTATCCTATCCTATCCTATCCTCTATCCTATCCTATCCTGTATCCTATCCAATCACCTATCCGATCCTCTATCCTATCCTATCCTCTATCCTATCCAATCACCTATCCGATCCTCTATCCTATCCTTTCCTCTATTCTATCCTATACTCAATCCTATCCTATCCTCTATCCTATCCTATCCTCTATCCTATCCTATCCTCTATCCCATCCTATCCTCTATCCTATCCTATCCTCTAACCTATCCTATCCTCTATCGTCTCCTGTCCTCTATCCTATACAATCCCCTATTCTATCCTTTATCGTCTCCTATCCTCTATCCTATCCAATCACCTATCCTATCCTCTATCCTATCCTATCCTCTACCCTATCCTATCCTCTATCCTATCCTATCCTATCCTCTATCCTATCATCTCCTCTATCCTATCCTATCCTCTATCCTATCCTATCCTCTATCCTATCCTATCCTATCCTCTATCCTATCATCTCCTCTATCCTATCCTATCCTCTATCCTATCCTATCCTCTATCCTATCCTCTATCCTATCTTATCCTCTATCCTATCCTATCCTCTATAATATCCTATCCTCTATCCAATCCAATCCTCTATCCTATCCTATCCTCTATCCTATCCTATCCTCTATCCTATCCTATCGTATCCTATCCTCTATAATATCCTATCCTCTATCCAATCCTATCCTCAATCCTATCCTATCCTCTATCCTATCCTATCCTCTATCCTATCCTATCCTCTATCCTATCCTATCCTCTATCGTATCCTATCCTCTATCCTATCCAATCCCCTATCCTATCCTCTATCCTATCCTATTCTTTATCCTATGCTCTATCCTATCCAATACCCTATCGTTTCCTCTATCCTATCCTCTATCCTATCCTATTCTTTATCCTATGCTCTATCCTATCCAATACCCTATCGTTTCCTCTATCCTATCCTATCCTCTATCCTATCCTATCCTCTATCCTATCCTATCCTATCCTCTATCCTATCCAATTTCCTATCCTATCCTCTATCCTATCCTATCCTCTACCCTATCCTATCCTCTACCCTATCCTATCCTCTATCCTATCCTATCCTCTATCCTATCCTATCCTCTATCCTATTCTGTCCTCTATCCTATCCTATCCTCTATAATATCCTATCCTCTATCGTATCCTATCCTCTATCCTATCCTATCCTCTATCCTATACAATCCACTATCCTATCCTCTATCCTATCCTCTATCCTATCCTATCCTCTATCCTATCCTATCTTCTATCCTATCCTATCATCTATCCTATCCACTATCGTATCCTATCCTCTATCCTATCCAATCCTATATCCTATCCTCTATCCTATCCTATCCTCTATCCTATCCTATCCTCTATCCTATCCTATCCTCTATCCTATCCTATCCTCTATCCTATCCTATCCTCTATCCTATCCTATCCTCTATCCTATCCTATCCTCTATCCTATCCTATCCTCTATCCTATCCTATCCTCTATAATATCCTATCCTCTATCGTATTCTATCCTCTATCCTATCCTATCCTCTATCCTATCCGATCCTCTATCCTATCATATCCTCTATCCTATCCTATCCTCTATCCTATCCTATCCTCTATCCTATCCTATCCTCTATCCTATCCTATCCTCTATCCTATCCTATCCTCTATCCTATCCAATCACCTATCCGATCCTCTATCCTATCCTTTCCTCTATCCTATACTATCCTCAATCCTATCCTATCCTCTATCCTATCCAATCCCCTATCCGATCCTCTATCCTATCATATCCTCTATCAAATCCTATCCTCTATCCTATCCTATCCTCTATCCTATCCTATCCTCTATCCTATCCTATCCTCTATCCTATCCTATCCTCTATCCTATCCTATCCTCTATCCTATCCTATCCTCTATCCTATCCTATCCTCTATCCTGTCCTATCCTCTATCCTATCCTATCCTGTATCCTATCCTATCCTCTATCTTATCCTATCCTATCCTCTATCCTATCCTATCCTCTATCCTATACTATCCTCTATCCTATCCTATCCTCTATCCTATCCTATCCTCTATCCTATCCTCTATCCTATCCTATCCTCTATAATATCCTATCCTCTATCCTATCCTATCCTCAATCCTATCCTATCCTCTATCCTATCCTATCCTCTATCCTATCCTATCCTCTATCATATCCTATCCTCTATCCTATCCTATCCTCTATCCTATCCTATCCTCTATCCTATCCTATCGTATCCTATACTCTATCTTATCCAATCCCCTATCCTATCCTCTATCCTATCCTATCCTCTATCCTATCCTCTATCCTATCCTCTATCCTATCCTATCCTCTATCCTATCCTATCCTCTATCGTATCCTATCCTCTATCCTATCCAATCCCCTATCCTATCCTCTATCCTATCCTATTCTTTATCCTATGCTCTATCCTATCCAATACCCTATCGTTTCCTCTATCCTATCCTCTATCCTATCCTATTCTTTATCCTATGCTCTATCCTATCCAATACCCTATCGTTTCCTCTATCCTATCCTATCCTCTATCCTATCCTATCCTCTATCCTATCCTATCCTATCCTCTATCCTATCCAATTTCCTATCCTATCCTCTATCCTATCCTATCCTCTACCCTATCCTATCCTCTATCCTGTCCTATCCTCTATCCTATCCTATCCTCTATCCTATCCTATCCTCTATCCTATTCTGTCCTCTATCCTATCCTATCCTCTATAATATCCTATCCTCTATCGTATCCTATCCTCTATCCTATCCTATCCTCTATCCTATCCTATCTTCTATCCTATCCTATCATCTATCCTATCCACTATCGTATCCTATCCTCTATCCTATCCAATCCTATATCCTATCCTCTATCCTATCCTATCCTCTATCCTATCCTATCCTCTATCCTATCCTATCCTCTATCCTATCCTATCCTCTATCCTATCCTATCCTCTATCCTATCCTATCCTCTATCCTATCCTATCCTCTATCCTATCCTATCCTCTATCCTATCCTATCCTCTATCCTATCCTATCCTCTATCCTATCCTATCCTCTATAATATCCTATCCTCTATCGTATTCTATCCTCTATCCTATCCTATCCTCTATCCTATCCGATCCTCTATCCTATCATATCCTCTATCCTATCCTATCCTCTATCCTATCCTATCCTCTATCCTATCCTATCCTCTATCCTATCCTATCCTCCATCCTATCCTATCCTGTATCCTATCCTATCCTCTATCCTATCCTACCCTATCCTATCCTCTATCCTATCCTATCCTCTATGATATCCTATTCTCTATCCTATACTATCCTCTATCCTATCCTATCCTCTATCCTATCCAATCACCTATCCGATCCTCTATCCTATCCTTTCCTCTATCCTATACTATCCTCAATCCTATCCTATCCTCTATCCTATCCAATCCCCTATCCGATCCTCTATCCTATCATATCCTCTATCAAATCCTATCCTCTATCCTATCCTATCCTCTATCCTATCCTATCCTCTATCCTATCCTATCCTCTATCCTATCCTATCCTCTATCCTATCCTATCCTCTATCCTATCCTATCCTCTATCCTGTCCTATCCTCTATCCTATCCTATCCTGTATCCTATCCTATCCTCTATCTTATCCTATCCTATCCTCTATCCTATCCTATCCTCTATCCTATACTATCCTCTATCCTATCCTATCCTCTATCCTATCCAATCACCTATCCTATTCTATCCTCTATCCTATCCTATCCTCTATCCTATTCTATACTCTATCCTATCCTATCCGCTATCCTATCCTCTATCCTATCCAATCCCCTATCCGATCCTCTATCCTATCATATCCTCTATCCTATCCTATCCTCTATCCTATCCTCTATCCTATCCTATCCTCTATCCTATCTTATCCTCTATCCTATCCTATCCTCTATAATATCGTATCCTCTATCCAATCCTATACTCTATCCTATCCTATCCGATCCTCTATCCTATCCTTTCCTCTATCCTATCCTATCCTCAATCCTATCCTATCTTCTATCCTATCCTTTCCTCTATCCTATCCAATCCCCTATCCTATCCTCTATCCTATCCTATCCTCTATCCTATCCTATCATCTATCCTATACACTATCGTATCCTATCCTCTAACCTATCCAATCCTATATCCTATCCTATCCTCTATCCTATCCTTTCCTCTATCCTATCCAATCCCCTATCCTATCCTCTATCCGATCCTATCCTCTATCCGATCCTATCCTCTATCCTATCCAATCCTCTATAATATCGTATCCTCTATCCTATCCTATCCTATACTCTATCCTATCCAATCCCCTATCCTATCCTCCATCCTATCCTATCGTCTATCGTATCCTATCCTCTATCCTATCCAATCCCGTATGCTATCCAATCCCCTATCCTATTCTCTATCCTATCCTATTCTTTATCCTATGCTCTATCCTATCCAATACCCTATCGTTTCCTCTATCCTATCCTATTCTCTATAATATCGTATCCTCTATCCTATCCTATACTCTATCCTATCCTATCCTATCCTCTATCCTATAATATCCTCTATCCTATCCTATCCTCTATCCTATCCTATCCTCTATCCTATCCTATCCTCAATCCTATCCTATCCTCTATCCTATCCTATCCTCTATCCTATCCAATCCCCTATCCTATCCTCTATCCTATCCTATCCTCTATCGTATCCTATCCTCTATCCTATCCAATCCTATATCCTATCCTATCCGCTATCCTATCCCATCCTCTATCCTATCCTATCCTCTATCCTATCCTATCCTCTATAATATCCTATCCTCTATCCTATCCTATCCTCAATCCTATCCTATCCTCTATCCTATCCTATCCTCTATCCTATCCTATCCTCTATCCTATCCTATCCTCTATCCTATCGTATCCTCTATCCTATCCTATCCTCTATCCTATCCTATCCTCTATCCTATCCTATCCTCTATCCTATCCTATCCTCTATCCTATACTATCCTCTATCCTATCCTATCCGCTATCCTATCCTATCCTCTATCCTATACTATCCTCAATCCTATCCTATCCTCTATCCTATCCTATCCTCTATCCTATTCTATACTCTATCCAACCTAACCTCTATCCTATCCTATCCTCTATCCTATCCTATCCTCTATCCTATCCTATCCTCTATCCCATCCTATCCTCTATCCTATCCTATCCTCTATCCTATCCTATCCTCTATCCCATCCTATCCTCTATCCTATCCTATCCTCTATCCTATCCTATCCTCTATCCTATCCTATCCTCTATCCTATCCTATCCTCTATCCTATCCTATCCTCTATCCTATCCTATCCTCTATCCTATCCTATCCTCTATCCTATCCTATCCTCTATCCTATCCTATCCTCTATCCTATCCTCTATCCTATCCTATCCTCTATAATATCCTATCCTCTATCCTATCCTATCCTCAATCCTATCCTATCCTCTATCCTATCCTATCCTCTATCCTATCCTATCCTCTATCATATCCTATCCTCTATCCTATCCTATCCTCTATCCTATCCAATCACCTATCCGATCCTCTATCCTATCCTATCCTCAATCCTATCCTATCCTCTATCCTATCCTATCCTCTATCCTATCCAATCCCCTATCCTATCCTCTATCCTATCCTATCCTCTATCGTATCCTATCCTCTATCCTATCCAATCATATATCCTATCCTATCCGCTATCCTATCCCATCCTCTATCCTATCCTATCCTCTATCCTATCCTATCCTCTATAATATCCTATCCTCTATCGTATTCTATCCTCTATCCTATCCTATCCTCTATCCTATCCGATCCTCTATCCTATCATATCCTCTATCCTATCCTATCCTCTATCCTATCCTATCCTCTATCCTATCCTATCCTCTATCCTATCCTATCCTCCATCCTATCCTATCCTGTATCCTATCCTATCCTCTATCCTATCCTACCCTATCCTATCCTCTATCCTATCCTATCCTCTATCCTATACTATCCTCTATCCTATACTATCCTCTATCCTATCCTATCCGCTATCCTATCCTATCCTCTATCCTATCCTTTCCTCTATCCTATACTATCCTCTATCCTATCCTATCCTCTATCCTATCCTATCCTCTATCCTATCCTATCCTCTATCCTATCCTATCCTCTATCCTATCCTATCCTCTATCCTATCCTATCCTCTATCCTATCCTATCCTCTATCCTATCCTATCCTCTATCCTATCCTCTATCCTATCCTATCCTCTATCCAATCCAATCCTCTATCCTATCCTATCCTCTATCCTATCCTATCCTCTATCCTATCCTATCCTATCCTCAATCCTATCCTATCCACTATCCTATCCTATACTCGATCCTATCCAATCCCCTATCCTATCCTCCATCCTATCCTATCCTCTATCGTATCCTATCCTCTATCCTATCCAATCCCCTATCCTATCCTCTATCCTATCCTATTCTTTATCCTATGCTCTATCCTATCCAATACCCTATCGTTTCCTGTATCCTATCCTATCCTCTATAATATCGTATCCTCTATGCTATCCTATCCTCTATCCTACCCTATCCTCTATCCTATCCTATCCTCTATCCTATACTATCTTCTATCCTATCCTATCCTCTATCCTATCCAATCCCCTATCCTATCCTCTATCCTATCCTATCCTCTATCCTATCCTATCCTCTATCCTATCCAATCCCCTATCCGATCCTCTATCCTATCATATACTCTATCCTATCCTATCCTGTATCCTATCCAATCCCCTATCCTATCCGCTATCCTACCCTATCCTCTATCCTATCCTATCCTCTAACCTATCCAATCCTATATCCTATCCTCTATCCTATCCTATCCTCTATCCTATCCTTTCCTCTATCCTATCCAATCCCCTATCCTATCCTCTATCCGATCCTATCCTCTATCCTATCCTATCCTCTATAATATCGTATCCTCTATCCTATCCTATCCTATACTCGATCCTATCCAATCCCCTATCCTATCCTCCATCCTATCCTATCCTCTATCATATCATATCCTCTATCCTATACTATCCTCTATCCTATCCTATCCTCTATCCTATCCAATCACCTATCCGATCCTCTATCCTATCCTTTCCTCTATCCTATCCTATCCTCAATCCTATCCTATCCTCTACCCTATCCTATCCTCTATAATATCGTATCCTCTATCCTATCCTATCCTATACTCGATCCTATCCAATCCCCTATCCTATCCTCCATCCTATCCTATCCTCTATCATATCATATCCTCTATCCTATCCTATCCTCTATCCTACCCAATCCCCTAACCTATCCTCTATCCTATCCTATCCTCTATCGTATCCTATCCTCTATCCTATCCAATCCTATATCCTATCCTATCCGCTATCCTATCCCATCCTCCATCCTATCCTATCCTCTATCCTATCCTATCCTCTATAATATCCTATCCTCTATCCTATCCTATCCTATCCTCTATCCTATCCTATCCTCTATCCTATCCTATCCTCTATCCTATCCTATCCTCTATCCTATCCTCTATCCTATCCTCTATCCTATCCTCTATCCTATCCTATCCTCTATCCTATCCAATCCCCTAACCTATCCTCTATCCTATCCTCTATCGACTCCTGTCCTCTATCCTATACAATCCCCTATCCTATCCTCTATCCTATCCTATCCTCTATCCTATCCTATCCTCTTTCCTATCCTATCCTCTATCCTATCGTATCTTCTATCCTATCCTCTCATCTAATCTATCCACTATCGTATCCTATCCTCTATCCTATCCAATCCTATATCCTATCCTCTATCCAATCCAATCCTCTATCCTATCCTATCCTCTATCCTATCCTATCCTCTATCCTATCCTATCCTCTATCCTATCCTATCCTCTATCCTATCCTATCCTCTATCCTATCCTATCCTCAATCCTATCCTCTATCCTATCCTATCCTCTATCCTATCCTATCCTCTATCCTATCCTATCCTCTATCCTATCCTATCCTCTATCCTATCCTATCCTCTATCCTATCTTATACTCTATCCTATCCTATCCTCTATCCTATACTATCGTCAATCCTATCCTATCCTCTATCCTATCCTATCCTCTATCCTATCCAATCACCTATCCTATCCTCTATCCTATCCTATCCTCTATCCTATCCTATCCTCAATCCTATCCTATCCTCTATCCTATCCTATCCTCTATCCTATCCAATCCCGTATCCTATCCTCTATCCTATCCTATCCTCTATCGTATCCTATCCTCTATCCTATCCTATCCTCTATCCTATCCTATCCTCTATGCTATCCTATCCTCTATCCTATACTATCCTCTATCCTATCCTATCCTCTATCCTATCCTATCCTCTATCCTATCCTATCCTCTATCCGATCCTATCCTCTATCGTATCCTATACTCTATGCTATCCAATCCCCTATCCTATCCTCTATGCTATCCTATCCTCTATCCTATACTATCCTCTATCCTATCCCATCCTCTATCCTATCCAATCACCTATCCGATCCTCTATCCTATCCTATCCGCTATCCTATCCTCTATTCGATCCTCGCCACTATAATATCGTATCCTCTATCCTATCCTATTCTCAATTCTATTCTATCCTCTATCGTATCCTATCCTCTATCCTATCCAATCCTATGTATTATACTCTATCGTATCGTATTCTCTATCCTATCCTATCCTCCATCCTATCAGATCCTCTATCTTATCCTATCCTCTATAGTATCCTATCCTCTATCCTATTCTATATTCTATCCTATCCTATCCTCTATCCTATACTATCCTCTATCCTATCCTATCCTCTATCCTATCCTATCCTCTATCCTATCCTATCCTCTATCCTATCATATCCTCTATCCTATCCTATCTTCTATCCTATCCTCTCATCTAATCTATCCACTATCGTATCCTATCCTCTATCCTATCCAATCCTATATCCTATCCTCTAGCCAATCCAATCCTCTATCCTATCCTATCCTCTATCCTATCCTATCCTCTATCCTATCCTATCCTCTATCCTATCCTATCCTCTATCCTATCCTATCCTCTATAATATCCTATCCTCTATCGTATCCTATCCTCTATCCTATCCTATCCTCTATCCTATCCGATCCTCTATCCTATCATATCCTCTATCCTATCCTTTCCTCTATCCTATACTATCCTCAATCCTATCCTATCCTCTATCCTATCCTATCCTCTATCCAACCTAACCTCTATCCTATCCTATCCTCTATCCTATCCTATCCTCTATCCTATCCTATCCTCTATCCTATCCTATCCTCTATCCTATCCTCTATCCTATCCTCTATCCTATCCTATCCTATCCTCTATCCTATCCTATCCTCTATCCTATCCTATCCTCTATCCCATCCTATCCTCTATCCTATCCTATCCTCTATCCTATCCTATCCTCTATCCTATCCTATCCTCTATCCTATCCTATCCTCTATCCTATCCTATCCTCTATCCTATCCTATCCTCTATCCTATCCTATCCTCTATCCTATCCTATCCTCTATCCTATCCTATCCTCTATCCTATCCTCTATCCTATCCTATCCTCTATCCAATCCAATCCTCAATCCTATCCTATCCTCTATCCTATCCTATCCTCTATCCTATTCTATACTCTATCCAACCTAACCTCTATCCTATCCTATCCTCTATCCTATCCTATCCTCTATCCTATCCTATCCTCTATCCCATCCTATCCTCTATCCTATCCTATCCTCTATCCTATCCTATCCTCTATCCCATCCTATCCTCTATCCTATCCTATCCTCTATCCTATCCTATCCTCTATCCTATCCTATCCTCTATCCTATCCTATCCTCTATCCTATCCTATCCTCTATCCTATCCTATCCTCTATCCTATCCTATCCTCTATCCTATCCTATCCTCTATCCTATCCTATCCTCTATCCTATCCTCTATCCTATCCTATCCTCTATAATATCCTATCCTCTATCCTATCCTATCCTCAATCCTATCCTATCCTCTATCCTATCCTATCCTCTATCCTATCCTATCCTCTATCATATCCTATCCTCTATCCTATCCTATCCTCTATCCTATCCAATCACCTATCCGATCCTCTATCCTATCCTATCCTCAATCCTATCCTATCCTCTATCCTATCCTATCCTCTATCCTATCCAATCCCCTATCCTATCCTCTATCCTATCCTATCCTCTATCGTATCCTATCCTCTATCCTATCCAATCATATATCCTATCCTATCCGCTATCCTATCCCATCCTCTATCCTATCCTATCCTCTATCCTATCCTATCCTCTATAATATCCTATCCTCTATCGTATTCTATCCTCTATCCTATCCTATCCTCTATCCTATCAGATCCTCTATCCTATCATATCCTCTATCCTATCCTATCCTCTATCCTATCCTATCCTCTATCCTATCCTATCCTCTATCCTATCCTATCCTCCATCCTATCCTATCCTGTATCCTATCCTATCCTCTATCCTATCCTACCCTATCCTATCCTCTATCCTATCCTATCCTCTATCCTATACTATCCTCTATCCTATACTATCCTCTATCCTATCCTATCCGCTATCCTATCCTATCCTCTATCCTATCCTTTCCTCTATCCTATACTATCCTCTATCCTATCCTATCCTCTATCCTATCCTATCCTCTATCCTATCCTATCCTCTATCCTATCCTATCCTCTATCCTATCCTATCCTCTATCCTATCCTATCCTCTATCCTATCCTATCCTCTATCCTATCCTATCCTCTATCCTATCCTCTATCCTATCCTATCCTCTATCCAATCCAATCCTCTATCCTATCCTATCCTCTATCCTATCCTATCCTCTATCCTATCCTATCCTATCCTCAATCCTATCCTATCCACTATCCTATCCTATACTCGATCCTATCCAATCCCCTATCCTATCCTCCATCCTATCCTATCCTCTATCGTATCCTATCCTCTATCCTATCCAATCCCCTATCCTATCCTCTATCCTATCCTATTCTTTATCCTATGCTCTATCCTATCCAATACCCTATCGTTTCCTGTATCCTATCCTATCCTCTATAATATCGTATCCTCTATGCTATCCTATCCTCTATCCTATCCTATCCTCTATCCTATCCTATCCTCTATCCTATACTATCTTCTATCCTATCCTATCCTCTATCCTATCCAATCCCCTATCCTATCCTCTATCCTATCCTATCCTCTATCCTATCCTATCCTCTATCCTATCCAATCCCCTATCCGATCCTCTATCCTATCATATACTCTATCCTATCCTATCCTGTATCCTATCCAATCCCCTATCCTATCCGCTATCCTACCCTATCCTCTATCCTATCCTATCCTCTAACCTATCCAATCCTATATCCTATCCTCTATCCTATCCTATCCTCTATCCTATCCTTTCCTCTATCCTATCCAATCCCCTATCCTATCCTCTATCCGATCCTATCCTCTATCCTATCCTATCCTCTATAATATCGTATCCTCTATCCTATCCTATCCTATACTCGATCCTATCCAATCCCCTATCCTATCCTCCATCCTATCCTATCCTCTATCATATCATATCCTCTATCCTATACTATCCTCTATCCTATCCTATCCTCTATCCTATCCAATCACCTATCCGATCCTCTATCCTATCCTTTCCTCTATCCTATCCTATCCTCAATCCTATCCTATCCTCTACCCTATCCTATCCTCTATCCTATCCTCTATCCTATCCTATCCTCTATCCTACCCAATCCCCTAACCTATCCTCTATCCTATCCTATCCTCTATCGTATCCTATCCTCTATCCTATCCAATCCTATATCCTATCCTATCCGCTATCCTATCCCATCCTCCATCCTATCCTATCCTCTATCCTATCCTATCCTCTATAATATCCTATCCTCTATCCTATCCTATCCTATCCTCTATCCTATCCTATCCTCTATCCTATCCTATCCTCTATCCTATCCTATCCTCTATCCTATCCTATCCTCTATCCTATCCTCTATCCTATCCTCTATCCTATCCTCTATCCTATCCTATCCTCTATCCTATCCAATCCCCTAACCTATCCTCTATCCTATCCTCTATCGACTCCTGTCCTCTATCCTATACAATCCCCTATCCTATCCTCTATCCTATCCTATCCTCTATCCTATCCTATCCTCTTTCCTATCCTATCCTCTATCCTATCGTATCTTCTATCCTATCCTCTCATCTAATCTATCCACTATCGTATCCTATCCTCTATCCTATCCAATCCTATATCCTATCCTCTATCCAATCCAATCCTCTATCCTATCCTATCCTCTATCCTATCCTATCCTCTATCCTATCCTATCCTCTATCCTATCCTATCCTCTATCCTATCCTATCCTCTATCCTATCCTATCCTCAATCCTATCCTCTATCCTATCCTATCCTCTATCCTATCCTATCCTCTATCCTATCCTATCCTCTATCCTATCCTATCCTCTATCCTATCCTATCCTCTATCCTATCTTATACTCTATCCTATCCTATCCTCTATCCTATACTATCGTCAATCCTATCCTATCCTCTATCCTATCCTATCCTCTATCCTATCCAATCACCTATCCTATCCTCTATCCTATCCTATCCTCTATCCTATCCTATCCTCAATCCTATCCTATCCTCTATCCTATCCTATCCTCTATCCTATCCAATCCCGTATCCTATCCTCTATCCTATCCTATCCTCTATCGTATCCTATCCTCTATCCTATCCTATCCTCTATCCTATCCTATCCTCTATCCTATCCAATCACCTATCCTATCCTCTATCCTATCCTATCCTCTATCCTATCCTATCCTCAATCCTATCCTATCCTCTATCCTATCCTATCCTCTATCCTATCCAATCCCGTATCCTATCCTCTATCCTATCCTATCCTCTATCGTATCCTATCCTCTATCCTATCCTATCCTCTATCCTATCCTATCCTCTATGCTATCCTATCCTCTATCCTATACTATCCTCTATCCTATCCTATCCTCTATCCTATCCTATCCTCTATCCTATCCTATCCTCTATCCGATCCTATCCTCTATCGTATCCTATACTCTATGCTATCCAATCCCCTATCCTATCCTCTATGCTATCCTATCCTCTATCCTATACTATCCTCTATCCTATCCCATCCTCTATCCTATCCAATCACCTATCCGATCCTCTATCCTATCCTATCCTCTATCCGATCCTATCCTCTATCGTATCCTATACTCTATGCTATCCAATCCCCTATCCTATCCTCTATGCTATCCTATCCTCTATCCTATACTATCCTCTATCCTATCCCATCCTCTATCCTATCCAATCACCTATCCGATCCTCTATCCTATCCTATCCGCTATCCTATCCTCTATTCGATCCTCGCCACTATAATATCGTATCCTCTATCCTATCCTATTCTCAATTCTATTCTATCCTCTATCGTATCCTATCCTCTATCCTATCCAATCCTATGTATTATACTCTATCGTATCGTATTCTCTATCCTATCCTATCCTCCATCCTATCAGATCCTCTATCTTATCCTATCCTCTATAGTATCCTATCCTCTATCCTATTCTATATTCTATCCTATCCTATCCTCTATCCTATACTATCCTCTATCCTATCCTATCCTCTATCCTATCCTATCCTCTATCCTATCCTATCCTCTATCCTATCATATCCTCTATCCTATCCTATCTTCTATCCTATCCTCTCATCTAATCTATCCACTATCGTATCCTATCCTCTATCCTATCCAATCCTATATCCTATCCTCTAGCCAATCCAATCCTCTATCCTATCCTATCCTCTATCCTATCCTATCCTCTATCCTATCCTATCCTCTATCCTATCCTATCCTCTATCCTATCCTATCCTCTATAATATCCTATCCTCTATCGTATCCTATCCTCTATCCTATCCTATCCTCTATCCTATCCGATCCTCTATAATATCCTATCCACTATAATATCCTATGCTCTATCCTATCCTATCCTCAATCCTATCCTATCCTCTATCCTATTCTATCCTCTATCCTATCCTATCCTCTATGCTATCCTCTATCCTATCCTCTATCCTATCCTCTATCCTATCCTATCATCTATCCTATCCTATCCTCTATCCTATCCTATCTTCTATCCTATCCTCTCATCTAATCTATCCACTATCGTATCCTATCCTCTATCCTATCCAATCCTATATCCTATCCTCTATCCAATCCAATCCTCTATCCTATCCTATCCTCTATCCTATCCTATCCTCTATCCTATCCTATCCTCTATCCTATCCTATCCTCTATCCTATCCTATCCTCTATAATATCCTATCCTCTATCGTATCCTATCCTCTATCCTATCCTATCCTCTATCCTATCCGATCCTCTATCCTATCATATCCTCTATCCTATCTTATACTCTATCCTATCCTATCCTCTATCCTATACTATCGTCAATCCTATCCTATCCTCTATCCTATCCTATCCTCTATCCTATCCAATCACCTATCCTATCCTCTATCCTATCCTATCCTCTATCCTATCCTATCCTCAATCCTATCCTATCCTCTATCCTATCCTATCCTCTATCCTATCCTATCCTCTATCCTATCCTCTATCCTATCCTATCCTCTATCGTATCCTATCCTCTATCCTCTGTCCTATCCTATCCTCTATCCTATCCTATCCTCTATCCTATCCTATCCTCTATGCTATCCTATCCTCTATCCTATACTATCCTCTATCCTATCCTATCCTCTATCCTATCCTATCCTCTATCCTATCCTATCCTCTATCCGATCCAATCACCTATCCGATCCTCTATCCTATCCTATCCGCTATCCTATCCTCTATTCGATCCTCGCCACTATAATATCGTATCCTCTATCCTATCCTATTCTCAATTCTATTCTATCCTCTATCGTATCCTATCCTCTATCCTATCCAATCCTATGTCCTATACTCTATCGTATCGTATTCTCTATCCTATCCTATCCTCCATCCTATCAGATCCCCTATCTTATCCTATCCTCTATAGTATCCTATCCTCTATCCTATTCTATATTCTATCCTATCCTATCCTCTATCCTATACTATCCTCTATCCTATCCTATCCTCTATCCTATCCTATCCTCTATCCTATCCTATCCTCTATCCTATCCTATCCTCTATCCTATCCTATCTTCTATCCTATCCTCTCATCTAATCTATCCACTATCGTAATCTATCCTCTATCCTATCCAATCCTATATCCTATCCTCTATCCAATCCAATCCTCTATCCTATCCTATCCTCTATCCTATCCTGTCCTCTATCCTATCCTATCCTCTATCCTATCCTATCCTCAATCCTATCCTGTATCCTCTATCCTATCCTATCCTCTATCCTATCCTATCCTCTATCCTATCCTATCCTCTATCCTATCCTATCCTCTATCCTATCCTATACTCTATCCTATCCTATCCTCTATCCTATACTATCCTCAATCCTATCCTATCCTCTATCCTATCCTATCCTCTATCCTATCCAATCACCTATCCGATCCTCTATCCTATCCTTTCCTCTATCCTATACTATCCTCAATCCTATCCTATCCTCTATCCTATCCTATCCTCTATCCTATCCAATCCCCTATCCGATCCTCTATCCTATCATATCCTCTATCCTATCCTATCCTCTATCCTAACCTATCCTCTATCCTATCCTATCCTCTATCCTATCCTATCCAATCCTCTATCCTATCCTATCCTCTATCCTATCTTATCCTCTATCCTATCCTATCCTCTATAATATCCTATCCTCTATCCTATCCTATCCTCAATCCTATCCTATCCTCTATCCTATTCTATCCTCTACCCTATCCTATCCTCTATCCTATCCTCTATCCTATCCTCTATCCTATCCTCTATCCTATCCTATCATCTATCCTATCCTATCCTCTATCCTATCCTATCCTCTATCCTATCCTCTCATCTAATCTATCCACTATCGTATTCTATCCTCTATCCTATCCAATCCTATATCCTATCCTCTATCCAATCCTATCCTCTATCGTATCCTATCCTCTATCCTATCCTATCCTCTATCCTATCCGATCCTCTATCCTATCATATCCTCTATCCTATCCTATCCTCTATCCAATCCTGTCCTCTATCCTATCCTATCCTCTACCCTATCCTATCCTCAATCCTATCCTCTATCCTCTATCCTATCCTATCCTCTATCCTATCCTATCCTCTATCCTATCCTATCCTCTATCCTATCCTATCCTCTATCCTATCCTATCCTCCATCCTATCCTATCCTCTATCCTATTATATACTCTATCCTATCCTATCCTCTATCCTATACTATCCTCAATCCTATCCTATCCTCTATCCTATCCTATCCTCTATCCTATCCAATCACCTATCCGATCCTCTATCCTATCCTTTCCTCTATCCTATACTATCCTCAATCCTATCCTATCCTCTATCCTATCCTATCCTCTATCCTATCCAATCCCCTATCCGATCCTCTATCCTATCATATCCTCTATAATATCCTATCCTCTATCCTATCCTATCCTCAATCCTATCCTATCCTCTATCCTATCCTCTATCCTATCCTCTATCCTATCCTATCATCTATCCTATCCTATCCTCTATCCTATCCTATCCTCTATCCTATCCTATCCTCTATCCTATCCTATCCTCTATCCTATCCTATCCTCTATCCTATCCTCTCATCTAATCCATCCACTATCGTATTCTATCCTCTATCCTATCCAATCCTATATCCTATCCTCTATCCAATCCAATCCTCTATCCTATCCTATCCTCTATCCTATCCTATCCTCTATCCTATCCTATCCTCTATCCTATCCTATCCTCAATCCTATCCTATCCTCTATCCTATCTTATCCTCTATCCTATCCTATCCTCTATCCTATCCTATCTTCTATCCTATCCTCTCATCTAATCTATCCACTATCGTATCCTATCCTCTATTCTATCCAATCCTATATCCTATCCTGTATCCAATCCAATCCTCTATCCTATCCTATCCTCTATCCTATCCTATGCTCTATCCTATCCTATCCTCTATCCTATCGTATCCTCTATCCTATCCTATCCTCTATAATATCCTATCCTCTATCGTATCCTATCCCCTATCCTATCCTCTATCCTATCCTATCCTCTATCCTATCCTATCCTCTATCCTATCCTATCCTCTATCCTATCCTATCCTCTATCCTATCCTATCCTCTATCCTATCCTATCCTCTATCCTATCCTATCCGCTATCCTATCCTCTATTCGATCCTCGCCACTATAATATCGTATCCTCTATCCTATCCTATTCTCAATTCTATTCTATCCTCTATCGTATCCCATCCTCTATCCTATCCAATCCTATGTCCTATACTCTATCGTATCGTATTCTCTATCCTATCCTATCCTCCATCCTATCCGATCCTCTATCTTATCCTATCCTCTATAGTATCCTATCCTCTATCCTATTCTATATTCTATCCTATCCTATCCTCTATCCTATACTATCCTCTATAATATCCTATCCTCTATCGTATTCTATCCTCTATCCTATCCTATCCTCTATCCTATCCGATCCTCTATCCTATCATATCCTCTATCCTATTCTATCCTCTATCCTATCCTATCCTCTATCCTATCCTATCCTCTATCCTATCCTATCCTCTATCCTATCCTATCCTCTACCCTATCCTATCCTCTATCCTATCCTATCCTCTATCCTATCCTATCCTCTATCCTATCCTATCCTCTATGCTATCCTATCCTCTATCCTATACTATCCTCTATCCTATCCTATCCTCTATCCTATCCAATCACCTATCCGATCCTCTATCCTATCCTTTCCTCTATCCTATACTATCCTCAATCGTATCCTATCCTCTATCCTATCCTATCCTCTATCCTATCCAATCCCCTATCCGATCCTCTATCCTATCATATCCTCTATCCTATCCTATCCTCTATCCTATCTTATCCTCTATCCTATCCTATCCTCTATCCTATCCTATCCTCTATCCTATCCTATCCTCTATCCTATCCTATCCTCTATCCTATCCTATCCTCTATCCTATCCTATCCTCTATCCTATCCTATCCTTTATCCTATCCTATCCTCTATCCTATCCTATCCTCTATCCTATCCTATCCTCTATCCTATCCAATCACCTATCCGATCCTCTATCCTATCCTTTCCTCTATCCTATCCTATCATCAATCCTATTCTATCCTCTATCCTATCCTATCCTCTATCCTATTCTATACTCTATCCTATCCTATCCGCTATCCTATCCTCTATCCTATCCAATCCCCTATCCGATCCTCTATCCTATCATATCCTCTATCCTATCCTATCCTCTATCCTATCCTATCCTCTATCCTATCCTATCCTATCCTCTATCCTATCCTATCCTCTATCCTATCTTATCCTCTATCCTATCCTATCCTCTATCCTATCCTATCCTCTATCCTATCCTATCCTCTATCCTATACTATCCTCTATCCTATCCTATCCTCTATCCTATACAATCCACTATCCTATACTATCCTCTATCCTATCCTATCCTCTATCCTATACAATCCACTATCCTATCCTCTATCCTATCCTCTACCCTATCCTATCCTCTATCCTATCCTATCTTCTATCCTATCCTATCATCTATCCTATCCTCTATCGTATCCTATCCTCTATCCTATCCAATCCTATATCCTATCATCTATCCTATCTTATCCTCTATCCTATCCTATCCTCTATCCTATCCTATCCTCTATCCTATCCTATCCTCTATCCTATCCTATCCTCTATCCTATCCTATCCTCTATCCTATCCGATCCTCTATCCTATCATATCCTCTATCCTATCCTATCCTCTATCCTATCCGATCCTCTATCCTATCATACCCTCTATCCTATCCTATCCTCTATGATATCCTATCTTCTATCCTATCCTATCATCTATCCTATCCTCTATCCTATCCTATCCTCTATCCTATCCTATCCTCTATCCTATCCTATCCTCTATCCTATCCTATCCTCTATCCTATCCTATCCTCTATCCTATCCTATCCTCTATCCTATCCTATCCTCTATCCTATCCTATACTCTATCCTATCCTATCCTCTATCCTATACTATCCTCAATCCTATCCTATCCTCTATCCTATCCTATCCTCTATCCTATCCAATCACCTATCCGATCCTCTATCCTATCATTTCCTCTATCCTATACTATCCTCAATCCTATCCTATCCTCTATCCTATCCTATCCTCTATCCTATCCAATCCCCTATCCGATCCTCTATCCTATCATATCCTCTATCCTATCTTATACCCTATCCTATCCTATCCTCTATCCTATACTATCGTCAATCCTATCCTATCCTCTATCCTATCCTATCCTCTATCCTATCCAATCACCTATCCTATCCTCTATCCTATCCTATCCTCTATCCTATCCTATCCTCAATCCTATCCTATCCTCTATCCTATCCTATCCTCTATCCTATCCTATCCTCTATCCTATCCTCTATCCTATCCTATCCTCTATCGTATCCTATCCTCTATCCTCTGTCCTATCCTATCCTCTATCCTATCCTATCCTCTATCCTATCCTATCCTCTATGCTATCCTATCCTCTATCCTATACTATCCTCTATCCTATCCTATCCTCTATCCTATCCTATCCTCTATCCTATCCTATCCTCTATCCGATCCAATCACCTATCCGATCCTCTATCCTATCCTATCCGCTATCCTATCCTCTATTCGATCCTCGCCACTATAATATCGTATCCTCTATCCTATCCTATTCTCAATTCTATTCTATCCTCTATCGTATCCTATCCTCTATCCTATCCAATCCTATGTCCTATACTCTATCGTATCGTATTCTCTATCCTATCCTATCCTCCATCCTATCAGATCCTCTATCTTATCCTAACCTCTATAGTATCCTATCCTCTATCCTATTCTATATTCTATCCTATCCTATCCTCTATCCTATACTATCCTCTATCCTATCCTATCCTCTATCCTATCCTATCCTCTATCCTATCCTATCCTCTATCCTATCCTATCCTCTATCCTATCCTATCCTCTACCCTATCCTATCCTCTATCCTATCCTATCCTCTATCCTATCCTATCCTCTATGCTATCCTATCCTCTATCCTATACTATCCTCTATCCTATCCTATCCTCTATCCTATCCAATCACCTATCCGATCCTCTATCCTATCCTTTCCTCTATCCTATACTATCCTCAATCGTATCCTATCCTCTATCCTATCCTATCCTCTATCCTATCCAATCCCCTATCCGATCCTCTATCCTATCATATCCTCTATCCTATCCTATCCTCTATCCTATCTTATCCTCTATCCTATCCTATCCTCTATCCTATCCTATCCTCTATCCTATCCTATCCTCTATCCTATCCTATCCTCTATCCTATCCTATCCTCTATCCTATCCTATCCTCTATCCTATCCTATCCTTTATCCTATCCTATCCTCTATCCTATCCTATCCTCTATCCTATCCTATCCTCTATCCTATCCAATCACCTATCCGATCCTCTATCCTATCCTTTCCTCTATCCTATCCTATCATCAATCCTATTCTATCCTCTATCCTATCCTATCCTCTATCCTATTCTATACTCTATCCTATCCTATCCGCTATCCTATCCTCTATCCTATCCAATCCCCTATCCGATCCTCTATCCTATCATATCCTCTATCCTATCCTATCCTCTATCCTATCCTATCCTCTATCCTATCCTATCCTATCCTCTATCCTATCCTATCCTCTATCCTATCTTATCCTCTATCCTATCCTATCCTCTATCCTATCCTATCCTCTATCCTATCCTATCCTCTATCCTATACTATCCTCTATCCTATCCTATCCTCTATCCTATACAATCCACTATCCTATACTATCCTCTATCCTATCCTATCCTCTATCCTATACAATCCACTATCCTATCCTCTATCCTATCCTCTACCCTATCCTATCCTCTATCCTATCCTATCTTCTATCCTATCCTATCATCTATCCTATCCTCTATCGTATCCTATCCTCTATCCTATCCAATCCTATATCCTATCATCTATCCTATCTTATCCTCTATCCTATCCTATCCTCTATCCTATCCTATCCTCTATCCTATCCTATCCTCTATCCTATCCTATCCTCTATCCTATCCTATCCTCTATCCTATCCGATCCTCTATCCTATCATATCCTCTATCCTATCCTATCCTCTATCCTATCCGATCCTCTATCCTATCATACCCTCTATCCTATCCTATCCTCTATGATATCCTATCTTCTATCCTATCCTATCATCTATCCTATCCTCTATCCTATCCTATCCTCTATCCTATCCTATCCTCTATCCTATCCTATCCTCTATCCTATCCTATCCTCTATCCTATCCTATCCTCTATCCTATCCTATCCTCTATCCTATCCTATCCTCTATCCTATCCTATACTCTATCCTATCCTATCCTCTATCCTATACTATCCTCAATCCTATCCTATCCTCTATCCTATCCTATCCTCTATCCTATCCAATCACCTATCCGATCCTCTATCCTATCATTTCCTCTATCCTATACTATCCTCAATCCTATCCTATCCTCTATCCTATCCTATCCTCTATCCTATCCAATCCCCTATCCGATCCTCTATCCTATCATATCCTCTATCCTATCTTATACCCTATCCTATCCTATCCTCTATCCTATACTATCGTCAATCCTATCCTATCCTCTATCCTATCCTATCCTCTATCCTATCCAATCACCTATCCTATCCTCTATCCTATCCTATCCTCTATCCTATCCTATCCTCAATCCTATCCTATCCTCTATCCTATCCTATCCTCTATCCTATCCTATCCTCTATCCTATCCTCTATCCTATCCTATCCTCTATCGTATCCTATCCTCTATCCTCTGTCCTATCCTATCCTCTATCCTATCCTATCCTCTATCCTATCCTATCCTCTATGCTATCCTATCCTCTATCCTATACTATCCTCTATCCTATCCTATCCTCTATCCTATCCTATCCTCTATCCTATCCTATCCTCTATCCGATCCAATCACCTATCCGATCCTCTATCCTATCCTATCCGCTATCCTATCCTCTATTCGATCCTCGCCACTATAATATCGTATCCTCTATCCTATCCTATTCTCAATTCTATTCTATCCTCTATCGTATCCTATCCTCTATCCTATCCAATCCTATGTCCTATACTCTATCGTATCGTATTCTCTATCCTATCCTATCCTCCATCCTATCAGATCCTCTATCTTATCCTAACCTCTATAGTATCCTATCCTCTATCCTATTCTATATTCTATCCTATCCTATCCTCTATCCTATACTATCCTCTATCCTATCCTATCCTCTATCCTATCCTATCCTCTATCCTATCCTATCCTCTATCCTATCCTATCCTCTATCCTATCCTATCTTCTATCCTATCCTCTCATCTAATCTATCCACTATCGTAATCTATCCTCTATCCTATCCAATCCTATATCCTATCCTCTATCCAATCCAATCCTCTATCCTATCCTATCCTGTATCCTATCCTGTCCTCTATCCTATCCTATCCTCTATCCTATCCTATCCTCAATCCTATCCTGTATCCTCTATCCTATCCTATCCTCTATCCTATCCTATCCTCTATCCTATCCTATCCTCTATCCTATCCTATCCTCTATCCTATCCTATACTCTATCCTATCCTATCCTCTATCCTATACTATCCTCAATCCTATCCTATCCTCTATCCTATCCTATCCTCTATCCTATCCAATCACCTATCCGATCCTCTATCCTATCCTTTCCTCTATCCTATACTATCCTCAATCCTATCCTATCCTCTATCCTATCCTATCCTCTATCCTATCCAATCCCCTATCCGATCCTCTATCCTATCATATCCTCTATCCTATCCTATCCTCTATCCTAACCTATCCTCTATCCTATCCTATCCTCTATCCTATCCTATCCAATCCTCTATCCTATCCTATCCTCTATCCTATCTTATCCTCTATCCTATCCTATCCTCTATAATATCCTATCCTCTATCCTATCCTATCCTCAATCCTATCCTATCCTCTATCCTATTCTATCCTCTACCCTATCCTATCCTCTATCCTATCCTCTATCCTATCCTCTATCCTATCCTCTATCCTATCCTATCATCTATCCTATCCTATCCTCTATCCTATCCTATCCTCTATCCTATCCTCTCATCTAATCTATCCACTATCGTATTCTATCCTCTATCCTATCCAATCCTATATCCTATCCTCTATCCAATCCTATCCTCTATCGTATCCTATCCTCTATCCTATCCTATCCTCTATCCTATCCGATCCTCTATCCTATCATATCCTCTATCCTATCCTATCCTCTATCCAATCCTGTCCTCTATCCTATCCTATCCTCTACCCTATCCTATCCTCAATCCTATCCTCTATCCTCTATCCTATCCTATCCTCTATCCTATCCTATCCTCTATCCTATCCTATCCTCTATCCTATCCTATCCTCTATCCTATCCTATCCTCTATCCTATCCTATCCTCTATCCTATCCTATACTCTATCCTATCCTATCCTCTATCCTATACTATCCTCAATCCTATCCTATCCTCTATCCTATCCTATCCTCTATCCTATCCAATCACCTATCCGATCCTCTATCCTATCATTTCCTCTATCCTATACTATCCTCAATCCTATCCTATCCTCTATCCTATCCTATCCTCTATCCTATCCAATCCCCTATCCGATCCTCTATCCTATCATATCCTCTATCCTATCTTATACCCTATCCTATCCTATCCTCTATCCTATACTATCGTCAATCCTATCCTATCCTCTATCCTATCCTATCCTCTATCCTATCCAATCACCTATCCTATCCTCTATCCTATCCTATCCTCTATCCTATCCTATCCTCAATCCTATCCTATCCTCTATCCTATCCTATCCTCTATCCTATCCTATCCTCTATCCTATCCTCTATCCTATCCTATCCTCTATCGTATCCTATCCTCTATCCTCTGTCCTATCCTATCCTCTATCCTATCCTATCCTCTATCCTATCCTATCCTCTATGCTATCCTATCCTCTATCCTATACTATCCTCTATCCTATCCTATCCTCTATCCTATCCTATCCTCTATCCTATCCTATCCTCTATCCGATCCAATCACCTATCCGATCCTCTATCCTATCCTATCCGCTATCCTATCCTCTATTCGATCCTCGCCACTATAATATCGTATCCTCTATCCTATCCTATTCTCAATTCTATTCTATCCTCTATCGTATCCTATCCTCTATCCTATCCAATCCTATGTCCTATACTCTATCGTATCGTATTCTCTATCCTATCCTATCCTCCATCCTATCAGATCCTCTATCTTATCCTAACCTCTATAGTATCCTATCCTCTATCCTATTCTATATTCTATCCTATCCTATCCTCTATCCTATACTATCCTCTATCCTATCCTATCCTCTATCCTATCCTATCCTCTATCCTATCCTATCCTCTATCCTATCCTATCCTCTATCCTATCCTATCTTCTATCCTATCCTCTCATCTAATCTATCCACTATCGTAATCTATCCTCTATCCTATCCAATCCTATATCCTATCCTCTATCCAATCCAATCCTCTATCCTATCCTATCCTGTATCCTATCCTGTCCTCTATCCTATCCTATCCTCTATCCTATCCTATCCTCAATCCTATCCTGTATCCTCTATCCTATCCTATCCTCTATCCTATCCTATCCTCTATCCTATCCTATCCTCTATCCTATCCTATCCTCTATCCTATCCTATACTCTATCCTATCCTATCCTCTATCCTATACTATCCTCAATCCTATCCTATCCTCTATCCTATCCTATCCTCTATCCTATCCAATCACCTATCCGATCCTCTATCCTATCCTTTCCTCTATCCTATACTATCCTCAATCCTATCCTATCCTCTATCCTATCCTATCCTCTATCCTATCCAATCCCCTATCCGATCCTCTATCCTATCATATCCTCTATCCTATCCTATCCTCTATCCTAACCTATCCTCTATCCTATCCTATCCTCTATCCTATCCTATCCAATCCTCTATCCTATCCTATCCTCTATCCTATCTTATCCTCTATCCTATCCTATCCTCTATAATATCCTATCCTCTATCCTATCCTATCCTCAATCCTATCCTATCCTCTATCCTATTCTATCCTCTACCCTATCCTATCCTCTATCCTATCCTCTATCCTATCCTCTATCCTATCCTCTATCCTATCCTATCATCTATCCTATCCTATCCTCTATCCTATCCTATCCTCTATCCTATCCTCTCATCTAATCTATCCACTATCGTATTCTATCCTCTATCCTATCCAATCCTATATCCTATCCTCTATCCAATCCTATCCTCTATCGTATCCTATCCTCTATCCTATCCTATCCTCTATCCTATCCGATCCTCTATCCTATCATATCCTCTATCCTATCCTATCCTCTATCCAATCCTGTCCTCTATCCTATCCTATCCTCTACCCTATCCTATCCTCAATCCTATCCTCTATCCTCTATCCTATCCTATCCTCTATCCTATCCTATCCTCTATCCTATCCTATCCTCTATCCTATCCTATCCTCTATCCTATCCTATCCTCTATCCTATCCTATCCTCTATCCTATCCTATACTCTATCCTATCCTATCCTCTATCCTATACTATCCTCAATCCTATCCTATCCTCTATCCTATCCTATCCTCTATCCTATCCAATCACCTATCCGATCCTCTATCCTATCCTTTCCTCTATCCTATACTATCCTCAATCCTATCCTATCCTCTATCCTATCCTATCCTCTATCCTATCCAATCCCCTATCCGATCCTCTATCCTATCATATCCTCTATAATATCCTATCCTCTATCCTATCCTATCCTCAATCCTATCCTATCCTCTATCCTATCCTCTATCCTATCCTCTATCCTATCCTATCATCTATCCTATCCTATCCTCTATCCTATCCTATCCTCTATCCTATCCTATCCTCTATCCTATCCTATCCTCTATCCTATCCTCTCATCTAATCTATCCACTATCGTATTCTATCCTCTATCCTATCCAATCCTATATCCTATCCTCTATCCAATCCAATCCTCTATCCTATCCTATCCTCTATCCTATCCTATCCTCTATCCTATCCTATCCTCTATCCTATCCTATCCTCAATCCTATCCTATCCTCTATCCTATCCTATCCTCTATCCTATCCTATCCTCTATCCTATCCTATCTTCTATCCTATCCTCTCATCTAATCTATCCACTATCGTATCCTATCCTCTATTCTATCCAATCCTATATCCTATCCTGTATCCAATCCAATCCTCTATCCTATCCTATCCTCTATCCTATCCTATCCTCTATCCTATCCTATCCTCTATCCTATCGTATCCTCTATCCTATCCTATCCTCTATAATATCCTATCCTCTATCGTATCCTATCCCCTATCCTATCCTCTATCCTATCCTATCCTCTATCCTATCCTATCCTCTATCCTATCCTATCCTCTATCCTATCCTATCCTCTATCCTATCCTATCCTCTATCCTATCCTATCCGCTATCCTATCCTCTATTCGATCCTCGCCACTATAATATCGTATCCTCTATCCTATCCTATTCTCAATTCTATTCTATCCTCTATCGTATCCTATCCTCTATCCTATCCAATCCTATGTCCTATACTCTATCGTATCGTATTCTCTATCCTATCCTATCCTCCATCCTATCCGATCCTCTATCTTATCCTATCCTCTATAGTATCCTATCCTCTATCCTATTCTATATTCTATCCTATCCTATCCTCTATCCTATACTATCCTCTATAATATCCTATCCTCTATCGTATTCTATCCTCTATCCTATCCTATCCTCTATCCTATCCGATCCTCTATCCTATCATATCCTCTATCCTATTCTATCCTCTATCCTATCCTATCCTCTATCCTATCCTATCCTCTATCCTATCCTATCCTCTATCCTATCCTATCCTCTAGCCTATCCTATCCTCTATCCTATCCTATCCTCTATCCTATCCTATCCTCTATCCTATCCTATCCTCTATGCTATCCTATCCTCTATCCTATACTATCCTCTATCCTATCCTATCCTCTATCCTATCCAATCACCTATCCGATCCTCTATCCTATCCTTTCCTCTATCCTATACTATCCTCAATCGTATCCTATCCTCTATCCTATCCTATCCTCTATCCTATCCAATCCCCTATCCGATCCTCTATCCTATCATATCCTCTATCCTATCCTATCCTCTATCCTATCCTATCCTCTATCCTATCCTATCCTTTATCCTATCCTATCCTCTATCCTATCCTATCCTCTATCCTATCCTATCCTCTATCCTATCCAATCACCTATCCGATCCTCTATCCTATCCTTTCCTCTATCCTATCCTACCATCAATCCTATTCTATCCTCTATCCTATCCTATCCTCTATCCTATTCTATACTCTATCCTATCCTATCCGCTATCCTATCCTCTATCCTATCCAATCCCCTATCCGATCCTCTATCCTATCATATCCTCTATCCTATCCTATCCTCTATCCTATCCTATCCTCTATCCTATCCTATCCTATCCTCTATCCTATCCTATCCTCTATCCCATCTTATCCTCTATCCTATCCTATCCTCTATCCTATCCTATCCTCTATCCTATCCTATCCTCTATCCTATACTATCCTCTATCCTATCCTATCCTCTATCCTATACAATCCACTATCCTATACTATCCTCTATCCTATCCTATCCTCTATCCTATACAATCCACTATCCTATCCTCTATCCTATCCTCTACCCTATCCTATCCTCTATCCTATCCTATCTTCTATCCTATCCTATCATCTATCCTATCCTCTATCGTATCCTATCCTCTATCCTATCCAATCCTATATCCTATCCTCTATCCTATCTTATCCTCTATCCTATCCTATCCTCTATCCTATCCTATCCTCTATCCTATCCTATCCTCTATCCTATCCTATCCTCTATCCTAACCTATCCTCTATCCTATCCGATCCTCTATCCTATCATATCCTCTATCCTATCCTATCCTCTATCCTATCCGATCCTCTATCCTATCATATCCTCTATCCTATCCTATCCTCTATCCTATCCTATCTTCTATCCTATCCTATCATCTATCCTATCCTCTATCCTATCCTATCCTCTATCCTATCCTATCCTCTATCCTATCCTATCCTCTATCCTATCCTATCCTCTATCCTATCCTATCCTCTATCCTATCCTATACTCTATCCTATCCTATCCTCTATCCTATACTATCCTCAATCCTATCCTATCCTCTATCCTATCCTATCCTCTATCCTATCCAATCACCTATCCGATCCTCTATCCTATCCTTTCCTCTATCCTATACTATCCTCAATCCTATCCTATCCTCTATCCTATCCTATCCTCTATCCTATCCAATCCCCTATCCGATCCTCTATCCTATCATATCCTCTATAATATCCTATCCTCTATCCTATCCTATCCTCAATCCTATCCTATCCTCTATCCTATCATCTATCCTATCCTCTATCCTATCCTCTATCCTATCCTCTATCCTATCCTATCATCTATCCTATCCTATCCTCTATCCTATCCTATCCTCTATCCTATCCTATCCTCTATCCTATCCTATCCTCTATCCTATCCTATCCTCTATCCTATCATCTCATCTAATCTATCCACTATCGTATTCTATCCTCTATCCTATCCAATCCTATATCCTATCCTCTATCCAATCCAATCCTCTATCCTATCCTATCCTCTATCCTATCCTATCCTCTATCCTATCCTATCCTCTATCCTATCCTATCCTCAATCCTATCCTATCCTCTATCCTATCCTATCCTCTATCCTATCCTATCCTCTATCCTATCCTATCTTCTATCCTATCCTCTCATCTAATCTATCCACTATCGTATCCTATCCTCTATTCTATCCAATCCTATATCCTATCCTGTATCCAATCCAATCCTCTATCCTATCCTATCCTCTATCCTATCCTATCCTCTATCCTATCCTATCCTCTATCCTATCCTATCCTCTATAATATCCTATCCTCTATCGTATCCTATCCCCTATCCTATCCTCTATCCTATCCTATCCTCTATCCTATCCTATCCTCTATCCTATCCTATCCTCTATCCTATCCTATCCTCTATCCTATCCTATCCTCTATCCTATCCTATCCGCTATCCTATCCTCTATTCGATCCTCGCCACTATAATATCGTATCCTCTATCCTATCCTATTCTCAATTCTATTCTATCCTCTATCGTATCCTATCCTCTATCCTATCCGATCCTCTATCCTATCATATCCTCTATCCTATCCTATCCTCTATCCTATCCGATCCTCTATCCTATCATATCCTCTATCCTATCCTATCCTCTATCCTATCCTATCCTCTATCCTATTCTATATTCTATCCTATCCTATCCTCTATCCTATACTATCCTCTATAATATCCTATCCTCTATCGTATTCTATCCTCTATCCTATCCTATCCTCTATCCTATCCGATCCTCTATCCTATCATATCCTCTATCCTATTCTATCCTCTATCCTATCCTATCCTCTATCCTATCCTATATCCTATCTTCTAACCAATCCAATCCTCTATCCTATCCTATCCTCTATCCTATCGTATCCTCTATCCTATCCTATCCTCTATCCTATCCTATCCTCTATCCTATCCTATCCTCTATCCTATCCTATCCTCTATCCTATCCTATCCTCTATCCTATCCTATCCTCTATAATATCCTATCCGCTATCCTATCCTCTATTCGATCCTCGCCACTATAATATCGTATCCTCTATCCTATCCTATTCTCAATTCTATTCTATCCTCTATCGTATCCTATCCTCTATCCTATCCGATCCTCTATCCTATCATATCCTCTATCCTATCCTATCCTCTATCCTATCCGATCCTCTATCCTATCATATCCTCTATCCTATCCTATCCTCTATCCTATCCTATCCTCTATCCTATTCTATATTCTATCCTATCCTATCCTCTATCCTATACTATCCTCTATAATATCCTATCCTCTATCGTATTCTATCCTCTATCCTATCCTATCCTCTATCCTATCCGATCCTCTATCCTATCATATCCTCTATCCTATTCTATCCTCTATCCTATCCTATCCTCTATCCTATCCTATCCTCTATCCTATCCTATCCTCTATCCTATCCTATCCTCTACCCTATCCTATCCTCTATCCTATCCTATCCTCTATCCTACCCTATCCTCTATCCTATCCTATCCTCTATGCTATCCTATCCTCTATCCTATACTATCCTCTATCCTATCCTATCCTCTATCCTATCCAATCACCTATCCGATCCTCTATCCTATCCTTTCCTCTATCCTATACTATCCTCAATCGTATCCTATCCTCTATCCTATCCTATCCTCTATCCTATCCAATCCCCTATCCGATCCTCTATCCTATCATATCCTCTATCCTATCCTATCCTCTATCCTATCCTATCCTCTATCCTATCCTATCCTCTATCCTATCCTATCCTCTATCCTATCCTATCCTCTATCCTATCCTATCCTCTATCCTATCCTATCCTCTATCCTATCCTATCCTCTATCCTATCCTATCCTCTATCCTATCCTATCCTCTATCCTATCCTATCCTCTATCCTATCCTATCCTCTATCCTATCCTATCCTCTATCCTATCCTATCCTCTATCCTATCCTATCCTCTATCCTATCCAATCACCTATCCGATCCTCTATCCTATCCTTTCCTCTATCCTATCCTATCATCAATCCTATTCTATCCTCTATCCTATCCTATCCTCTATCCTATTCTATACTCTATCCTATCCTATCCGCTATCCTATCCTCTATCCTATCCAATCCCCTATCCGATCCTCTATCCTATCATATCCTCTATCCTATCCTATCCTCTATCCTATCCTATCCTCTATCCTATCCTATCCTATCCTCTATCCTATCCTATCCTCTATCCTATCTTATCCTCTATCCTATCCTATCCTCTATCCTATCCTATCCTCTATCCTATCCTATCCTCTATCCTATACTATCCTCTATCCTATCCTATCCTCTATCCTATACAATCCACTATCCTATACTATCCTCTATCCTATCCTATCCTCTATCCTATACAATCCACTATCCTATCCTCTATCCTATCCTCTACCCTATCCTATCCTCTATCCTATCCTATCTTCCATCCTATCCTATCATCTATCCTATCCTCTATCGTATCCTATCCTCTATCCTATCCAATCCTATATCCTATCCTCTATCCTATCTTATCCTCTATCCTATCCTATCCTCTATCCTATCCTATCCTCTATCCTATCCTATCCTCTATCCTATCCTATCCTCTATCCTATCCTATCCTCTATCCTATCCTATCCTCTATCCTATCCGATCCTCTATCCTATCATATCCTCTATCCTATCCTATCCTCTATCCTATCCTATCTTCTATCCTATCCTATCATCTATCCTATCCTCTATCGTATCCTATCCTCTATCCTACCCGATCCTCTATCTTATCCTATCCTCTATAGTATCCTATCCTCTATCCTATTCTATATTCTATCCTATCCTATCCTCTATCCTATACTATCCTCTATAATATCCTATCCTCTATCGTATTCTATCCTCTATCCTATCCTATCCTCTATCCTATCCGATCCTCTATCCTATCATATCCTCTATCCTATTCTATCCTCTATCCTATCCTATCCTCTATCCTATCCTATCCTCTATCCTATCCTATCCTCTATCCTATCCTATCCTCTACCCTATCCTATCCTCTATCCTATCCTATCCTCTATCCTATCCTATCCTCTATCCTATCATATCCTCTATGCTATCCTATCCTCTATCCTATACTATCCTCTATCCTATCCTATCCTCTATCCTATCCAATCACCTATCCGATCATCTATCCTATCCTTTCCTCTATCCTATACTATCCTCAATCCTATCCTATCCTCTATCCTATCCTATCCTCTATCCTATCCAATCCCCTATCCGATCCTCTATCCTATCATATCCTCTATCCTATCCTACCCTCTATCCTATCCTATCCTCTATCCTATCCTATCCTCTATCCTATCCTATCCTCTATCCTATCCTATCCTCTATCCTATCCTATCCTCTATCCTATCCTATCCTCTATCCTATCCTATCCTCTATCCTATACTATCCTCTATCCTATCCTATCCTCTATCCTATACAATCCACTATCCTATACTATCCTCTATCCTATCCTATCCTCTATCCTATACAATCCACTATCCTATCCTCTATCCTATCCTCTACCCTATCCTATCCTCTATCCTATCCTATCTTCTATCCTATCCTATCATCTATCCTATCCTCTATCGTATCCTATCCTCTATCCTATCCAATCCTATATCCTATCCTCTATCCTATCTTATCCTCTATCCTATCCTATCCTCTATCCTATCCTATCCTCTATCCTATCCTATCCTCTATCCTATCCTATCCTCTATCCTATCCTATCCTCTATCCTATCCTATCCTCTATCCTATCCTATCCTCTATCCTATCCTATCCTCTATCCTATCCTATCCTCTATCCTATCCTATCCTCTACCCTATCCTATCCTCTATCCTATCCTATCCTCTATCCTATCCTATCCTCTATCCTATCCTATCCTCTATCCTATCATATCCTCTATGCTATCCTATCCTCTATCCTATACTATCCTCTATCCTATCCTATCCTCTATCCTATCCAATCACCTATCCGATCCTCTATCCTATCCTTTCCTCTATCCTATACTATCCTCAATCCTATCCTATCCTCTATCCTATCCTATCCTCTATCCTATCCAATCCCCTATCCGATCCTCTATCCTATCATATCCTCTATCCTATCCTACCCTCTATCCTATCCTATCCTCTATCCTATCCTATCCTCTATCCTATCCTATCCTCTATCCTATCCTATCCTCTATCCTATCCTATCCTCTATCCTATCCTATCCTCTATCCTATCCTATCCTCTATCCTATCCTATCCTCTATCCTATCCTATCCTCTATCCTATCCTATCCTCTATCCTATCCTATCCTATCCTCTATCCTATCCTATCCTCTATCCTATCCTATCCTCTATCCTATCCTATCCTCTATCCTATCCTATCCTCTATCCTATCCTATCCTCTATCCTATCCTATCCTCTATCCTATCCTATCCTCTATCCTATCCTATCCTATTCTCTATCCTATCCTATCCTCTATCCTATCCTATCCTCTATCCTATCCTATCCTCTATCCTATCCTATCCTCTATCCTATCCAATCACCAATCCGATCCTCTATCCTATCCTTTCCTCTATCCTATCCTATCATCAATCCTATTCTATCCTCTATCCTATCCTATCCTCTATCCTATTCTATACTCTATCCTATCCTATCCGCTATCCTATCCTCTATCCTATCCTATCCTCTATCCTATCCTATCCTCTATCCTATCCTATCCTCTATCCTATCCTATCCTCTATCCTATCCTATCCTCTATCCTATCCTATCCTCTATAATATCCTATCCTCTATCGTATTCTATCCTCTATCCTATCCTATCCTCTATCCTATCCGATCCTCTATCCTATCATATCCTCTATCCTATCCTATCCTCTATCCTATCCTATCCTCTATCCTATCCTATCCTCTATCCTATCCTATCCTCTATCCTATCCTATCCTCTATCCTATCCTATCCTCTATCCTATCCTATCCTCTATCCTATCCTATCCTCTATCCTATCCTATCCTCTATCCTATGCTATCCTCTATCCTATCCTATCCTATCCTCTATCCTATCCGATCCTCTATCCTATCATATCCTCTACCCTATCCTATCCTCTATCCTATCCTATCCTCTATGCTTTCCTATCCTCTATCCTATACTATCCTCTATCCTATCCTATCCTCTATCCTATCCAATCACCTATCCGATCCTCTATCCTATCCTTTCCTCTATCCTATACTATCCTCAATCCTATCCTATCCTCTATCCTATCCTATCCTCTATCCTATCCAATCCCCTATCCGATCCTCTATCCTATCATATCCTCTATCCTATCCTATCCTCTATCCTATACTATCCTCTATCCTATCCTATCATCAATCCTATCCTCTATCCTATCCAATCCCCTATCCGATCCTCTATCCTATCCTATCCTCTATCCTATCCTATCCTCTATCCTATCCAATCCCCTATCCGATCCTCTATCCTATCCTATCCTCTATCCTATCCAATCCCCTATCCGATCCTCTATCCTATCCTATCCTCTATCCTATCCTATCCTCTATCCTATCCTATCCTCTATCCTATCCTATCCTCTATCCTATCCTATCCTCTATCCTATCCTATCCTCTATCCTATCCTATCCTCTATCCTATCCTATCCTCTATCCTATGCTATCCTCTATCCTATCCTATCCTATCCTCTATCCTATCCGATCCTCTATCCTATCATATCCTCTATCCTATCCTATCCTCTATCCTATCCTATCCTCTATCCTATCCTATCCTATCCTCTATCCTATCCTATCCTCTATCCTATACTATCCTCTATCCTATCCCATCCTCTATCCTATCCAATCACCTATCCGATCCTCTATCCTATCCTTTCCTCTATCCTATCCTATCATCAATCCTATTCTATCCTCTATCCTATCCTATCCTATCCTCTATCCTATCCTATCCTCTATCCTATCTTATCCTCTATCCTATCCTATCCTCTATAATATCGTATCCTCTATCCAATCCTATACTCTATCCTATCCTATCCTATCCTCTATCTTATAATATCCTCTATCCTATCCTATCCTCTATCCTATCCTATCCTCTATCCTATCCTATCCTCTATCCTATCCTATCCTCTATCCTATCCTATCCTCTATCCTATCCTATCCTCTATCCTATCCTATCCTCTATCCTATCCTATCCTCTATCCTATCATATCCTCTATGCTATCCTATCCTCTATCCTATACTATCCTCTATCCTATCCTATCCTCTATCCTATCCTATCCTCTATGCTATCCTATCCTCTATCCTATACTATCCTCTATCCTATCTGTAAAGTGATCAAACGAGAGGGGGGTCGAAAGAAAACTCCTGAGAAACGCAGGAACTCTTTATTTAGTAATTATTCTCTACGGGACTGCTCGGGCAAAGGGGCTCAGACAGACTGTTCGAAATCGTGCATTTTGCCAAATTTAGTCGCTCCCCTCTCCAGGATCCGGTCCCCTCCGAACAGGGAGGGGCCCTCGTATTATGCTTTGTAAGGCCAACGCTGCTGGTTTATTGCCGGTAGCCTACGCGTCCCGGGAAGACCTTTTCTTCCCGCACACGTTTTGACCTTATTAATCTCAGGAGCCTATCTCCTGAACGGTCTACAACGGCCTCAAGTCGACCCTGTGTCGACACTAGCACGTGTATGGCTTGACGGCCACAAACAACACCTGTTGTTGTTTGCGCACGTTGGGCTATACCATTGAACGTTGGCACTCACCAAATAGCATAGACGGAAATAATCAATCTGTCTCTCGCCATGCCCGATGCAGCCTTACATATGTTTAAATTCCTTAATATTATAATTCTCGCGATCGCAACAAACATCAACAATCTGAAACTTATCAATTACGATACATATACATTACACGTCGGAAAACAAAGAAGGATGTAACAGAAACGATACAGTCGCAGGTCGCATACCACCAACTAACCTGTGGTTAACATTCTCCCGCCCGTACAAAATTACTTTCATTTTGTACCATTATTTGCAGCGAGCAATTTGATTAATTTTCGCGTCGGCCGCGTAAACTCCCCCGTTGACGTGCGTACCTTAGCTATTCTAACTTCTCCATCCACGCTTGGATATACGTCTATGACGGTCCCTCGTTTCCATACGTTGCGAGGCGTTTGGTAATCTATGATTATCACCAAGTCACCTACTGCTAACGGTCTTGCAGCACGATTCCACTTGGTTCGCGGAATTAGTGTAGGCAAGTATTCTTTTAACCAACGCTTCCAAAACGCGTCGGCGAACGATTGCGCTATCCTCCATTGGTTTCTAGGACAAATTGCTCTAAATTCATACGCGCCCAATCTTATTTCCCCCGACGATGTACCTATGAGAAAATGATTAGGAGTCAGGGCTTCGTTGTCCCTGGGATCTACAGACACGTGCGTCAGCGGTCGTGAATTTACGGAGTGCTCTATCTCGGCTAGGAGCGTGACTAAAACTTCCTCGCTCGTCGCTTGATCGCGCAACACGGTATCGAGCGCGGTTTTGACCGATCTAATCATTCGCTCCCAAGCCCCACCCATATGTGGTGCATCTGGCGGATTAAACAGCCACTTTATTCGTTTTGACGCAGCATATTCCTTTTGCTTCTCCGTGTCTATGCCGGCTATCGCGTCTTTCAGTTCCTTGCTCGCTCTTACGAAATTCGTTCCGTTGTCGCTGTAAACCGCCAATGGAGATCCTCTCCGGGCTGCCAACCTTTGTAAGGCCATAATAGCCGAGCTTGCGCTCAAGCTATGAGCCAAATCCAAATGTATGGCTCTTGTCGTCAAACAGGTGAAAAGGACTCCCCAGCGTTTTTCCCGCCGACGTCCAATCTTGACGCATAGCGGCCCGAAATAATCGACGCCGCAATGACTGAATGGCCGCTCTCGATACGCTAATCTACCGGCAGGTAACGTAGCCATCTTCGGATCCTGTGGTTTTCCTCTTCGTATTTTACAAACTAAACATTTGTTTATTAGCGACCGGAGCGTATTTCTGAGCCCGACGATGCAAAATTCTTGGCGGAGTTCATTTACGACTGCGTCGTGGCTAGCGTGATAAAATCGGCGATGATATTCCGCAACGAGTGCCCGCGTCGCAGGGTGCTTTCCATCAAGAATAATGGGGTTATTGTTGAACTCGAAGCCCTTTACTTTCGTCACGCGTCCACTCGCTCGCAAAATACCGTTCTCGTCGACAAGGGGCTGCAGTTTTACAATTCTACTGCTTTTATGCACTTCCTTCCCGCTTCGTAGCGCTTCTAACTCCTGCGCAAAAATATCCGATTGTATCTCATGGAACCAATACTGCTCCGCGGAACGCACGGTCTCACTAGTAATTTCCGAACGCGGTTTACCTCGCCAACGGTCGACGAATCCTCTAACACGCCTGGCCACTGCAAGTAATCCCGGCCAACCCAAAAATTTTCCCGTCGGCGGATAGAACTTTATCGTCGCTTCCGTCACGAAGACGACATTTTTTCGCATCTCCATCTCATCGATCTTTTTGTTTTCGGCTTCAGGCAGTTGTTTTTCTACGGGCCACGCGTTCTGCTCCTTCCGCAGGAAGTCCGGGCCGGAAAACCACCTTTGATTGGCGCAAAGCGCTTCGTCCGACCAGCGTGTCGTGTCATCCGCCGGGTTCATTTTTGAAGGCACCCACCGCCATTCCGAACTTTTAGTGAGTTCGCCAATTTCGCCCAAGCGGTGTGCCACGAATATTTGACGCGTACGCGGCTCAGATTTGATCCAGCGAATTACCGTGCTAGAGTCGCTCCAAAATACACGCCGACCAATGTCAATTTCCAACTCTTTTTGTACCGTACTAGCTAGCCGTGACGCTAACAATGCGGCCTGCAATTCCAATCGGGGAATAGAGAGCGGCTTCAACGGCGCTACTCTTGTTTTCGCCATGATAAGCGCGATATGCGCCGGCGCATTCTCGATCTCGAAGCGCAAGTATGCGACTGCCGCATAGGCTTTTAGACTTGCATCACAAAATACGTGTAGGTCCGCCCTTGTATAACATTTTCCGTTCGGGGATACACACCGCGGAACGCGTATTTGCACCGCTTCACGAAGACGTTTTACCCAGGACAGCCACCCTGCGTGTTCCTCCATTCTAATGTGATCGTCCCAACCAACGCCGCTTCGCCATATTTCCTGCATTAATATTTTAGACATAAGCGTTAAGCGGGAGAGAAAGCCAAGCGGGTCGAACACGGACATTACAACTCGCAGGTACTCGCGCTTCGTTGGTACTTTTTCTTTATTTACGAGGCTTTCCGGAATTTTAACCATTCCAATGTTGAACCCTAGCATGTCGAATCGTGTATCCCAGAATAGGCCTAAAACTCGTTCTCCCTTTTGAATACACAACGGATTCTTGCTAATTTCGGATAAATCCCGAACATTCATCCCTAATAGCGCTCGTTCGTCGTTAGAAACCCATCCGTGCATTTCGAAGTTCGCGTTCGCGTTGATATTCACCACGTCGCGCACGAGACACGCGGCCTCTTGCACGGTCCTTCGGCTGGCTAAGAAGTCGTCCATGTAACTGTTATTTATTATACTTGCTGCCGACCGTGGTTTTCGGCCAGCGAAGCTCCTCGCATTTTCGTCCTTAACAAACATAGCGCTGCAGGGTGATGGCTTCGCGCCGAAAATCAGCGAGGTCATTTCATACACGTCGGGCTCCGCGGCTCTCGATTTTCCACGCCACAAAAACCTCTGCGCTCCGCGATCTTTCTTACGAACCTTAATCCTAAGGAACATATCTTTTATATCCGCTTTTACCGCAACTGCCTCTTGTCTAAAACGAATCAATACTCCCGGCAGAGATTGTAATAAATCAGGCCCTGATTCGAGCTGATCATTTAGGCTTATACCCGCCGATTTTGCAGCAGCATCAAACACGAGCCTAACTCGGCCAGGCTTATTTGTATTTCGCACCCCAAAATGCGGCAGATACCAGACACGCTCGTTAGTCGAGTCTCGATCGACCCTTTCCGCGTATCCGTTTTTTATTAAACGATCCATTTCTTGATAATATAGGGACGCGTACTCCGGATCCCGATCCAGCTTTCGTTCCAAGGAGAAAAGTCTTTGCCGTGCGGTTGCGAGACTATCCACTTGCGGCGCCGGCTCTTTTCTCCATAGCAAGCCCACTTCCCACGCGTTATCTACCTTTCGAGCGGTGTTTCTCAAGATTTGGACGGCGTATGTATGCTCATTTTTTGTCTTATTTGTATTGCTCACCCCAAAATTGTCCAATTGAAAATACTGCTTCACGAGTTCATCGAGCCGCTCTTCTTCCTTCCTGACTTGTATCTTGCATGAAGAGATCGATTTCATCTCATTCACGCCCGAGAATGCACTCTCCATTTGTCCCGCCGGCATGGAACCATGTACCGCCCATCCCAACAACGATCGGGAAATCCCTAACATATATCCTTTCAATTCGCGAAATTCGCGGGTCGCTATCATTTGCCACTGATCTTGCCCTAAGAGTAGCCTCGGTCGCGCGTTGCTGTACGCCTGTACGTTCACGTTCTCCGTGAATTTCACACGCTCCACTATCTCTACCGGAAGTGTTTGCAAGGGAAGGTTCAAATCTGGCACCGAAATTGCATGTTTGATGGCGTACGCGTCAAATGCTTCTTGTATTTCCAATTCGACCTTTTCGCTCGCGACAGTCACGGCTTCCCTATCGTTTATGCCCTTCAGGGCAAAATTCAATCGCGGTCCGCGCGCGCCTATTTCTCGCGCTAACTTCCGTTCAATCAAGGTTATAGTTGAACCTTCGTCAAGCAAGGCGTGGGTACTTACAGGTTTTTTAGGGCCTGAAACGCGGACGGGAATTATTTTTAGGAGAGTATACCCTTTCCCTTGTCATGCGCCCGGATTAATAATACAGGTCGTCGCTTCTTGTGATCGGTTCGACACTGGTCCCTGCTTTCGTGTCGCTTGGAAATTGCCGGCCGAAGCCTTTGTTTTATGAAGCAAACTATGGTGAGGTTTATCGCAATGATCGCAATTCGCACCTTTACACTGCTTACTGCCGTGACCGCGGTCCAAACATTTGAAACATAGTTTGTTTTTTCTAACCAACGCCCAGCGTTTTTGTATGGTCTCGCGGGCAAGGTCCCGACACTGCCGAGATTTATGATTTGATCGACTGCAGAAGGCACATCTGTCGGTACGACCCGTCTGATCGCTAGGGCCAGTGTACCCTTTCTCCAGTCGACGCAGACCACGCGTCGTCGTATACGTGGCCGCAGTTCTTAAGCGCGATGGTTTTTTTTTAATTTGCGAATCGCGTACGTAGGACGTAGATGGTATATCCGTATCGAAAATGCTTGTCGCGGCCGCTAACTCAGCTTCTCTGTAAACGAAATCCGCGAGTTTCTCCAGCGTGGTCTTCTCCGCGGCAGCTTCTGCGGCATACCTATTAAACGCATATCTCAACGCAGACGGCAACTTGTTCGCAACAATTTTTATCAATTCCGGGCTATACAAATAACCAATGAGGTTAATAGATTTTAACGCAACAACAGAATTACGCAATTTCGCCGCAAATTGGGCTATATTTTGATTTCCAAACTCTAAATTGGGCAATCCGCTTATATCGCTCGCGATCTTTTCTGCTATCGTGTTTTTGTTACCAAATTGCAATTCAAGCGTTTCTATAATGACATTCGCATCGCTAGCCGTGGCCAACAGCGCAGTTACGCTTGCGCGCGCCTCACCCTCGAGCGCATCAAACAGTCGCGCGACGTTTTCCCGTCTAGAATATCCTCCAAGTTCCGCAGACGATAGGTACGCCTCTTTAAAATTTAGCCACTCAATTGGATTGCCCGAAAATTTCGGCAATTTTTTTGCCGTGGTCAATCGATGCAACAACCGCGAATCTCCTTCGGCCATTGATGCTTCCCTAACCGTACGCAACGTATTCACGATTGCCTCCGTCAACCGTTCGGTCGGATTAGCCTCCCATCTAGTGCTTGCCAAGATGGAGGGGCTATTACAAAAATTACGCTCGCGCGTCGGTAAGGGAACCTCTAAGTCGTCTTCTAGGGTGACGTCTTCCCGTCGGGTCTGGGCCGCTGCTCCCGGTCGAGATGCACCGTAGTTCCCGCCTTCCTGACTGTTCCTGCGAGACGATGGACTGCTCTCCTCAGCTCTCGGACGTCGCAGCGATGCGACGCCGTACTCCTGCTCTGCTGGCTGGACATCGGATGAGGCTGGAAGGACGGGTTGCGAGTTCTCCGTAGCTGCCGCTCCCCGACTCGCACCGCAGGATCTTTTTGCATTCGGAGTGCTGTCCTCGGACCGCGCAGCCGGAGTATTCTTCCTTTTCCTCGGCGGCATGGCCTCGAAGTGAACTGCTCTCACTAGTGTAACACTTAACACCCGCGGGCACTTCCACTAATCACAACTACTAGAAACAGCCACGAGCAACAATTACTAGCAACATAAACACTGTTCCCCACGAAACTCTTGATCACGAACTATTTACCGGTCTATAGTTCCCGGGTTTCGGCACCAATTTGTAAAGTGATCAAACGAGAGGGGGGTCGAAAGAAAACTCCTGAGAAACGCAGGAACTCTTTGTTTAGTAATTATTCTCTACGGGACTGCTCGGGCAAAGGGGCTCAGACAGACTGTTCGAAATCGTGCATTTTGCCAAATTTAGTCGCTCCCCTCTCCAGGATCCGGTCCCCTCCGAACAGGGAGGGGCCCTCGTATTATGCTTTGTAAGGCCAACGCTGCTGGTTTATTGCCGGTAGCCTACGCGTCCCGGGAAGACCTTTTCTTCCCGCACACGTTTTGACCTTATTAATCTCAGGAGCCTATCTCCTGAACGGTCTACAACGGCCTCAAGTCGACCCTGTGTCGACACTAGCACGTGTATGGCTTGACGGCCACAAACAACACCTGTTGTTGTTTGCGCACGTTGGGCTATACCATTGAACGTTGGCACTCACCAAATAGCATAGACGGAAATAATCAATCTGTCTCTCGCCATGCCCGATGCAGCCTTACATATGTTTAAATTCCTTAATATTATAATTCTCGCGATCGCAACAAACATCAACAATCTGAAACTTATCAATTACGATACATATACATTACACGTCGGAAAACAAAGAAGGATGTAACAGAAACGATACAGTCGCAGGTCGCATACCACCAACTAACCTGTGGTTAACACTATCCTATCCTCTATCCTATCCTATCCTCTATCCTATCCAATCACCTATCCGATCCTCTATCCTATCCTTTCCTCTATCCTATACTATCCTCAATCCTGTCCTATCCTCTATCCTATCCTATCCTCAACCCTATCCAATCCCCTATCCGATCCTCTATCCTATCATATCCTCTATCCTATCCTATCCTCTATCCTATCCTATCCTTTATCCTATCCTATCCTCTATCCACTATCCTATCCTATCCTATCCTCTATCCTATCCTATCCTCTATCCTATACTATCCTCTATCCTATCCTATCCTCTATCCTATCCTATCCTCTATCCTATCCTATCCTCTATCCTATCCTATTCTCTATCCTATCCTATCCTCTATCCTATACTATCCTCTATCCTATCCCATCCTCTATCCTATCCAATCACCTATCCGATCCTCTATCCTATCCTTTCCTCTATCCTATCCTATCATCAATCCTATTCTATCCTCTATCCTATCCTATCCTCTATCCTATCCTATCCTCTATCCTATCCTATCCTATCCTCTATAATATCCTATCCTATCCTCTATCCTATCCTATCCTCTATCCTATCTTATCCTCTATCCTATCCTATCCTCTATAATATCGTATCCTCTATCCAATCCTATACTCTATCCTATCCTATCCTATCCTCTATCTTATAATATCCTCTATCCTATCCTATCCTCTATCCTATCCTATCCTCTATTCTATCCTATCCTCTATCCTATCCTATCCTCTATCCTATCCTATCCTCTATCCTATCCTATCCTCTATCCTATCCTATCCTATCCTCTATCCTATCCTATCCTATCCTCTATCCTATCCTATCCTATCCTCTATCCTATCCTATCCTCTATCCTATCTTATCCTCTATCCTATCCTATCCTCTATAATATCGTATCCTCTATCCAATCCTATACTCTATCCTATCCTATCCTATCCTCTATCTTATAATATCCTCTATCCTATCCTATCCTCTATCCTATCCTATCCTCTATTCTATCCTACCCTCTATCCTATCCTATCCTCTATCCTATCCTATCCTCTATCCTATCCTATCCTCTATCCTATTCTATCCTCTATCCTATCCTATCCTCTATCCTATCTTCTATCCTATCCTCTATCCTATCCTCTATCCTATCCTATCATCTATCCTATCCTATCCTCTATCCTATCCTATCCTCTATCCTATCCTCTCATCTCATCTATCCACTATCGTATTCTATCCTCTATCCTATCCAATCCTATATCCTATCCTCTATCCAATCCAATCCTCTATCCTATCCTATCCTCTATCCTATCCTATTATCTATCCTATCCTATCCTCTATCCTATCCTATCCTCTATAATATCCTATCCTCTATCGTATCCTATCCTCTATCCTATCCTATCCTCTATCCTATCCGATCCTCTATCCTATCATATCCTCTATCCTATCCTATCCTCTATCCTATCCTGTCCTCTATCCTATCCTATCCTCTATCCTATCCTATCCTCAATCCTATCCTCTATCCTCTATCCTATCTTATCCTCTATCCTATCCTATCCTCTATAATATCCTATCCTCTATCCTATCCTATCCTCAATCCTATCCTATCCTCTATCCTATTCTATCCTCTATCCTATCATATCCTCTATCCTATCCTCTATCCTATCCTCTATCCTATCCTCTATCCTATCCTATCATCTATCCTATCCTATCCTCTATCCTATCCTCTCATCTAATCTATCCACTATCGTATTCTATCCTCTATCCTATCCAATCCTATATCCTATCCTCTATCCAATCCAATCCTCTATCCTATCCTATCCTCTATCCTATCCTATTATCTATCCTATCCTATCCTCTATCCTATCCTATCCTCTATAATATCCTATCCTCTATCGTATCCTATCCTCTATCCTATCCTATCCTCTATCCTATCCTATCCTCTATCCTATCCTCTATCCTATCCTATCCTCTATCCTATCCTATCCTATCCTCTATCCTTTAGTATCCTCTATCCTATCTTATCCTCTATCCTATCCTATCCTCTATCCTATCCTATCCTCTCATCTAATCTATCCACTATCGTATTCTATCCTCTATCCTATCCAATCCTATATCCTATCCTCTATCCAATCCAATCCTCTATCCTATCCTATCCTCTATCCTATCCTATCCTCTATCCTATCCTATCCTCTACCCTATCCTATCCTCTATCCTATCCTATCCTCTATCCTATCCTATCCTCTATCCTATCCTATCCTCTATGCTATCCTATCCTCTATCCTATACTATCCTCTATCCTATCCTATCCTCTATCCTATCCAATCACCTATCCGATCCTCTATCCTATCCTTTCCTCTATCCTATACTATCCTCAATCGTATCCTATCCTCTATCCTATCCTATCCTCTATCCTATCCAATCCCCTATCCGATCCTCTATCCTATCATATCCTCTATCCTATCCTATCCTCTATCCTATCCTATCCTCTATCCTATCCTATCCTCTATCCTATCCTATCCTCTATCCTATCCTATCCTCTATCCTATCCTATCCTCTATCCTATCCTATCCTCTATCCTATCCTATCCTCTATCCTATCCTATCCTCTATCCTATCCTATCCTCTATCCTATCCTATCCTCTATCCTATCCTATCCTCTATCCTATCCTATCCTCTATCCTATCCTATCCTCTATCCTATCCTATCCTCTATCCTATCCTATCCTCTATCCTATCCTATCCTCTATCCTATCCTATCCTCTATCCTATCCTATCCTCTATCCTATCCAATCACCTATCCGATCCTCTATCCTATCCTTTCCTCTATCCTATCCTATCATCAATCCTATTCTATCCTCTATCCTATCCTATCCTCTATCCTATTCTATACTCTATCCTATCCTATCCGCTATCCTATCCTCTATCCTATCCAATCCCCTATCCGATCCTCTATCCTATCATATCCTCTATCCTATCCTATCCTCTATCCTATCCTATCCTCTATCCTATCCTATCCTATCCTCTATCCTATCCTATCCTCTATCCTATCTTATCCTCTATCCTATCCTATCCTCTATCCTATCCTATCCTCTATCCTATCCTATCCTCTATCCTATACTATCCTCTATCCTATCCTATCCTCTATCCTATACAATCCACTATCCTATACTATCCTCTATCCTATCCTATCCTCTATCCTATACAATCCACTATCCTATCCTCTATCCTATCCTCTACCCTATCCTATCCTCTATCCTATCCTATCTTCCATCCTATCCTATCATCTATCCTATCCTCTATAGTATCCTATCCTCTATCCTATCCAATCCTATATCCTATCCTCTATCCTATCTTATCCTCTATCCTATCCTATCCTCTATCCTATCCTATCCTCTATCCTATCCTATCCTCTATCCTATCCTATCCTCTATCCTATCCTATCCTCTATCCTATCCTATCCTCTATCCTATCCTATCCTCTATCCTATCCGATCCTCTATCCTATCATATCCTCTATCCTATCCTATCCTCTATCCTATCCTATCTTCTATCCTATCCTATCATCTATCCTATCCTCTATCGTATCCTATCCTCTATCCTACCCGATCCTCTATCTTATCCTATCCTCTATAGTATCCTATCCTCTATCCTATTCTATATTCTATCCTATCCTATCCTCTATCCTATACTATCCTCTATAATATCCTATCCTCTATCGTATTCTATCCTCTATCCTATCCTATCCTCTATCCTATCCGATCCTCTATCCTATCATATCCTCTATCCTATTCTATCCTCTATCCTATCCTATCCTCTATCCTATCCTATCCTCTATCCTATCCTATCCTCTATCCTATCCTATCCTCTACCCTATCCTATCCTCTATCCTATCCTATCCTCTATCCTATCCTATCCTCTATCCTATCATATCCTCTATGCTATCCTATCCTCTATCCTATACTATCCTCTATCCTATCCTATCCTCTATCCTATCCAATCACCTATCCGATCCTCTATCCTATCCTTTCCTCTATCCTATACTATCCTCAATCCTATCCTATCCTCTATCCTATCCTATCCTCTATCCTATCCAATCCCCTATCCGATCCTCTATCCTATCATATCCTCTATCCTATCCTACCCTCTATCCTATCCTATCCTCTATCCTATCCTATCCTCTATCCTATCCTATCCTCTATCCTATCCTATCCTCTATCCTATCCTATCCTCTATCCTATCCTATCCTCTATCCTATCCTATCCTCTATCCTATCCTATCCTCTATCCTATACTATCCTCTATCCTATCCTATCCTCTATCCTATACAATCCACTATCCTATACTATCCTCTATCCTATCCTATCCTCTATCCTATACAATCCACTATCCTATCCTCTATCCTATCCTCTACCCTATCCTATCCTCTATCCTATCCTATCTTCTATCCTATCCTATCATCTATCCTATCCTCTATCGTATCCTATCCTCTATCCTATCCAATCCTATATCCTATCCTCTATCCTATCTTATCCTCTATCCTATCCTATCCTCTATCCTATCCTATCCTCTATCCTATCCTATCCTCTATCCTATCCTATCCTCTATCCTATCCTATCCTCTATCCTATCCTATCCTCTATCCTATCCTATCCTCTATAATATCCTATCCTCTATCGTATTCTATCCTCTATCCTATCCTATCCTCTATCCTATCCGATCCTCTATCCTATCATATCCTCTATCCTATCCTATCCTCTATCCTATCCTATCTTCTATCCTATCCTATCATCTATCCTATCCTCTATCGTATCCTATCCTCTATCCTACCCGATCCTCTATCTTATCCTATCCTCTATAGTATCCTATCCTCTATCCTATTCTATATTCTATCCTATCCTATCCTCTATCCTATACTATCCTCTATAATATCCTATCCTCTATCGTATTCTATCCTCTATCCTATCCTATCCTCTATCCTATCCGATCCTCTATCCTATCATATCCTCTAACCTATTCTATCCTCTATCCTATCCTATCCTCTATCCTATCCTATCCTCTATCCTATCCTATCCTCTATCCTATCCTATCCTCTACCCTATCCTATCCTCTATCCTATCCTATCCTCTATCCTATCCTATCCTCTATCCTATCCTATCCTCTATCCTATCATATCCTCTATGCTATCCTATCCTCTATCCTATACTATCCTCTATCCTATCCTATCCTCTATCCTATCCAATCACCTATCCGATCCTCTATCCTATCCTTTCCTCTATCCTATACTATCCTCAATCCTATCCTATCCTCTATCCTATCCTATCCTCTATCCTATCCAATCCCCTATCCGATCCTCTATCCTATCATATCCTCTATCCTATCCTACCCTCTATCCTATCCTATCCTCTATCCTATCCTATCCTCTATCCTATCCTATCCTCTATCCTATCCTATCCTCTATCCTATCCTATCCTCTATCCTATCCTATCCTCTATCCTATCCTATCCTCTATCCTATCCTATCCTCTATCCTATCCTATCCTCTATCCTATCCTATCCTCTATCCTATCCTATCCTATCCTCTATCCTATCCTATCCTCTATCCTATCCTATCCTCTATCCTATCCTATCCTCTATCCTATCCTATCCTCTATCCTATCCTATCCTCTATCCTATCCTATCCTCTATCCTATCCTATCCTCTATCCTATCCTATCCTATCCTCTATCCTATCCTATCCTCTATCCTATCCTATCCTCTATCCTATCCTATCCTCTATCCTATCCTATCCTCTATCCTATCCAATCACCAATCCGATCCTCTATCCTATCCTTTCCTCTATCCTATCCTATCATCAATCCTATTCTATCCTCTATCCTATCCTATCCTCTATCCTATTCTATACTCTATCCTATCCTATCCGCTATCCTATCCTCTATCCTATCCTATCCTCTATCCTATCCTATCCTCTATCCTATCCTATCCTCTATCCTATCCTATCCTCTATCCTATCCTATCCTCTATAATATCCTATCCTCTATCGTATTCTATCCTCTATCCTATCCTATCCTCTATCCTATCCGATCCTCTATCCTATCATATCCTCTATCCTATCCTATCCTCTATCCTATCCTATCCTCTATCCTATCCTATCCTCTATCCTATCCTATCCTCTATCCTATCCTATCCTCTATCCTATCCTATCCTCTATCCTATCCTATCCTCTATCCTATCCTATCCTCTATCCTATCCTATCCTCTATCCTATGCTATCCTCTATCCTATCCTATCCTATCCTCTATCCTATCCGATCCTCTATCCTATCATATCCTCTACCCTATCCTATCCTCTATCCTATCCTATCCTCTATGCTTTCCTATCCTCTATCCTATACTATCCTCTATCCTATCCTATCCTCTATCCTATCCAATCACCTATCCGATCCTCTATCCTATCCTTTCCTCTATCCTATACTATCCTCAATCCTATCCTATCCTCTATCCTATCCTATCCTCTATCCTATCCAATCCCCTATCCGATCCTCTATCCTATCATATCCTCTATCCTATCCTATCCTCTATCCTATACTATCCTCTATCCTATCCTATCATCAATCCTATCCTCTATCCTATCCAATCCCCTATCCGATCCTCTATCCTATCCTATCCTCTATCCTATCCTATCCTCTATCCTATCCAATCCCCTATCCGATCCTCTATCCTATCCTATCCTCTATCCTATCCAATCCCCTATCCGATCCTCTATCCTATCCTATCCTCTATCCTATCCTATTCTCTATCCTATCCTATCCTCTATCCTATCCTATCCTCTATCCTATCCTATCCTCTATCCTATCCTATTTTCTATCCTATCCTATCCTCTATCCTATCCTATCCTCTATCCTATGCTATCCTCTATCCTATCCTATCCTATCCTCTATCCTATCCGATCCTCTATCCTATCATATCCTCTATCCTATCCTATCCTCTATCCTATCCTATCCTCTATCCTATCCTATCCTATCCTCTATCCTATCCTATCCTCTATCCTATACTATCCTCTATCCTATCCCATCCTCTATCCTATCCAATCACCTATCCGATCCTCTATCCTATCCTTTCCTCTATCCTATCCTATCATCAATCCTATTCTATCCTCTATCCTATCCTATCCTATCCTCTATCCTATCCTATCCTCTATCCTATCTTATCCTCTATCCTATCCTATCCTCTATAATATCGTATCCTCTATCCAATCCTATACTCTATCCTATCCTATCCTATCCTCTATCTTATAATATCCTCTATCCTATCCTATCCTCTATCCTATCCTATCCTCTATCCTATCCTATCCTCTATCCTATCCTATCCTCTATCCTATCCTATCCTCTATCCTATCCTATCCTCTATCCTATCCTATCCTCTATCCTATCCTATCCTCTATCCTATCATATCCTCTATGCTATCCTATCCTCTATCCTATACTATCCTCTATCCTATCCTATCCTCTATCCTATCCTATCCTCTATGCTATCCTATCCTCTATCCTATACTATCCTCTATCCTATCCTATCCTCTATCCTATCCTATCCTCTATCCTATCCTATCCTATCCTCTATCCTATCCTATCCTATCCTCTATCCTATCCTATCCTATCCTCTATCCTATCCTATCCTCTATCCTATCTTATCCTCTATCCTATCCTATCCTCTATAATATCGTATCCTCTATCCAATCCTATACTCTATCCTATCCTATCCTATCCTCTATCTTATAATATCCTCTATCCTATCCTATCCTCTATCCTATCCTATCCTCTATTCTATCCTACCCTCTATCCTATCCTATCCTCTATCCTATCCTATCCTCTATCCTATCCTATCCTCTATCCTATTCTATCCTCTATCCTATCCTATCCTCTATCCTATCTTCTATCCTATCCTCTATCCTATCCTCTATCCTATCCTATCATCTATCCTATCCTATCCTCTATCCTATCCTATCCTCTATCCTATCCTCTCATCTCATCTATCCACTATCGTATTCTATCCTCTATCCTATCCAATCCTATATCCTATCCTCTATCCAATCCAATCCTCTATCCTATCCTATCCTCTATCCTATCCTATTATCTATCCTATCCTATCCTCTATCCTATCCTATCCTCTATAATATCCTATCCTCTATCGTATCCTATCCTCTATCCTATCCTATCCTCTATCCTATCCGATCCTCTATCCTATCATATCCTCTATCCTATCCTATCCTCTATCCTATCCTGTCCTCTATCCTATCCTATCCTCTATCCTATCCTATCCTCAATCCTATCCTCTATCCTCTATCCTATCTTATCCTCTATCCTATCCTATCCTCTATAATATCCTATCCTCTATAATATCCTATCCTCTATCCTATCCTATCCTCAATCCTATCCTATCCTCTATCCTATCATATCCTCTATCCTATCCTCTATCCTATCCTCTATCCTATCCTCTATCCTATCCTATCATCTATCCTATCCTATCCTCTATCCTATCCTCTCATCTAATCTATCCACTATCGTATTCTATCCTCTATCCTATCCAATCCTATATCCTATCCTCTATCCAATCCAATCCTCTATCCTATCCTATCCTCTATCCTATCCTATTATCTATCCTATCCTATCCTCTATCCTATCCTATCCTCTATAATATCCTATCCTCTATCGTATCCTATCCTCTATCCTATCCTATCCTCTATCCTATCCTATCCTCTATCCTATCCTCTATCCTATCCTATCCTCTATCCTATCCTATCCTATCCTCTATCCTTTAGTATCCTCTATCCTATCTTATCCTCTATCCTATCCTATCCTCTATCCTATCCTATCCTCTCATCTAATCTATCCACTATCGTATTCTATCCTCTATCCTATCCAATCCTATATCCTATCCTCTATCCAATCCAATCCTCTATCCTATCCTATCCTCTATCCTATCCTATTATCTATCCTATCCTATCCTCTATCCTATCCTATCCTCTATAATATCCTATCCTCTATCGTATCCTATCCTCTATCCTATCCTATCCTCTATCCTATCCTATCCTCTATCCTATCCTATCCTCTATCCTATCCTATCCTATCCTCTATCCTTTCCTATCTTCTATCCTATCTTATCCTCTATCCTATCCTATCCTCTATCCTATCCTATCCTCTATCCTATCCTATCCTCTATCCTATACTATCCTCTATCCTATCCTATCCTCTATCCTATACAATCCACTATCCTATACTATCCTCTATCCTATCATATCCTCTATCCTATACAATCCACTATCCTATCCTCTATCCTATCCTCTATCCTATCCTATCCTCTATCCTATCCTATCTTCTATTTTATCCTATCATCTATCCTATCCTCTATCGTATCCTATCCTCTATCCTATCCAATCCTATATCCTATCCTCTATCCTATCCTATCCTCTATCCTATCCTATCCTCTATCCTATCCTATCCTCTATCCTATCCTATCCTCTATCCTATCCTATCCTCTATCCTATCCTATCCTCTATCCTATCCTATCCTCTATCCTATCCTATCCTCTATCCCATCCTATCCTCTATAATATCCTATCCTCTATCGTATTCTATCCTCTATCCTATCCTATCCTCTATCCTATCCGATCCTCTATCCTATCCTATCCTATCCTCTATCTTATAATATCCTCTATCCTATCCTATCCTCTATCCTATCCTATCCTCTATCCTATCCTATCCTCTATCCTATCCTATCCTCTATCCTATCCTATCCTCTATCCTATCCTATCCTCTATCCTATCCTATCCTCTATCCTATCCTATCCTCTATCCTATCCTATCCTCTATCCTATCATATCCTCTATGCTATCCTATCCTCTATCCTATACTATCCTCTATCCTATCCTATCCTCTATCCTATCCTATCCTCTATGCTATCCTATCCTCTATCCTATACTATCCTCTATCCTATCCTATCCTCTATCCTATCCAATCACCTATCCGATCCTCTATCCTATCCTTTCCTCTATCCTATACTATCCTCAATCCTGTCCTATCCTCTATCCTATCCTATCCACAACCCTATCCAATCCCCTATCCGATCCTCTATCCTATCATATCCTCTATCCTATCCTATCCTCTATCCTATCCTATCCTTTATCCTATCCTATCCTCTATCCTCTATCCTATCCTATCCTATCCTCTATCCTATCCTATCCTCTATCCTATACTATCCTCTATCCTATCCTATCCTCTATCCTATCCTATCCTCTATCCTATCCTATCCTCTATCCTATCCTATTCTCTATCCTATCCTATCCTCTATCCTATACTATCCTCTATCCTATCCCATCCTCTATCCTATCCAATCACCTATCCGATCCTCTATCCTATCCTTTCCTCTATCCTATCCTATCATCAATCCTATTCTATCCTCTATCCTATCCTATCCTCTATCCTATCCTATCCTCTATCCTATCCTATCCTATCCTCTATCCTATCCTATCCTATCCTCTATCCTATCCTATCCTCTATCCTATCTTATCCTCTATCCTATCCTATCCTCTATAATATCGTATCCTCTATCCAATCCTATACTCTATCCTATCCTATCCTATCCTCTATCTTATAATATCCTCTATCCTATCCTATCCTCTATCCTATCCTATCCTCTATTCTATCCTATCCTCTATCCTATCCTATCCTCTATCCTATCCTATCCTCTATCCTATCCTATCCTCTATCCTATCCTATCCTATCCTCTATCCTATCCTATCCTCTTATCCTATCTTATCCTCTATCCTATCCTATCCTCTATAATATCGTATCCTCTATCCAATCCTATACTCTATCCTATCCTATCCTATCCTCTATCTTATAATATCCTCTATCCTATCCTATCCTCTATCCTATCCTATCCTCTATTCTATCCTACCCTCTATCCTATCCTATCCTCTATCCTATCCTATCCTCTATCCTATCCTATCCTCTATCCTATTCTATCCTCTATCCTATCCTATCCTCTATCCTATCCTCTATCCTATCCTCTATCCTATCCTCTATCCTATCCTCTATCCTATCCTATCATCTATCCTATCCTATCCTCTATCCTATCCTATCCTCTATCCTATCCTCTCATCTAATCTATCCACTATCGTATTCTATCCTCTATCCTATCCAATCCTATATCCTATCCTCTATCCAATCCAATCCTCTATCCTATCCTATCCTCTATCCTATCCTATTATCTATCCTATCCTATCCTCTATCCTATCCTATCCTCTATAATATCCTATCCTCTATCGTATCCTATCCTCTATCCTATCCTATCCTCTATCCTATCCGATCCTCTATCCTATCATATCCTCTATCCTATCCTATCCTCTATCCTATCCTGTCCTCTATCCTATCCTATCCTCTATCCTATCCTATCCTCAATCCTATCCTCTATCCTCTATCCTATCTTATCCTCTATCCTATCCTATCCTCTATAATATCCTATCCTCTATCCTATCCTATCCTCAATCCTATCCTATCCTCTATCCTATCATATCCTCTATCCTATCCTCTATCCTATCCTCTATCCTATCCTCTATCCTATCCTATCATCTATCCTATCCTATCCTCTATCCTATCCTCTCATCTAATCTATCCACTATCGTATTCTATCCTCTATCCTATCCAATCCTATATCCTATCCTCTATCCAATCCAATCCTCTATCCTATCCTATCCTCTATCCTATCCTATTATCTATCCTATCCTATCCTCTATCCTATCCTATCCTCTATAATATCCTATCCTCTATCGTATCCTATCCTCTATCCTATCCTATCCTCTATCCTATCCTATCCTCTATCCTATCCTATCCTCTATCCTATCCTATCCTATCCTCTATCCTTTCCTATCCTCTATCCTATCTTATCCTCTATCCTATCCTATCCTCTATCCTATCCTATCCTCTATCCTATCCTATCCTCTATCCTATACTATCCTCTATCCTATCCTATCCTCTATCCTATACAATCCACTATCCTATACTATCCTCTATCCTATCATATCCTCTATCCTATACAATCCACTATCCTATCCTCTATCCTATCCTCTATCCTATCCTATCCTCTATCCTATCCTATCTTCTATCCTATCCTATCATCTATCCTATCCTCTATCGTATCCTATCCTCTATCCTATCCTCTATCCTATCCTATCCTCTATCCTATCCTATCCTCTATCCTATCCTATCCTCTATCCTATCCTATCCTCTATCCTATACAATCCACTATCCTATACTATCCTCTATCCTATCATATCCTCTATCCTATACAATCCACTATCCTATCCTCTATCCTATCCTCTATCCTATCCTATCCTCTATCCTATCCTATCTTCTATCCTATCCTATCATCTATCCTATCCTCTATCGTATCCTATCCTCTATCCTATCCAATCCTATATCCTATCCTCTATCCTATCCTATCCTCTATCCTATCCTATCCTCTATCCGATCCTATCTTCTATCCTATCCTATCATCTATCCTATCCTCTATCGTATCCTATCCTCTATCCTATCCGATCCTCTATCTTATCCTATCCTCTATAGTATCCTATCCTCTATCCTATTCTATATTCTATCCTATCCTATCCTCTATCCTATACTATCCTCTATAATATCCTATCCTCTATCGTATTCTATCCTCTATCCTATCCTATCCTCTATCCTATCCGATCCTCTATCCTATCATATCCTCTATCCTATTCTATCCTCTATCCTATCCTATCCTCTATCCTATCCTATCCTCTATCCTATCCTATCCTCTATCCTATCCTATCCTCTACCCTATCCTATCCTCTATCCTATCCTATCCTCTATCCTATCCTATCCTCTATCCTATACAATCCACTATCCTATACTATCCTCTATCCTATCCTATCCTCTATCCTATCCTATCCTCTATAATATCCTATCCTCTATCGTATCCTATCCTCTATCCTATCCTATCCTCTATCCTATCCGATCCTCTATCCTATCATATCCTCTATCCTATCCTATCCTCTATCCTATCCTGTCCTCTATCCTATCCTATCCTCTATCCTATCCTATCCTCAATCCTATCCTCTATCCTCTATCCTATCTTATCCTCTATCCTATCCTATCCTCTATAATATCCTATCCTCTATCCTATCCTATCCTCAATCCTATCCTATCCTCTATCCTATCATATCCTCTATCCTATCCTCTATCCTATCCTCTATCCTATCCTCTATCCTATCCTATCATCTATCCTATCCTATCCTCTATCCTATCCTCTCATCTAATCTATCCACTATCGTATTCTATCCTCTATCCTATCCAATCCTATATCCTATCCTCTATCCAATCCAATCCTCTATCCTATCCTATCCTCTATCCTATCCTATTATCTATCCTATCCTATCCTCTATCCTATCCTATCCTCTATAATATCCTATCCTCTATCGTATCCTATCCTCTATCCTATCCTATCCTCTATCCTATCCTATCCTCTATCCTATCCTATCCTCTATCCTATCCTATCCTATCCTCTATCCTTTCCTATCCTCTATCCTATCTTATCCTCTATCCTATCCTATCCTCTATCCTATCCTATCCTCTATCCTATCCTATCCTCTATCCTATACTATCCTCTATCCTATCCTATCCTCTATCCTATACAATCCACTATCCTATACTATCCTCTATCCTATCATATCCTCTATCCTATACAATCCACTATCCTATCCTCTATCCTATCCTCTATCCTATCCTATCCTCTATCCTATCCTATCTTCTATCCTATCCTATCATCTATCCTATCCTCTATCGTATCCTATCCTCTATCCTATCCAATCCTATATCCTATCCTCTATCCTATCCTATCCTCTATCCTATCCTATCCTCTATCCTATCCTATCCTCTATCCTATCCTATCCTCTATCCTATCCTATCCTCTATCCTATCCTATCCTCTATCCTATCCTATCCTCTATCCTATACAATCCACTATCCTATACTATCCTCTATCCTATCATATCCTCTATCCTATACAATCCACTATCCTATCCTCTATCCTATCCTCTATCCTATCCTATCCTCTATCCTATCCTATCTTCTATCCTATCCTATCATCTATCCTATCCTCTATCGTATCCTATCCTCTATCCTATCCAATCCTATATCCTATCCTCTATCCTATCCTATCCTCTATCCTATCCTATCCTCTATCCGATCCTATCTTCTATCCTATCCTATCATCTATCCTATCCTCTATCGTATCCTATCCTCTATCCTATCCGATCCTCTATCTTATCCTATCCTCTATAGTATCCTATCCTCTATCCTATTCTATATTCTATCCTATCCTATCCTCTATCCTATACTATCCTCTATAATATCCTATCCTCTATCGTATTCTATCCTCTATCCTATCCTATCCTCTATCCTATCCGATCCTCTATCCTATCATATCCTCTATCCTATTCTATCCTCTATCCTATCCTATCCTCTATCCTATCCTATCCTCTATCCTATCCTATCCTCTATCCTATCCTATCCTCTACCCTATCCTATCCTCTATCCTATCCTATCCTCTATCCTATCCTATCCTCTATCCTATACAATCCACTATCCTATACTATCCTCTATCCTATCATATCCTCTATCCTATACAATCCACTATCCTATCCTCTATCCTATCCTCTATCCTATCCTATCCTCTATCCTATCCTATCTTCTATCCTATCCTATCATCTATCCTATCCTCTATCGTATCCTATCCTCTATCCTATCCAATCCTATATCCTATCCTCTATCCTATCCTATCCTCTATCCTATCCTATCCTCTATCCTATCCTATCCTCTATCCTATCCTATCCTCTATCCTATCCTATCCTCTATCCTATCCTATCCTCTATCCTATCCTATCCTCTATCCTATCCTATCCTCTATCCTATCCTATCCTCTATAATATCCTATCCTCTATCGTATTCTATCCTCTATCCTATCCTATCCTCTATCCTATCCGATCCTCTATCCTATCCTATCCTATCCTCTATCTTATAATATCCTCTATCCTATCCTATCCTCTATCCTATCCTATCCTCTATCCTATCCTATCCTCTATCCTATCCTATCCTCTATCCTATCCTATCCTCTATCCTATCCTATCCTCTATCCTATCCTATCCTCTATCCTATCATATCCTCTATGCTATCCTATCCTCTATCCTATACTATCCTCTATCCTATCCTATCCTCTATCCTATCCTATCCTCTATGCTATCCTATCCTCTATCCTATACTATCCTCTATCCTATCCTATCCTCTATCCTATCCAATCACCTATCCGATCCTCTATCCTATCCTTTCCTCTATCCTATACTATCCTCAATCCTGTCCTATCCTCTATCCTATCCTATCCTCAACCCTATCCAATCCCCTATCCGATCCTCTATCCTATCATATCCTCTATCCTATCCTATCCTCTATCCTATCCTATCCTTTATCCTATCCTATCCTCTATCCTCTATCCTATCCTATCCTATCCTCTATCCTATCCTATCCTCTATCCTATACTATCCTCTATCCTATCCTATCCTCTATCCTATCCTATCCTCTATCCTATCCTATCCTCTATCCTATCCTATCCTCTATCCTATCCTATTCTCTATCCTATCCTATCCTCTATCCTATACTATCCTCTATCCTATCCCATCCTCTATCCTATCCAATCACCTATCCGATCCTCTATCCTATCCTTTCCTCTATCCTATCCTATCATCAATCCTATTCTATCCTCTATCCTATCCTATCCTCTATCCTATCCTATCCTCTATCCTATCCTATCCTATCCTCTATCCTATCCTATCCTATCCTCTATCCTATCCTATCCTCTATCCTATCTTATCCTCTATCCTATCCTATCCTCTATAATATCGTATCCTCTATCCAATCCTATACTCTATCCTATCCTATCCTATCCTCTATCTTATAATATCCTCTATCCTATCCTATCCTCTATCCTATCCTATCCTCTATTCTATCCTATCCTCTATCCTATCCTATCCTCTATCCTATCCTATCCTCTATCCTATCCTATCCTCTATCCTATCCTATCCTATCCTCTATCCTATCCTATCCTATCCTCTATCCTATCCTATCCTCTTATCCTATCTTATCCTCTATCCTATCCTATCCTCTATAATATCGTATCCTCTATCCAATCCTATACTCTATCCTATCCTATCCTATCCTCTATCTTATAATATCCTCTATCCTATCCTATCCTCTATCCTATCCTATCCTCTATTCTATCCTACCCTCTATCCTATCCTATCCTCTATCCTATCCTATCCTCTATCCTATCCTATCCTCTATCCTATTCTATCCTCTATCCTATCCTATCCTCTATCCTATCCTCTATCCTATCCTCTATCCTATCCTCTATCCTATCCTATCATCTATCCTATCCTATCCTCTATCCTATCCTATCCTCTATCCTATCCTCTCATCTAATCTATCCACTATCGTATTCTATCCTCTACCCTATCCAATCCTATATCCTATCCTCTATCCAATCCAATCCTCTATCCTATCCTATCCTCTATCCTATCCTATTATCTATCCTATCCTATCCTCTATCCTATCCTATCCTCTATAATATCCTATCCTCTATCGTATCCTATCCTCTATCCTATCCTATCCTGTATCCTATCCGATCCTCTATCCTATCATATCCTCTATCCTATCCCATCCTCTATCCTATCCTGTCCTCTATCCTATCCTATCCTCTATCCTATCCGATCCTCTATCCTATCATATCCTCTATCCTATCCTATCCTCTATCCTATCCTGTCCTCTATCCTATCCTATCCTCTATCCTATCCTATCCTCAATCCTATCCTCTATCCTCTATCCTATCTTATCCTCTATCCTATCCTATCCTCTATAATATCCTATCCTCTATCCTATCCTATCCTCAATCCTATCCTATCCTCTATCCTATCATATCCTCTATCCTATCCTCTATCCTATCCTCTATCCTATCCTCTATCCTATCCTATCATCTATCCTATCCTATCCTCTATCCTATCCTCTCATCTAATCTATCCACTATCGTATTCTATCCTCTATCCTATCCAATCCTATATCCTATCCTCTATCCAATCCAATCCTCTATCCTATCCTATCCTCTATCCTATCCTATTATCTATCCTATCCCATCCTCTATCCTATCCTATCCTCTATAATATCCTATCCTCTATCGTATCCTATCCTCCATCCTATCCTATCCTCTATCCTATCCTATCCTCTATCCTATCCTATCCTCTATCCTATCCTATCCTATCCTCTATCCTTTCCTATCCTCTATCCTATCTTATCCTCTATCCTATCCTATCCTCTATCCTATCCTATCCTCTATCCTATCCTATCCTCTATCCTATACTATCCTCTATCCTATCCTATCCTCTATCCTATACAATCCACTATCCTATACTATCCTCTATCCTATCATATCCTCTATCCTATACAATCCACTATCCTATCCTCTATCCTATCCTCTATCCTATCCTATCCTCTATCCTATCCTATCTTCTATCCTATCCTATCATCTATCCTATCCTCTATCGTATCCTATCCTCTATCCTATCCAATCCTATATCCTATCCTCTATCCTATCCTATCCTCTATCCTATCCTATCCTCTATCCTATCCTATCCTCTATCCTATCCTATCCTCTATCCTATCCTATCCTCTATCCTATCCTATCCTCTATCCTATCCTATCCTCTATCCTATCCTATCCTCTATCCTATCCTATCCTCTATCCTATCCTATCCTCTATAATATCCTATCCTCTATCGTATTCTATCCTCTATCCTATCCTATCCTCTATCCTATCCGATCCTCTATCCTATAATATCCTCTATCCTATCCTATCCTCTATCCTATCCGATCATCTATCCTATCATATCCCCTATCCTATCCTATCCTCTATCCTATCCTATCTTCTATCCTATCCTATCATCTATCCTATCCTCTATCGTATCCTATCCTCTATCCTATCCGATCCTCTATCTTATCCTATCCTCTATAGTATCCTATCCTCTATCCTATTCTATATTCTATCCTATCCTATCCTCTATCCTATACTATCCTCTATAATATCCTATCCTCTATCGTATTCTATCCTCTATCCTATCCTATCCTCTATCCTATCCGATCCTCTATCCTATCATATCCTCTATCCTATTCTATCCTCTATCCTATCCGATCCTCTATCCTATCCTATCCTCTATCCTATCCTATCCTCTATCCTATCCTATCCTCTACCCTATCCTATCCTCTATCCTATCCTATCCTCTATCCTATCCTATCCTCTATCCTATACAATCCACTATCCTATACTATCCTCTATCCTATCATATCCTCTATCCTATACAATCCACTATCCTCTATCCTATCCTATCCTCTATCCTATCCTATCTTCTATCCTATCCTATCATCTCTCCTATCCTCTATCGTATCCTATCCTCTATCCTATCCAATCCTATATCCTATCCTCTATCCTATCCTATCCTCTATCCTATCCTATCCTCTATCCTATCCTATCCTCTATCCTATCCTATCCTCTATCCTATCCTATCCTCTATCCTATCCTATCCTCTATCCTATCCTATCCTCTATCCTATCCTATCCTCTATAATATCCTATCCTCTATCGTATTCTATCCTCTATCCTATCCTATCCTCTATCCTATCCGATCCTCTATCCTATCCTATCCTATCCTCTATCTTATAATATCCTCTATCCTATCCGATCCTCTATCCTATCCTATCCTATCCTCTATCTTATAATATCCTCTATCCTATCCTATCCTCTATCCTATCCTATCCTCTATCCTATCCTATCCTCTATCCTATCCTATCCTCTATCCTATCCTATCCTCTATCCTATCCTATCCTCTATCCTATCCTATCCTCTATCCTATCATATCCTCTATGCTATCCTATCCTCTATCCTATACTATCCTCTATCCTATCCTATCCTCTATCCTATCCTATCCTCTATCCTATCCTATCCTCTATCCTATCCTATTCTCTATCCTATCCTATCCTCTATCCTATACTATCCTCTATCCTATCCCATCCTCTATCCTATCCAATCACCTATCCGATCCTCTATCCTATCCTTTCCTCTATCCTATCCTATCATCAATCCTATTCTATCCTCTATCCTATCCTATCCTCTATCCTATCCTATCCTCTATCCTATCCTATCCTCTATCCTATCCTATCCTATCCTCTATCCTATCCTATCCTATCCTCTATCCTATCCTATCCTCTATCCTATCTTATCCTCTATCCTATCCTATCCTCTATAATATCGTATCCTCTATCCAATCCTATACTCTATCCTATCCTATCCTATCCTCTATCTTATAATATCCTCTATCCTATCCTATCCTCTATCCTATCCTATCCTCTATTCTATCCTATCCTCTATCCTATCCTATCCTCTATCCTATCCTATCCTCTATCCTATCCTATCCTCTATCCTATCCTATCCTATCCTCTATCCTATCCTATCCTCTATAATATCCTATCCTCTATCGTATTCTATCCTCTATCCTATCCTATCCTCTATCCTATCCGATCCTCTATCCTATCATATCCTCTATCCTATCCTATCCTCTATCCTATCCGATCCTCTATCCTATCATATCCTCTATCCTATCCTATCCTCTATCCTATCCTATCTTCTATCCTATCCTATCATCTATCCTATCCTCTATCGTATCCTATCCTCTATCCTATCCGATCCTCTATCTTATCCTATCCTCTATAGTATCCTATCCTCTATCCTATTCTATATTCTATCCTATCCTATCCTCTATCCTATACTATCCTCTATAATATCCTATCCTCTATCGTATTCTATCCTCTATCCTATCCTATCCTCTATCCTATCCGATCCTCTATCCTATCATATCCTCTATCCTATTCTATCCTCTATCCTATCCTATCCTCTATCCTATCCTATCCTCTATCCTATCCTATCCTCTATCCTATCCTATCCTCTACCCTATCCTATCCTCTATCCTATCCTATCCTCTATCCTATCCTATCCTCTATCCTATACAATCCACTATCCTATACTATCCTCTATCCTATCATATCCTCTATCCTATACAATCCACTATCCTATCCTCTATCCTATCCTCTATCCTATCCTATCCTCTATCCTATCCTATCTTCTATCCTATCCTATCATCTATCCTATCCTCTATCGTATCCTATCCTCTATCCTATCCAATCCTATATCCTATCCTCTATCCTATCCTATCCTCTATCCTATCCTATCCTCTATCCTATCCTATCCTCTATCCTATCCTATCCTCTATCCTATCCTATCCTCTATCCTATCCTATCCTCTATCCTATCCTATCCTCTATCCTATCCTATCCTCTATCCTATCCTATCCTCTATCCTATCCTATCCTCTATAATATCCTATCCTCTATCGTATTCTATCCTCTATCCTATCCTATCCTCTATCCTATCCGATCCTCTATCCTATCCTATCCTATCCTCTATCTTATAATATCCTCTATCCTATCCTATCCTCTATCCTATCCTATCCTCTATCCTATCCTATCCTCTATCCTATCCTATCCTCTATCCTATCCTATCCTCTATCCTATCCTATCCTCTATCCTATCCTATCCTCTATCCTATCATATCCTCTATGCTATCCTATCCTCTATCCTATACTATCCTCTATCCTATCCTATCCTCTATCCTATCCTATCCTCTATGCTATCCTATCCTCTATCCTATACTATCCTCTATCCTATCCTATCCTCTATCCTATCCAATCACCTATCCGATCCTCTATCCTATCCTTTCCTCTATCCTATACTATCCTCAATCCTGTCCTATCCTCTATCCTATCCTATCCTCAACCCTATCCAATCCCCTATCCGATCCTCTATCCTATCATATCCTCTATCCTATCCTATCCTCTATCCTATCCTATCCTTTATCCTATCCTATCCTCTATCCTCTATCCTATCCTATCCTATCCTCTATCCTATCCTATCCTCTATCCTATACTATCCTCTATCCTATCCTATCCTCTATCCTATCCTATCCTCTATCCTATCCTATCCTCTATCCTATCCTATTCTCTATCCTATCCTATCCTCTATCCTATACTATCCTCTATCCTATCCCATCCTCTATCCTATCCAATCACCTATCCGATCCTCTATCCTATCCTTTCCTCTATCCTATCCTATCATCAATCCTATTCTATCCTCTATCCTATCCTATCCTCTATCCTATCCTATCCTCTATCCTATCCTATCCTATCCTCTATCCTATCCTATCCTATCCTCTATCCTATCCTATCCTCTATCCTATCTTATCCTCTATCCTATCCTATCCTCTATAATATCGTATCCTCTATCCAATCCTATACTCTATCCTATCCTATCCTATCCTCTATCTTATAATATCCTCTATCCTATCCTATCCTCTATCCTATCCTATCCTCTATTCTATCCTATCCTCTATCCTATCCTATCCTCTATCCTATCCTATCCTCTATCCTATCCTATCCTCTATCCTATCCTATCCTATCCTCTATCCTATCCTATCCTATCCTCTATCCTATCCTATCCTATCCTCTATCCTATCCTATCCTCTTATCCTATCTTATCCTCTATCCTATCCTATCCTCTATAATATCGTATCCTCTATCCAATCCTATACTCTATCCTATCCTATCCTATCCTCTATCTTATAATATCCTCTATCCTATCCTATCCTCTATCCTATCCTATCCTCTATTCTATCCTACCCTCTATCCTATCCTATCCTCTATCCTATCCTATCCTCTATCCTATCCTATCCTCTATCCTATTCTATCCTCTATCCTATCCTATCCTCTATCCTATCCTCTATCCTATCCTCTATCCTATCCTCTATCCTATCCTATCATCTATCCTATCCTATCCTCTATCCTATCCTATCCTCTATCCTATCCTCTCATCTAATCTATCCACTATCGTATTCTATCCTCTATCCTATCCAATCCTATATCCTATCCTCTATCCAATCCAATCCTCTATCCTATCCTATCCTCTATCCTATCCTATTATCTATCCTATCCTATCCTCTATCCTATCCTATCCTCTATAATATCCTATCCTCTATCGTATCCTATCCTCTATCCTATCCTATCCTCTATCCTATCCGATCCTCTATCCTATCATATCCTCTATCCTATCCTATCCTCTATCCTATCCTGTCCTCTATCCTATCCTATCCTCTATCCTATCCGATCCTCTATCCTATCATATCCTCTATCGTATCCTATCCTCTATCCTATCCTGTCCTCTATCCTATCCTATCCTCTATCCTATCCTATCCTCAATCCTATCCTCTATCCTCTATCCTATCTTATCCTCTATCCTATCCTATCCTCTATAATATCCTATCCTCTATCCTATCCTATCCTCAATCCTATCCTATCCTCTATCCTATCATATCCTCTATCCTATCCTCTATCCTATCCTCTATCCTATCCTCTATCCTATCCTATCATCTATCCTATCCTATCCTCTATCCTATCCTCTCATCTAATCTATCCACTATCGTATTCTATCCTCTATCCTATCCAATCCTATATCCTATCCTCTATCCAATCCAATCCTCTATCCTATCCTATCCTCTATCCTATCCTATTATCTATCCTATCCTATCCTCTATCCTATCCTATCCTCTATAATATCCTATCCTCTATCGTATCCTATCCTCCATCCTATCCTATCCTCTATCCTATCCTATCCTCTATCCTATCCTATCCTCTATCCTATCCTATCCTATCCTCTATCCTTTCCTATCCTCTATCCTATCTTATCCTCTATCCTATCCTATCCTCTATCCTATCCTATCCTCTATCCTATCCTATCCTCTATCCTATACTATCCTCTATCCTATCCTATCCTCTATCCTATACAATCCACTATCCTATACTATCCTCTATCCTATCATATCCTCTATCCTATACAATCCACTATCCTATCCTCTATCCTATCCTCTATCCTATCCTATCCTCTATCCTATCCTATCTTCTATCCTATCCTATCATCTATCCTATCCTCTATCGTATCCTATCCTCTATCCTATCCAATCCTATATCCTATCCTCTATCCTATCCTATCCTCTATCCTATCCTATCCTCTATCCTATCCTATCCTCTATCCTATCCTATCCTCTATCCTATCCTATCCTCTATCCTATCCTATCCTCTATCCTATCCTATCCTCTATCCTATCCTATCCTCTATCCTATCCTATCCTCTATAATATCCTATCCTCTATCGTATTCTATCCTCTATCCTATCCTATCCTCTATCCTATCCGATCCTCTATCCTATAATATCCTCTATCCTATCCTATCCTCTATCCTATCCGATCATCTATCCTATCATATCCTCTATCCTATCCTATCCTCTATCCTATCCTATCTTCTATCCTATCCTATCATCTATCCTATCCTCTATCGTATCCTATCCTCTATCCTATCCGATCCTCTATCTTATCCTATCCTCTATAGTATCCTATCCTCTATCCTATTCTATATTCTATCCTATCCTATCCTCTATCCTATACTATCCTCTATAATATTCTATCCTCTATCGTATTCTATCCTCTATCCTATCCTATCCTCTATCCTATCCGATCCTCTATCCTATCATATCCTCTATCCTATTCTATCCTCTATCCTATCCTATCCTCTATCCTATCCTATCCTCTATCCTATCCTATCCTCTATCCTATCCTATCCTCTACCCTATCCTATCCTCTATCCTATCCTATCCTCTATCCTATCCTATCCTCTATCCTATACAATCCACTATCCTATACTATCCTCTATCCTATCATATCCTCTATCCTATACAATCCACTATCCTATCCTCTATCCTATCCTCTATCCTATCCTATCCTCTATCCTATCCTATCTTCTATCCTATCCTATCATCTCTCCTATCCTCTATCGTATCCTATCCTCTATCCTATCCAATCCTATATCCTATCCTCTATCCTATCCTATCCTCTATCCTATCCTATCCTCTATCCTATCCTATCCTCTATCCTATCCTATCCTCTATCCTATCCTATCCTCTATCCTATCCTATCCTCTATCCTATCCTATCCTCTATCCTATCCTATCCTCTATAATATCCTATCCTCTATCGTATTCTATCCTCTATCCTATCCTATCCTCTATCCTATCCGATCCTCTATCCTCTATCCTATCCTATCCTCTATCTTATAATATCCTCTATCCTATCCGATCCTCTATCCTATCCTATCCTATCCTCTATCTTATAATATCCTCTATCCTATCCTATCCTCTATCCTATCCTATCCTCTATCCTATCCTATCCTCTATCCTATCCTATCCTCTATCCTATCCTATCCTCTATCCTATCCTATCCTCTATCCTATCCTATCCTCTATCCTATCATATCCTCTATGCTATCCTATCCTCTATCCTATACTATCCTCTATCCTATCCTATCCTCTATCCTATCCTATCCTCTATCCTATCCTATCCTCTATCCTATCCTATTCTCTATCCTATCCTATCCTCTATCCTATACTATCCTCTATCCTATCCCATCCTCTATCCTATCCAATCACCTATCCGATCCCCTATCCTATCCTTTCCTCTATCCTATCCTATCATCAATCCTATTCTATCCTCTATCCTATCCTATCCTCTATCCTATCCTATCCTCTATCCTATCCTATCCTCTATCCTATCCTATCCTATCCTCTATCCTATCCTATCCTATCCTCTATCCTATCCTATCCTCTATCCTATCTTATCCTCTATCCTATCCTATCCTCTATAATATCGTATCCTCTATCCAATCCTATACTCTATCCTATCCTATCCTATCCTCTATCTTATAATATCCTCTATCCTATCCTATCCTCTATCCTATCCTATCCTCTATTCTATCCTATCCTCTATCCTATCCTATCCTCTATCCTATCCTATCCTCTATCCTATCCTATCCTCTATCCTATCCTATCCTATCCTCTATCCTATCCTATCCTATCCTCTATCCTATCCTATCCTCTATCCTATCTTATCCTCTATCCTATCCTATCCTCTATAATATCGTATCCTCTATCCAATCCTATACTCTATCCTATCCTATCCTATCCTCTATCTTATAATATCCTCTATCCTATCCTATCCTCTATCCTATCCTATCCTCTATTCTATCCTATCCTCTATCCTATACTATCCTCTATCCTATCCTATCCTCTATCCTATACAATCCACTATCCTATACTATCCTCTATCCTATCATATCCTCTATCCTATACAATCCACTATCCTATCCTCTATCCTATCCTCTATCCTATCCTATCCTCTATCCTATCCTATCTTCTATCCTATCCTATCATCTATCCTATCCTCTATCGTATCCTATCCTCTATCCTATCCAATCCTATATCCTATCCTCTATCCTATCCTATCCTCTATCCTATCCTATCCTCTATCCTATCCTATCCTCTATCCTATCCTATCCTCTATCCTATCCTATCCTCTATCCTATCCTATCCTCTATCCTATCCTATCCTCTATCCTATCCTATCCTCTATCCTATCCTATCCTCTATAATATCCTATCCTCTATCGTATTCTATCCTCTATCCTATCCTATCCTCTATCCTATCCGATCCTCTATCCTATAATATCCTCTATCCTATCCTATCCTCTATCCTATCCGATCATCTATCCTATCATATCCTCTATCCTATCCTATCCTCTATCCTATCCTATCTTCTATCCTATCCTATCATCTATCCTATCCTCTATCGTATCCTATCCTCTATCCTATCCGATCCTCTATCTTATCCTATCCTCTATAGTATCCTATCCTCTATCCTATTCTATATTCTATCCTATCCTATCCTCTATCCTATACTATCCTCTATAATATTCTATCCTCTATCGTATTCTATCCTCTATCCTATCCTATCCTCTATCCTATCCGATCCTCTATCCTATCATATCCTCTATCCTATTCTATCCTCTATCCTATCCTATCCTCTATCCTATCCTATCCTCTATCCTATCCTATCCTCTATCCTATCCTATCCTCTACCCTATCCTATCCTCTATCCTATCCTATCCTCTATCCTATCCTATCCTCTATCCTATACAATCCACTATCCTATACTATCCTCTATCCTATCATATCCTCTATCCTATACAATCCACTATCCTATCCTCTATCCTATCCTCTATCCTATCCTATCCTCTATCCTATCCTATCTTCTATCCTATCCTATCATCTCTCCTATCCTCTATCGTATCCTATCCTCTATCCTATCCAATCCTATATCCTATCCTCTATCCTATCCTATCCTCTATCCTATCCTATCCTCTATCCTATCCTATCCTCTATCCTATCCTATCCTCTATCCTATCCTATCCTCTATCCTATCCTATCCTCTATCCTATCCTATCCTCTATCCTATCCTATCCTCTATAATATCCTATCCTCTATCGTATTCTATCCTCTATCCTATCCTATCCTCTATCCTATCCGATCCTCTATCCTCTATCCTATCCTATCCTCTATCTTATAATATCCTCTATCCTATCCGATCCTCTATCCTATCCTATCCTATCCTCTATCTTATAATATCCTCTATCCTATCCTATCCTCTATCCTATCCTATCCTCTATCCTATCCTATCCTCTATCCTATCCTATCCTCTATCCTATCCTATCCTCTATCCTATCCTATCCTCTATCCTATCCTATCCTCTATCCTATCATATCCTCTATGCTATCCTATCCTCTATCCTATACTATCCTCTATCCTATCCTATCCTCTATCCTATCCTATCCTCTATCCTATCCTATCCTCTATCCTATCCTATTCTCTATCCTATCCTATCCTCTATCCTATACTATCCTCTATCCTATCCCATCCTCTATCCTATCCAATCACCTATCCGATCCTCTATCCTATCCTTTCCTCTATCCTATCCTATCATCAATCCTATTCTATCCTCTATCCTATCCTATCCTCTATCCTATCCTATCCTCTATCCTATCCTATCCTCTATCCTATCCTATCCTATCCTCTATCCTATCCTATCCTATCCTCTATCCTATCCTATCCTCTATCCTATCTTATCCTCTATCCTATCCTATCCTCTATAATATCGTATCCTCTATCCAATCCTATACTCTATCCTATCCTATCCTATCCTCTATCTTATAATATCCTCTATCCTATCCTATCCTCTATCCTATCCTATCCTCTATTCTATCCTATCCTCTATCCTATCCTATCCTCTATCCTATCCTATCCTCTATCCTATCCTATCCTCTATCCTATCCTATCCTATCCTCTATCCTATCCTATCCTATCCTCTATCCTATCCTATCCTCTATCCTATCTTATCCTCTATCCTATCCTATCCTCTATAATATCGTATCCTCTATCCAATCCTATACTCTATCCTATCCTATCCTATCCTCTATCTTATAATATCCTCTATCCTATCCTATCCTCTATCCTATCCTATCCTCTATTCTATCCTATCCTCTATCCTATCCTATCCTCTATCCTATCCTATCCTCTATCCTATCCTATCCTCTATCCTATCCTATCCTATCCTCTATCCTATCCTATCCTATCCTCTATCCTATCCTATCCTCTTATCCTATCTTATCCTCTATCCTATCCTATCCTCTATAATATCGTATCCTCTATCCAATCCTATACTCTATCCTATCCTATCCTATCCTCTATCTTATAATATCCTCTATCCTATCCTATCCTCTATCCTATCCTATCCTCTATTCTATCCTACCCTCTATCCTATCCTATCCTCTATCCTATCCTATCCTCTATCCTATCCTATCCTCTATCCTATTCTATCCTCTATCCTATCCTATCCTCTATCCTATCCTCTATCCTATCCTCTATCCTATCCTCTATCCTATCCTATCATCTATCCTATCCTATCCTCTATCCTATCCTATCCTCTATCCTATCCTCTCATCTAATCTATCCACTATCGTATTCTATCCTCTATCCTATCCAATCCTATATCCTATCCTCTATCCAATCCAATCCTCTATCCTATCCTATCCTCTATCCTATCCTATTATCTATCCTATCCTATCCTCTATCCTATCCTATCCTCTATAATATCCTATCCTCTATCGTATCCTATCCTCTATCCTATCCTATCCTCTATCCTATCCGATCCTCTATCCTATCATATCCTCTATCCTATCCTATCCTCTATCCTATCCTGTCCTCTATCCTATCCTATCCTCTATCCTATCCTATCCTCAATCCTATCCTCTATCCTCTATCCTATCTTATCCTCTATCCTATCCTATCCTCTATAATATCCTATCCTCTATCCTATCCTATCCTCAATCCTATCCTATCCTCTATCCTATCATATCCTCTATCCTATCCTCTATCCTATCCTCTATCCTATCCTCTATCCTATCCTATCATCTATCCTATCCTATCCTCTATCCTATCCTCTCATCTAATCTATCCACTATCGTATTCTATCCTCTATCCTATCCAATCCTATATCCTATCCTCTATCCAATCCAATCCTCTATCCTATCCTATCCTCTATCCTATCCTATTATCTATCCTATCCTATCCTCTATCCTATCCTATCCTCTATAATATCCTATCCTCTATCGTATCCTATCCTCTATCCTATCCTATCCTCTATCCTATCCTATCCTCTATCCTATCCTATCCTCTATCCTATCCTATCCTATCCTCTATCCTTTCCTATCCTCTATCCTATCTTATCCTCTATCCTATCCTATCCTCTATCCTATCCTATCCTCTATCCTATCCTATCCTCTATCCTATACTATCCTCTATCCTATCCTATCCTCTATCCTATACAATCCACTATCCTATACTATCCTCTATCCTATCATATCCTCTATCCTATACAATCCACTATCCTATCCTCTATCCTATCCTCTATCCTATCCTATCCTCTATCCTATCCTATCTTCTATCCTATCCTATCATCTATCCTATCCTCTATAGTATCCTATCCTCTATCCTATCCTCTATCCTATCCTATCCTCTATCCTATCCTATCCTCTATCCTATCCTATCCTCTATCCTATCCTATCCTCTATCCTATCCTATCCTCTATCCTATCCTATCCTCTATCCTATCCTATCCTCTATCCTATCCTATCCTCTATCCTATCCTATCCTCTATCCTATCCTATCCTCTATCCTATCCTATCCTCTATCCTATCCTATCCTCTATCCTATCCTATCCTCTATAATATCCTATCCTCTATCGTATTCTATCCTCTATCCTATCCTATCCTCTATCCTATCCGATCCTCTATCCTATCATATCCTCTATCCTATCCTATCCTCTATCCTATCCGATCCTCTATCCTATCATATCCTCTATCCTATCCTATCCTCTATCCTATCCTATCTTCTATCCTATCCTATCATCTACCCTATCCTCTATCGTATCCTATCCTCTATCCTATCCGATCCTCTATCTTATCCTATCCTCTATAGTATCCTATCCTCTATCCTATTCTATATTCTATCCTATCCTATCCTCTATCCTACACTATCCTCTATAATATCCTATCCTCTATCGTATTCTATCCTCTATCCTATCCTATCCTCTATCCTATCCGATCCTCTATCCTATCATATCCTCTATCCTATTCTATCCTCTATCCTATCCTATCCTCTATCCTATCCTATCCTCTATCCTATCCTATCCTCTATCCTATCCTATCCTCTACCCTATCCTATCCTCTATCCTATCCTATCCTCTATCCTATCCTATCCTCTATCCTATCCTATCCTCTATGCTATCCTATCCTCTATCCTATACTATCCTCTATCCTATCCTATCCTCTATCCTATCCAATCACCTATCCGATCCTCTATCCTATCCTTTCCTCTATCCTATACTATCCTCAATCCTATCCTATCCTCTATCCTATCCTATCCTCTATCCTATCCAATCCCCTATCCGATCCTCTATCCTATCATATCCTCTATCCTATCCTATCCTCTATCCTATCCTATCCTCTATCCTATCCTATCCTCTATCCTATCCTATCCTCTATCCTATCCTATCCTCTATCCTATCCTATCCTCTATCCTATCCTATCCTCTATCCTATCCTATCCTCTATCCTATCCTATCCTCTATCCTATCCTTTCCTCTATCCTATCCTATCATCAATCCTATTCTATCCTCTATCCTATCCTATCCTCTATCCTATTCTATACTCTATCCTATCCTATCCGCTATCCTATCCTCTATCCTATCCAATCCCCTATCCGATCCTCTATCCTATCATATCCTCTATCCTATCCTATCCTCTATCCTATCCTATCCTCTATCCTATCCTATCCTATCCTCTATCCTATCCTATCCCCTATCCTATCTTATCCTCTATCCTATCCTATCCTCTATCCTATCCTATCCTCTATCCTATCCTATCCTCTATCCTATACTATCCTCTATCCTATCCTATCCTCTATCCTATACGATCCACTATCCTATACTATCCTCTATCCTATCCTATCCTCTATCCTATACAATCCACTATCCTATCCTCTATCCTATCCTCTATCCTATCCTCTATCCTATCCTATCCTCTATCCTATCCTATCTTCTATCCTATCCTATCATCTATCCTATCCTCTATCCTATCCTATCCTCTATCCTATCCTATTCTCTATCCTATCCTATCCTCTATCCTATACTATCCTCTATCCTATCCCATCCTCTATCCTATCCAATCACCTATCCGATCCTCTATCCTATCCTTTCCTCTATCCTATCCTATCATCAATCCTATTCTATCCTCTATCCTATCCTATCCTCTATCCTATCCTATCCTCTATCCTATCCTATCCTATCCTCTATCCTATCCTATCCTATCCTCTATCCTATCCTATCCTCTATCCTATCTTATCCTCTATCCTATCCTATCCTCTATAATATCGTATCCTCTATCCAATCCTATACTCTATCCTATCCTATCCTATCCTCTATCTTATAATATCCTCTATCCTATCCTATCCTCTATCCTATCCTATCCTCTATCCTATCCTATCCTCTATCCTATCCTATCCTATCCTCTATCCTTTCCTATCCTCTATCCTATCTTATCCTCTATCCTATCCTATCCTCTATCCTATCCTATCCTCTATCCTATCCTATCCTCTATCCTATACTATCCTCTATCCTATCCTATCCTCTATCCTATACAATCCACTATCCTATACTATCCTCTATCCTATCATATCCTCTATCCTATACAATCCACTATCCTATCCTCTATCCTATCCTCTATCCTATCCTATCCTCTATCCTATCCTATCTTCTATCCTATCCTATCATCTATCCTATCCTCTATCGTATCCTATCCTCTATCCTATCCAATCCTATATCCTATCCTCTATCCTATCCTATCCTCTATCCTATCCTATCCTCTATCCTATCCTATCCTCTATCCTATCCTATCCTCTATCCTATCCTATCCTCTATCCTATCCTATCCTCTATCCTATCCTATCCTCTATCCTATCCTATCCTCTATCCTATCCTATCCTCTATCCTATCCTATCCTCTATCCTATCCGATCCTCTATCCTATCATATCCTCTATCCTATCCTATCCTCTATCCTATCCGATCCTCTATCCTATCATATCCTCTATCCTATCCTATCCTCTATCCTATCCTATCTTCTATCCTATCCTATCATCTATCCCATCCTCTATCGTATCCTATCCTCTATCCTATCCAATCCTATATCCTATCCTCTATCCTATCCTATCCTCTATCCTATCCTATCCTCTATCCTATCCTATCCTCTATCCTATCCTATCCTCTATCCTATCCTATCCTCTATCCTATCCTATCCTCTATCCTATCTTATCCTCTATCCTATCGTATCCTCTATCCTATACTATCCTCAATCCTATCCTATCCTCTATCCTATCCTATCCTCTATCCCATCCAATCACCTATCCGATCCTCTATCCTATCCAATCCTCTATCCTATACGATCACCTATCCGATCCTCCATCCTATCCTTTCCTCTATCCTATACTATCCTCAATCCTATCCTATCCTCTATTATATCCTATCCTCTATCCTATCCAATCCCCTATCCGATCCTCTATAATATCATATCCTCTATCCTATCCTATCCTCTATCCTATCCTATCCTATATCCTATCCTATCCTATCCTCTATCCTATCCTATCCTCTATCCTATCTTATCCTCTATCCTATCCTATCCTCTATAATATCCTATCCTCTATCCTATCCTATCCTCAATCCTATCCTATCCTCTATCCTATTCTATCCTCTATCCTATCCTATCCTCCATCCTATCCTATCCTCTATCCTATCCTATCCTCTATCCTATCCTATCCTCTATCCTATTCTATATTCTATCCTATTCTATATTCTATGCCATCCTATCCGATCCTCTATGTTTTCCTATCCTCATTCCTATCCTATCCTCTATCCTATCCTATCCTGTATCCTATCCAATCCCCTATCCTATCCGCTATCCTATCCTATCCTCTATCCTATCCTTTCCTCATTCCTATCCAATCCCCTATCCTATCCTCTATCCGATCCTATCCTCTATCCTATCCTATCCTCTATAATATCGTATCCTCTATCCTATCCAATCCCCTATCCTATCCTCTATCCGATCCTATCCTCTATCCTATCCTATCCTCTATAATATCGTATCCTCTATCCTATCCTATCCTATACTCTATACTATCCAATCCCCTATCCTATCCTCCATCCTATCCTATCCTCTATCGTATCCTATCCTCTATCCTATCCAATCCCCTATCCTATCCTCTATCCTATCCTATTCTTTATCCCATGCTCTATCCTATCCAATACCCTATCGTTTCCTCTATCCTATCCTATCCTCTATAATATCGTATCCTCTATCCTATCCTATCCTCTATTCTATCCAATCACCTATCCGATCCTCTATCCTATCCTTTCCTCTATCCTATCCTATCCTCAATCCTATCCTATCCTCTATCCTATCCTATCCTCTATCCTATACAATCCCCTATCCTATCCTCTATCCTATCATATCCTCTATCCTATCCTATCCTCTTTCCTATCCTATCATCTATCCTATTCTATCCTCTATCCTATCCTATCCTGAATCCTATCCTATCCTCTATCCTATCCTATCCTCTATCCTATCCAATCCCCTATCCTATCCTCTATCCTATCCTATCCTCTATCCTATCCTATCATCTATCCTATCCACTATCGTATCCTATCCTCTAACCTATCCAATCCTATATCCTATCCTATATCCTATCCTATCCTCTATCCTATCCTATCCTCTATAATATCATATCCTCTATCCTATCCTATCCAATCCCCTATCCGATCCTCTATCCTATCATATCCTCTATCCTATCCTATCCTCTATCCTATCCTATCCTCTATCCTATCCTATCCTCTATCCTATACAATCCCCTATCCTATCCTCTATCCTATCATATCCTCTATCCTATCCTATCCTCTTTCCTATCCTATCATCTATCCTATTCTATCCTCTATCCTATCCTATCCTGAATCCTATCCTATCCTCTATCCTATCCTATCCTCTATCCTATCCAATCCCCTATCCTATCCTCTATCCTATCCTATCCTCTATCCTATCCTATCATCTATCCTATCCACTATCGTATCCTATCCTCTAACCTATCCAATCCTATATCCTATCCTCTATCCTATCCTATCCTCTATCCTATCCTATCCTCTATAATATCATATCCTCTATCCTATCCTATCATCTATCCTATCCACTATCGTATCCTATCCTCTATCCTATCCAATCCCCTATCCTATCCTCTATCCGATCCTATCCTCTATCCTATCCTATCCTCTATAATATCGTATCCTCTATCCTATCCTATCCTATACTCTATCCTATCCAATCCCCTATCCTATCCTCAATCCTATCCTATCCTCTATCCTATCCTATCCCCTATCCTATCCAATCACCTATCCGATCCTCTATCCTATCCTTTCCTCTATCCTATACTATCCTCAATCCTATCCTATCCTCTATCCTATCCTATCCAATCCCCTATCCGATCCTCTATCCTATCATATCCTCTATCCTATCCTATCCTCTATCCTATCCTATCCTATCCTCTATCCTATCCTATCCTATCCTCTATCCTATTCTATCCTCTATCCTATCTTATCCTCTATCCTATCCTATCCTCTATAATATCCTATCCTCTATCCTATCCTATCCTCAATCCTATCCGATCCTCTATCTTTTCCTATCCTCATTCCTATCCTATCCTCTATCCTATCCTATCCTGTATCCTATCCAATCCCCTATCCTACCCGCTATCCTATCCTATCCTCTATCCTATCCTTTCCTCTATCCTATCCAATCCCCTATCATATCCTCTATCCGATCCTATCCTCTATCCTATCCTATCCTCTATAATATCGTATCCTCTATCCTATCCTATCCTATACTCTTTCCTATCCAATCCCCTATCCCAGCCTCAATCCTATCCTATCCTCTATCCTATCCTATCCTCTATCCTATCCTATCCTCTATCCTATCTTATCCTCTATCCTATCCTATCCTCTATCCTATACTATCCTCAATCCTATCCTATCCTCTATCCTATCCTATCCTCTATCCCATCCAATCACCTATCCGATCCTCTATCCTATCCTTTCCTCTATCCTATACTATCCTCAATCTTATCCTATCCTCTATCCTATCCTATTCTCTATCCTATCCTATCCTCTATCCTATCCAATACTCTATCCTATCTTATCCTCTATCCTATCCTATCCTCTATAATATCCTATCCTCTATCCTATCCTATCCTCAATCCTATCCTATCCTCTATCCTATTCTATCCTCTATCCTATCCTATCCTCCATCCTATCCTATCCTCTATCCTATCCTATCCTCTATCCTATCCTATCCTCTATCCTATTCTATATTCTATGCCATCCTATCCGATCCTCTATGTTTTCCTATCCTCATTCCTATCCTATCCTCTATCCTATCCTATCCTGTATCCTATCCAATCCCCTATCCTATCCGCTATCCTATCCTATCCTCTATCCTATCCTTTCCTCATTCCTATCCAATCCCATATCCTATCCTCTATCCGATCCTATCCTCTATCCTATCCTATCCTCTATAATATCGTATCCTCTATCCTATCCAATCCCCTATCCTATCCTCTATCCGATCCTATCCTCTATCCTATCCTATCCTCTATAATATCGTATCCTCTATCCTATCCTATCCTATACTCTATACTATCCAATCCCCTATCCTATCCTCCATCCTATCCTATCCTCTATCGTATCCTATCCTCTATCCTATCCAATCCCTTATCCTATCCTCTATCCTATCCTATTCATTATCCCATGCTCTATCCTATCCAATACCCTATCGTTTCCTCTATCCTATCCTATCCTCTATAATATCGTATCCTCTATCCTATCCTATCCTCTATCCTATCCAATCACCTATCCGATCCTCTATCCTATCCTTTCCTCTATCCTATCCTATCCTCAATCCTATCCTATCATCTATCCTATCCTATCCTCTATCCTATCCAATCCCCTATCCTATCCTCTATCCTATCCTATCCTCTATCGTATCCTATCCTCTATCCTATCCAATCCTATATCCTATCCTATCCGCTATCCTATCCCATCCTCTATCCTATCCTATCCTCTATCCTATCCTATCCTCTATAATATCCTATCCTCTATCCTATCCTATCCTCTATCCTATCCTATCCTCTATCCTATCCTACCCTCTATCCTATCCTATCCTCTATCCTATCCTATCCTCTATCCTATCCTATCCTCTATCCTATCCTATCCTCTATCCTATCCAATCCCCTAACCTATCCTCTATCCTATCCTCTATCGTCTCCTGTCCTCTATCCTATACAATCCCCTATCCTATCCTCTATCCTATCCAATCCCCTATCCGATCCTCTATAGTATCCTATCCTCTATCCTATTGTATATTCTATCGTACCCTATCCTCTATCCTATACTATGCTCTATACTATCATATCCTCTATCCTATCCTATCCTCTATCCTATCCTATCCTCTATCCTATCCTATCCTCTATCCTATCCTATCCTCAATCCTATCCTATCCTCTATCCTATCCTATCCTCTATCCTATCCAATCCCCTATCCTATCATCTATCCTATCCTATCCTCTATCGTATCCTATCCTATATCCTCTATCCTATCCTATCCTCTATCCTATCCTATCCTCTATCCTATCCTATCCTCTATCCTATACTATCCTCTATCCTATCCTATCCTCTATCCTATCCTATCCTCTATCCTATCCTATCCTCTATCCTATCCAATCACCTATCCGATCCTCTATCCTATCCTTTGCTCTATCCTATACTATCCTCAATCCTATCCTATTTTCTATCCTATCCTATCCTCTATCCTATCCAATCCCCTATCCGATCCTCTATCCTATCATATCCTCTATCCTATCCTATTCTCTATCCTATAAAATCCTATATCCTATCCTATCCGCTATCCTATCCTATCCTCAATCCTATCCTATCCTCTATCCTATCCTGTCCTCTATCCTATCCTATCATCTATCCTATCCACTATCGTATCCTATCCTCTATCCTATCCAATCCTATATCCTATCCTCTATCCTATCCTATCCTCTATCCTATCCTATCCTCTATCCTATCCTATCCTCAATCCTATCCTATCCTCTATCCTATCCTATCCTCTATCCTATCCAATCCCCTATCCTATCATCTATCCTATCCTATCCTCTATCGTATCCTATCCTCTATCCTCTATCCTATCCTATCCTCTATCCTATCCTATCCTCTATCCTATCCTATCCTCAATCCTATCCTATCCTCTATCCTATCCTATCCTCTATCCTATCCAATCACCTATCCGATCCTCTATCCTATCCTTTGCTCTATCCTATACTATCCTCAATCCTATCCTATCCTCTATCCTATCCTATCCTCTATCCTATCCAATCCCCTACCCGATCCTCTATCCTATCATATCCTCTATCCTATCCTATTCTCTATCCTATAAAATCCTATATCCTATCCTATCCGCTATCCTATCCTATCCTCAATCCTATCCTATCCTCTATCCTATCCTGTCCTCTATCCTATCCTATCATCTATCCTATCCACTATCGTATCCTATCCTCTATCCTATCCAATCCTATATCCTATCCTCTATCCTATCCTATCCTCTATAATATCCTATCCTCTATCGTATCCTATCCTCTATCCTATCCTATCCTCTATCCTATCCTATCCTCTATCGTATCATATCCTCTATCCTATCCTATCGTCTAACCTATCCTATCCTCTATCGTCTCCTGTCCTCTATCCTATACAATCCACTATCCTATCCTCTATCCTATCCTCTATCCTATCCTATCCTCTATCCTATCCTATCTTCTATCCTATCCTATCATGTACCCTATCTACTATCGTATCCTATCCTCTATCCTATCCAATCCTATATCCTATCCTCTATCCTATCCTATCCTCTATCCTATCCTATCCTCTATCCTATCCTATCCTCTATCCTATCCTATCCTCTATCCTATCCTATCCTCTATCCTATCCTATCCTCTATCCTATCCTATCCTCTATCCTATCCTATCCTCTATCCTATCCTATCCTCTATCCTATCCTATCCTCTATCCTATCCTATCCTCTATCCTATCCTATCCTCTATAATATCCTATCCTCTATCGTATCCTATCCTCTATCCTATCCTATCCTCTATCCTATCCGATCCTCTATCCTATCATATCCTCTATCCTATCCTATCCACTATCCTATCCTATCCTCTATCCTATCCTATCCTCTATCCTATCCTATCCTCTATCCTATCCAATCCTATATCCTATCCTCTATCCTATCCTATCCTCTATCCTATACTATCCTCTATCCTATCCTATCCTCTATCCTATCCTATCCTCTATCCTATCCTATCCTCTATCCTATCCAATCACCTATCCGATCCTCTATCCTATCCTTTGCTCTATCCTATACTATCCTCAATCCTATCCTATCCTCTATCCTATCCTATCCTCTATCCTATCCAATCCCCTATCCGATCCTCTATCCTATCATATCCTCTATCCTATCCTATTCTCTATCCTATAAAATCCTATATCCTATCCTATCCGCTATCCTATCCTATCCTCAATCCTATCCTATCCTCTATCCTATCCTGTCCTCTATCCTATCCTATCATCTATCCTATCCACTATCGTATCCTATCCTCTATCCTATCCAATCCTATATCCTATCCTCTATCCTATCCTATCCTCTATCCTATCCTATCCTCTATCCTATCCTATCCTCAATCCTATCCTATCCTCTATCCTATCCTATCCTCTATCCTATCCAATCCCCTATCCTATCATCTATCCTATCCTATCCTCTATCGTATCCTATCCTCTATCCTCTATCCTATCCTATCCTCTATCCTATCCTATCCTCTATCCTATCCTATCCTCAATCCTATCCTATCCTCTATCCTATCCTATCCTCTATCCTATCCAATCACCTATCCGATCCTCTATCCTATCCTTTGCTCTATCCTATACTATCCTCAATCCTATCCTATCCTCTATCCTATCCTATCCTCTATCCTATCCAATCCCCTACCCGATCCTCTATCCTATCATATCCTCTATCCTATCCTATTCTCTATCCTATAAAATCCTATATCCTATCCTATCCGCTATCCTATCCTATCCTCAATCCTATCCTATCCTCTATCCTATCCTGTCCTCTATCCTATCCTATCATCTATCCTATCCACTATCGTATCCTATCCTCTATCCTATCCAATCCTATATCCTATCCTCTATCCTATCCTATCCTCTATAATATCCTATCCTCTATCGTATCCTATCCTCTATCCTATCCTATCCTCTATCCTATCCTATCCTCTATCGTATCATATCCTCTATCCTATCCTATCGTCTAACCTATCCTATCCTCTATCGTCTCCTGTCCTCTATCCTATACAATCCACTATCCTATCCTCTATCCTATCCTCTATCCTATCCTATCCTCTATCCTATCCTATCTTCTATCCTATCCTATCATGTACCCTATCTACTATCGTATCCTATCCTCTATCCTATCCAATCCTATATCCTATCCTCTATCCTATCCTATCCTCTATCCTATCCTATCCTCTATCCTATCCTATCCTCTATCCTATCCTATCCTCTATCCTATCCTATCCTCTATCCTATCCTATCCTCTATCCTATCCTATCCTCTATCCTATCCTATCCTCTATCCTATCCTATCCTCTATCCTATCCTATCCTCTATCCTATCCTATCCTCTATCCTATCCTATCCTCTATCCTATCCTATCCTCTATAATATCCTATCCTCTATCGTATCCTATCCTCTATCCTATCCTATCCTCTATCCTATCCGATCCTCTATCCTATCATATCCTCTATCCTATCCTATCCACTATCCTATCCTATCCTCTATCCTATCCTATCCTCTATCCTATCCTATCCTCTATCCTATCCAATCCTATATCCTATCCTCTATCCTATCCTATCCTCTATCCTATCCTTTCCTCTATCCTATCCAATCCCCTATTCTATCCTCTATCCTATCCTATCCTCTATCCTATCCTCTATCCTATCCTCTATAATATCCTCTATCCTATCCTCTATCCTATCCTCTATCCTATCCTCTATCCTATCCTATCCTATCCTATCCTCTATCCTATCCTATCCTCTATCCTATCCTATCCTCTATCCTATCCTATCCTCTATCCTATCCTATCCTCTATCCTATCCTATCCTCTATCCTATCCTATCCTCTATCCTATCCTATCCTCTATCCTATCCTATCCTCTATCCTATCCTATACTCTATCCTATCCTATCCTCTATAATATCCTATCCTCTATCGTATCCTATCCTCTATCCTATCCTATCCTCTATCCTATCCGATCCTCTATCCTATCATATCCTCTATCCTATCCTATCCACTATCCTATCCTATCCTCTATCCTATCCTATCCTCTATCCTATCCTATCCTCTATCCTATCCAATCCTATATCCTATCCTCTATCCTATCCTATCCTATCCTGTATCCTATCCTATCCTCTATCCTATCCTATCCTCTATCCTCTCCTATCCTCTATCCTATCCAATCCTATATCCTATCCTCTATCCTATCCTATCCTCTATCCTATCCTTTCCTCTATCCTATCCAATCCCCTATTCTATCCTCTATCCTATCCTATCCTCTATCCTATCCTCTATCCTATCCTCTATCCTATCCTCTATCCTATCCTCTATCCTATCCTCTATCCTATCCTCTATCCTATCCTATCCTCTATCCTATCCTATCCTCTATCCTATCCTATCCTTTATCCTATCCTATCCTCTATAATATCCTATCCTCTATCGTATCCTATCCTCTATCCTATCCTATCCTCTATCCTAACCTATCCGCTACCCTATCCTATCCTCTATCCTATCCTATCCTCTATCCTTTCCAATCACCTATCCGATCCTCTACCCTATCCTTTCCTCTATCCTATACTATCCTCAATCCTATCCTATCCTCTATCCTATCCTATCCTCTATCCTATTCTATACTCTATCCAACCTAACCTCTATCCTATCCTATCCTCTATCCTATCCAATCACCTATCCGATCCTCTATCCTATCCTTTCCTCTATCCTATCCTATCCTCAATCCTATCCTATCCTGTATCCTATCCTCTATCCTATCCTATCCTCTATCCAATCCTATCCTCTATAATATCGTATCCTCTATCCTATAATATCCTATGCTCTATCCTACCCAATCCCCTATCCTATCCTCTATCCTATCCTATCCTCTATCGTATCCTATCCTCTATCCTATCCAATCCCGTATGCTATCCAATCCCCTATCCTATCCTCTATCCTATCCTATTCTTTATCCTATGCTCTATCCTATCCAATACCCTATCGTTTCCTCTATCCTATCCTATCCTCTATAATATCGTATCCTCTATCCAATCCAATCCTCTATCCTATCCTATCCTCTATCCTACCCTATCATCTATCCTATCCTATCCTCTATCCTATCCTATCCTCTATAATATCCTATCCTCTATCGTATCCTATCCTCTATCCTATCCTATCCTCTATCCTATCCTATCCTCTATCGTATCATATCCTCTATCCTATCCTATCCTCTATCCTATCCAATCCTATATCCTATCCTATCCGCTATCCTATCCTATCCTCTATCCTATCCTATCCTCTATCCTCTATCCTATCCTATCCTCTATCCTATCCTATCCTCTATCCTATCCTATCCTCCATCCTATACTATCCTCTATCCTATCCTATCCTCTATCCTATCCAATCACCTATCCTATCCTCTATCCTATCCTATCCTCTATCCTAACCTATCCGCTACCCTATCCTATCCTCTATCCTATCCTATCCTCTATCCTTTCCAATCACCTATCCGATCCTCTACCCTATCCTTTCCTCTATCCTATACTATCCTCAATCCTATCCTATCCTCTATCCTATACTATCCTCTATCCTATTCTATACTTTATCCAACCTAACCTCTATCCTATCCTATCCTCTATCCTATCCAATCACCTATCCGATCCTCTATCCTATCCTTTCCTCTATCCTATCCTATCCTCAATCCTATCCTATCCTGTATCCTATCCTCTATCCTATCCTCTATCCTATCCTATCCTCTATCCTATCCTTTCCTCTATCCTATCCAATCCCCTATCCTATCCTCTATCCGATCCTATCCTCTATCCAATCCTATCCTCTATAATATCGTATCCTCTATCCTATCCTATCCTATGCTCTATCCTATCCAATCCCCTATCCTATCCTCTATCCTATCCTATTCTTTATCCTATGCTCTATCCTATCCAATACCCTATCGTTTCCTCTATCCTATCCTGTCCTCTATAATATCGTATCCTCTATCCAATCCAATCCTCTATCCTATCCTATCCTCTATCCTATCCTATCATCTATCCTATCCTATCCTATATCCTATCCTATCCTCTATAATATCCTATCCTCTATCGTATCCTATCCTCTATCCTATCCTATCCTCTATCCTATCCTATCCTCTATCGTATCATATCCTATATCCTATCCTATCCTCTATCCTATCCAATCCTATATCCTATCCTATCCGCTATCCTATCCTATCCTCTATCCTATCCTATCCTCTATCCTCTATCCTATCCTATCCTCTATCCTATCCTATCCTCTATCGTCTTCTGTCCTCTATCCTATACAATCCACTATCCTATCCTCTATCCTATCCTATCCTCTAACCTATCCTATCCTCTATCGTCTTCTGTCCTCTATCCTATACAATCCACTATCCTATCCTCTATCCTATCCTCTATCCTATCCTCTATCCTATCCTATCCTCTATCCTATCCTATCCTCTATCCTATCCTATCATCTATCCTATCCACTATCGTATCCTATCCTCTATCCTATCCAATCCTATATCCTATCCTCTATCCTATCCTATCCTCTATCCTATCCTTTCCTCTATCCTATCCAATCCCCTATCCTATCCTCTATCCTATCCTATCCTCTATCCTATCCTCTATCCTATCCTCTATCCTATCCTATCCTATCCTCTATCCTATCCTATCCTCTAACCTATCCTATCCTCTATCGTCTCCTTTCCTCTATCCTATCCTATCCCCTATCCTATCCTATCCTCTATCCTATCCTATAATCTATCCTATCCACTATCGTATCCTATCCTCTATCCTATCCAATCCTATATCCTATCTTCTAACCAATCCAATCCTCTATCCTATCCTATCCTCTATCCTATCCTATCCTCTATCCTATCCTATCCTCTATCCTATCCTATCCTCTATCCTATCCTATCCTCTATCCTATCCTATCCTCTATCCTATCCTATCCTCTATCCTATCCTATCCTCTATAATATCCTATCCTCTATCGTATCCAATCCTCTATCCTATCCTATCCTCTATCCTAACCTATCCTCAATCCTATCCTATCCTCTATCCTATCCTATCCTCTATCCTATTCTATACTCTATCCAACCTAACCTCTATCCTATCATATCCTCTATCCTATCCAATCACCTATCCGATCCTCTATCCTATCCTTTCCTCTATCCTATACTATCCTCAATCCTATCCTATCCTCTATCCTATCCTATCCTCTATCCTATTCTATACTCTATCCAACCTAACCTCTATCCTATCTTATCCTCTATCCTATCCAATCACCTATCCGATCCTTTATCCTATCCTTTCCTCTATCCTATCCTATCCTCTATGATATCGTATCCTCTATCCTATCCTATCCTATACTCTATCCTATCCAATCCCCTATCCTATCCTCTATCCTATCCTATCCTCTATCCTATGCTATCCTCTATCCTATCCAATCCTCTATCCTATCCTATCCTGTATCCTATCCTTTCCTCTATTCGATCCTCTCCTCTATAATATCGCATCCTCTATCCTTAATATCATCCATCCTATCCTATTCTCTATCCTACAATATCCTGTCCTCTATCGTATCCTATCCTCTATCCTATCCAATCCTATGTCCTATACTCTATCGTATCGTATTCTCTATCCTATCCTTTCCTCCATCCTATCCGATCCTCTATCTTATCCTATCCTCTATAGTATCCTATCCTATCCTCTATCCTATAATATCCTCTATCCTATCCTATCCTGTATCCTATCCTATTCTATCCTGTATCCTATCCTATCCTCTATCCTATCCTATCCTCTATCCTATACTATCCTCTATCCTATCCTATCCTCTATCGTCTCCTGTCCTCTAGCCTATACAATCCCCTATCCTATACTCTATCGTCTCCTATCCTCTATCCTATACAATCCCCTATCCCATCCTTTATCGTCACCTATTGTCTATCCTATCCAATCCCCTATCCTATCCTCTATCCGATCCTATCCTCTATCGTATCCTATACTCTATCCTATCCAATCACCTATCCGATCCTCTATCCTATCCTTTCCTCTATCCTATACTATCCTCAATCCTATCCTATCCTCTATCCTATCCTATCCTCTATCCTATTCTATACTCTATCCAACCTAACCTCGATCCTATCCTATCCTCTATCCTATCCAATCACCTATCCGATCCTCTATCCTATCCTTTCCTCTATCCTATCCTATCCTCTATAATATCGTATCCTCTATCCTATCCTATCCTATACTCTATCCTATCCAATCCCCTATCCTATCCTCTATCCTATCCTATCCTCTATCCTATGCTATCCTCTATCCTATCCAATCCTCTATCCTATCCTATCCTGTATCCAATCCTTTCCTCTATTCGATCCTCTCCTCTATAATATCGCATCCTCTATCCTTAATATCATCCATCCTATCCTATTCTCTATCCTACAATATCCTGTCCTCTATCGTATCCTATCCTCTATCCTATCCAATCCTATGTCCTATACTCTATCGTATCGTATTCTCTATCCTATCCTTTCCTCCATCCTATCCGATCCACTATCTTATCCTATCCTCTATAGTATCCTATCCTATCCTCTATCCTATAATATCCTCTATCCTATCCTATCCTGTATCCTATCCTATCCTCTATCCTATACTATCCTCTATCCTATCCTATCCTCTATCCTATCCTATCCTCTATCCTCTATCCTATCCTATCCTCTATCCTATCCTATCCTCTATCCTATCCTATCCTCTATCCTATACTATCCTCTATCCTATCCAATCACCTATCCGATCCTCTATCCTATCCTTTCCTCTATCCTATCCTATCCTCAATCCTATCCTATCCTGTATCCTATCCTCTATCCTATCCTATCCTCTATCCAATCCTATCCTCTATAATATCGTATCCTCTATCCTATAATATCCTATGCTCTATCCTACCCAATCCCCTATCCTATCCTCTATCCTATCCTATCCTCTATCGTATCCTATCCTCTATCCTATCCAATCCCGTATGCTATCCAATCCCCTATCCTATCCTCTATCCTATCCTATTCTTTATCCTATGCTCTATCCTATCCAATACCCTATCGTTTCCTCTATCCTATCCTATCCTCTATAATATCGTATCCTCTATCCAATCCAATCCTCTATCCTATCCTATCCTCTATCCTACCCTATCATCTATCCTATCCTATCCTCTATCCTATCCTATCCTCTATAATATCCTATCCTCTATCGTATCCTATCCTCTATCCTATCCTATCCTCTATCCTATCCTATCCTCTATCGTATCATATCCTCTATCCTATCCTATCCTCTATCCTATCCAATCCTATATCCTATCCTATCCGCTATCCTATCCTATCCTCTATCCTATCCTATCCTCTATCCTCTATCCTATCCTATCCTCTATCCTATCCTATCCTCTATCCTATCCTATCCTCCATCCTATACTATCCTCTATCCTATCCTATCCTCTATCCTATCCAATCACCTATCCTATCCTCTATCCTATCCTATCCTCTATCCTAACCTATCCGCTACCCTATCCTATCCTCTATCCTATCCTATCCTCTATCCTTTCCAATCACCTATCCGATCCTCTACCCTATCCTTTCCTCTATCCTATACTATCCTCAATCCTATCCTATCCTCTATCCTATACTATCCTCTATCCTATTCTATACTTTATCCAACCTAACCTCTATCCTATCCTATCCTCTATCCTATCCAATCACCTATCCGATCCTCTATCCTATCCTTTCCTCTATCCTATCCTATCCTCAATCCTATCCTATCCTGTATCCTATCCTCTATCCTATCCTCTATCCTATCCTATCCTCTATCCTATCCTTTCCTCTATCCTATCCAATCCCCTATCCTATCCTCTATCCGATCCTATCCTCTATCCAATCCTATCCTCTATAATATCGTATCCTCTATCCTATCCTATCCTATGCTCTATCCTATCCAATCCCCTATCCTATCCTCTATCCTATCCTATTCTTTATCCTATGCTCTATCCTATCCAATACCCTATCGTTTCCTCTATCCTATCCTGTCCTCTATAATATCGTATCCTCTATCCAATCCAATCCTCTATCCTATCCTATCCTCTATCCTATCCTATCATCTATCCTATCCTATCCTATATCCTATCCTATCCTCTATAATATCCTATCGTCTATCGTATCCTATCCTCTATCCTATCCTATCCTCTATCCTATCCTATCCTCTATCGTATCATATCCTATATCCTATCCTATCCTCTATCCTATCCAATCCTATATCCTATCCTATCCGCTATCCTATCCTATCCTCTATCCTATCCTATCCTCTATCCTCTATCCTATCCTATCCTCTATCCTATCCTATCCTCTATCCTATCCTATCCTCTATCGTCTTCTGTCCTCTATCCTATACAATCCACTATCCTATCCTCTATCCTATCCTATCCTCTAACCTATCCTATCCTCTATCGTCTTCTGTCCTCTATCCTATACAATCCACTATCCTATCCTCTATCCTATCCTCTATCCTATCCTCTATCCTATCCTATCCTCTATCCTATCCTATCCTCTATCCTATCCTATCATCTATCCTATCCACTATCGTATCCTATCCTCTATCCTATCCAATCCTATATCCTATCCTCTATCCTATCCTATCCTCTATCCTATCCTTTCCTCTATCCTATCCAATCCCCTATCCTATCCTCTATCCTATCCTATCCTCTATCCTATCCTCTATCCTATCCTCTATCCTATCCTATCCTATCCTCTATCCTATCCTATCCTCTAACCTATCCTATCCTCTATCGTCTCCTTTCCTCTATCCTATCCTATCCCCTATCCTATCCTATCCTCTATCCTATCCTATAATCTATCCTATCCACTATCGTATCCTATCCTCTATCCTATCCAATCCTATATCCTATCTTCTAACCAATCCAATCCTCTATCCTATCCTATCCTCTATCCTATCCTATCCTCTATCCTATCCTATCCTCTATCCTATCCTATCCTCTATCCTATCCTATCCTCTATCCTATCCTATCCTCTATCCTATCCTATCCTCTATCCTATCCTATCCTCTATAATATCCTATCCTCTATCGTATCCAATCCTCTATCCTATCCTATCCTCTATCCTAACCTATCCTCAATCCTATCCTATCCTCTATCCTATCCTATCCTCTATCCTATTCTATACTCTATCCAACCTAACCTCTATCCTATCATATCCTCTATCCTATCCAATCACCTATCCGATCCTCTATCCTATCCTTTCCTCTATCCTATACTATCCTCAATCCTATCCTATCCTCTATCCTATCCTATCCTCTATCCTATTCTATACTCTATCCAACCTAACCTCTATCCTATCTTATCCTCTATCCTATCCAATCACCTATCCGATCCTTTATCCTATCCTTTCCTCTATCCTATCCTATCCTCTATGATATCGTATCCTCTATCCTATCCTATCCTATACTCTATCCTATCCAATCCCCTATCCTATCCTCTATCCTATCCTATCCTCTATCCTATGCTATCCTCTATCCTATCCAATCCTCTATCCTATCCTATCCTGTATCCTATCCTTTCCTCTATTCGATCCTCTCCTCTATAATATCGCATCCTCTATCCTTAATATCATCCATCCTATCCTATTCTCTATCCTACAATATCCTGTCCTCTATCGTATCCTATCCTCTATCCTATCCAATCCTATGTCCTATACTCTATCGTATCGTATTCTCTATCCTATCCTTTCCTCCATCCTATCCGATCCTCTATCTTATCCTATCCTCTATAGTATCCTATCCTATCCTCTATCCTATAATATCCTCTATCCTATCCTATCCTGTATCCTATCCTATTCTATCCTGTATCCTATCCTATCCTCTATCCTATCCTATCCTCTATCCTATACTATCCTCTATCCTATCCTATCCTCTATCGTCTCCTGTCCTCTAGCCTATACAATCCCCTATCCTATACTCTATCGTCTCCTATCCTCTATCCTATACAATCCCCTATCCCATCCTTTATCGTCACCTATTGTCTATCCTATCCAATCCCCTATCCTATCCTCTATCCGATCCTATCCTCTATCGTATCCTATACTCTATCCTATCCAATCACCTATCCGATCCTCTATCCTATCCTTTCCTCTATCCTATACTATCCTCAATCCTATCCTATCCTCTATCCTATCCTATCCTCTATCCTATTCTATACTCTATCCAACCTAACCTCGATCCTATCCTATCCTCTATCCTATCCAATCACCTATCCGATCCTCTATCCTATCCTTTCCTCTATCCTATCCTATCCTCTATAATATCGTATCCTCTATCCTATCCTATCCTATACTCTATCCTATCCAATCCCCTATCCTATCCTCTATCCTATCCTATCCTCTATCCTATGCTATCCTCTATCCTATCCAATCCTCTATCCTATCCTATCCTGTATCCAATCCTTTCCTCTATTCGATCCTCTCCTCTATAATATCGCATCCTCTATCCTTAATATCATCCATCCTATCCTATTCTCTATCCTACAATATCCTGTCCTCTATCGTATCCTATCCTCTATCCTATCCAATCCTATGTCCTATACTCTATCGTATCGTATTCTCTATCCTATCCTTTCCTCCATCCTATCCGATCCACTATCTTATCCTATCCTCTATAGTATCCTATCCTATCCTCTATCCTATAATATCCTCTATCCTATCCTATCCTGTATCCTATCCTATCCTCTATCCTATACTATCCTCTATCCTATCCTATCCTCTATCCTATCCTATCCTCTATCCTCTATCCTATCCTATCCTCTATCCTATCCTATCCTCTATCCTATCCTATCCTCTATCCTATACTATCCTCTATCCTATCCTATACTCTATCCTATCCAATCCCCTATCCTATCCTCTATGCTATCCTATCATCTATCCTATCCTCTATCGTATCATATCCTCTATCCTATCCTATCCTCTATCCTATCCAATCCTATATCCTATCCTATCCGCTATCCTATCCTATCCTCTATCCTATCCTATCCTCTATCCTCTATCCTATCCTATCCTCTATCCTATCCTATCCTCTATCCTATCCTATCCTCTATCCTATACTATCATCTATCCTATCCACTATCGTATCCTATCCTCTATCCTATCCAATCCTATATCCTATCTTCTAACCAATCCAATCATCTATCCTATCCTATCCTCTATCCTATCCTATCCTCTATCCTATCCTATCCTCTATCCTATCCTATCCTCTATCCTATCCTATCCTCTATCCTATCCTATCCTCTATCCTATCCTATCCTCTATCCTATCCAATCACCTATCCGATCCTCTATCCTATCCTTTCCTCTATCCTATACTATCCTCAATCCTATCCTATCCTCTATCCTATCCTATCCTCTATCCTATTCTATACTCTATCCAACCTAACCTCTATCCTACCCTATCCTCTATCCTAACCAATCACCTATCCGATCCTCTATCCTATCCTTTCCTCTATCCTATCCTATCCTCTATGATATCGTATCCTCTATCCTATCCTATCCTATACTCTATCCTATGCAATCCCCTATCCTATCCTCTATCCTATCCTATCCTCTATCCTATGCTATCCTCTATCCTATCCAATCCTCTATCCTATCCTATCCTGTATCCTATCCTTTCCTCTATTCGATCCTCTCCTCTATAATATCGCATCCTCTATCCTTAATATCATCCATCCTATCCTATTCTCTATCCTACAATATCCTGTCCTCTATCGTATCCTATCCTCTATCCTATCCAATCCTATGTCCTATACTCTATCGTATCGTATTCTCTATCCTATCCTTTCCTCCATCCTATCCGATCCTCTATCTTATCCTATCCTCTATATTATCCTATCCTATCCTCTATCCTATAATATCCTCTATCGTATCCTATCCTGTATCCTATCCTATCCTCTATCCTATCCTATCCTCTATCCTATACTATCCTCTATCCTATCCTATCCTCTATCGTCTCCTGTCCTCTAGCCTATACAATCCCCTATCCTATCCTCTATCGTCTCCTATCCTCTATCCTATACAATCCCCTATCCCATCCTTTATCGTCACCTATTGTCTATCCTATCCAATCCCCTATCCTATCCTCTATCCGATCCTATCCTCTATCGTATCCTATACTCTATCCTATCCAATCACCTATCCGATCCTCTATCCTAACCTTTCCTCTATCCTATACTATCCTCAATCCTATCCTATCCTCTATCCTATCCTATCTTCTATCCTATTCTATACTCTATCCAACCTAACCTCTATCCTATCCTATCCTCTATCCTATCCAATCACCTATCCGATCCTCTATCCTATCCTTTCCTCTATCCTATCCTATCCTCTATCCTATCCTATCCTATACTCTATCCTATCCAAACCCCTATCCTATCCTCTATCCTATCCTATCCTCTATCCTATGCTATCCTCTATCCTATCCAATCCTTTATCCTATCCTATCCTGTATCCTATCCTTTCCTCTATTCGATCCTCTCCTCTATAATATCGCATCCTCTATCCTTAATATCATCCATCCTATCCTATTCTCTATCCTACAATATCCTGTCCTCTATCGTATCCTATCCTCTATCCTATCCAATCCTATGTCCTATACTCTATCGTATCGTATTCTCTATCCTATCCTTTCCTCCATCCTATCCGATCCTCTATCTTATCCTATCCTCTATAGTATCCTATCCTATCCTCTATCCTATAATATCCTCTATCCTATCCTATCCTGTATCCTATCCTATCCTCTATACTATACTATCCTCTATCCTATCCTATCCTCTATCCTATCCTATCCTCTATCCTATCCTATCCTCTATCCTATCCTATCCTCTATCCTATACTATCCTCTATCCTATCCTATACTCTATCCTATCCAATCCCCTATCCTATCCTCTATGCTATCCTATCATCTATCCTATCCTCTATCGTATCATATCCTCTATCCTATCCTATCCTCTATCCTATCCAATCCTATATCCTATCCTATCCGCTATCCTATCCTATCCTCTATCCTATCCTATCCTCTATCCTCTATCCTATCCTATCCTCTATCCTATCCTATCCTCTATCCTATCCTATCCTCTATAATATCCTATCCTCTATCGTATCCTATCCTCTATCCTATCCTCTATCCTATCCTATCCTCTATCGTATCATATCCTCTATCCTATCCTATCCTCTATCATATCCAATCCTATATCCTATCTTATCCGCTATCCCATCCTATCCTCTATCCTATCCTATCCTCTATCCTATCCTATCCTCTATCCTCTATCCTATCCTATCCTCTATCCTATCCTATCCTCTATCCTATACTATCCTCTATCCTATCCTATCCTCTATCCTATCCAATCACCTATCCGATCCTGTATCCTATCCTTTCCTCTATATTATCCTATCCTCAATCCTATCCTATCCTCTATCCTATCCTGTCCTCTATCCTATTCTATACTCTATCCAACCTAACCTCTATCCTATCCTATCCTCTATCCTATCCTATCCTCTACCCTATCCTTTCCTCTATCCTATCCTATCCTCTATCGTCTTCTGTCCTCTATCCTATACAATCCACTATCCTATCCTCTATCCTATCCTATCCTCTAACCTATCCTATCCTCTATCGTCTTCTGTCCTCTATCCTATACAATCCACTATCCTATCCTCTATCCTATCCTCTATCCAACCTAACCTCTATCCTATCCTATCCTCTATCCTATCCTATCCTCTACCCTCTCCTTTCCTCTATCCTATCCTATCCTCTATCGTCTTCTGTCCTCTATCCTATACAATCCACTATCCTGTCCTCTATCCTATCCTATCCTCTAACCTATCCTATCCTCTATCGTCTTCTGTCCTCTATCCTATACAATCCACTATCCTATCCTCTATCCTATCCTCTATCCTATCCTCTATCCTATCCTATCCTCTATCCTATCCTATCCTCTATCCTATCCTATCATCTATCCTATCCACTATCGTATCCTATCCTCTATCCTATCCAATCCTATATCCTATCTTCTAACCAATCCAATCCTCTATCCTATCCTATCCTCTATCCTATCGTATCCTCTATCCTATCCTATCCTCTATCCTATCCTATCCTCTATCCTATCCTATCCTCTATCCTATCCTATCCTCTATCCTATCCTATCCTCTATCCTATCCTATCCTCTATAATATCCTATCCTCTATCGTATCCTATCCTCTATCCTATCCTATCCTCTATCCTAACCTTTCCGCTACCCTATCCTATCCTCTATCCTATCCTATCCTCTATCCTATCCAATCACCTATCCGATCCTCTATCCTATCCTTTCCTCTATCCTATACTATCCTCAATCCTATCCTATCTTCTATCCTATCGTATCCTCTATACTATTCTATACTCTATCCTATCCTCTATCCTATCCTATCCTCTATCGTATCCTATCCTCTATCCTATCCAATCCTATATCCTATCCTATCCGCTATCCTATCCCATCCTCTATCCTATCCTATCCTCTAACCTATCCTATCCTCTATCCTATCCAATCCCCTATCCTATCCTCTATCCTATCCTATCCTCTATCCTATCCTATCCTCTATCCTATCCTATCCTCTATCCTATCCTATCCTCTATCCTATCCTATCCTCTATCCTATCCTATCCTCTATAATATCCTATCCTCTATCGTATCCTATCCTCTATCCTATCCTATCCTCTATCCTAACCTTTCCGCTACCCTATCCTATCCTCTATCCTATCCTATCCTCTATCCTATCCAATCACCTATCCGATCCTCTATCCTATCCTTTCCTCTATCCTATACTATCCTCAATCCTATCCTATCTTCTATCCTATCGTATCCTCTATACTATTCTATACTCTATCCTATCCTCTATCCTATCCTATCCTCTATCGTATCCTATCCTCTATCCTATCCTATCCTCTATCCTATCCTATCCTCTATCCTATACTATCCTCTATCCTATCCTATCCTCTATCCTATCCAATCACCTATCCGATCCTCTATCCTATGCTTTCCTCTATCCTATCCTATCCTCAATCCTATCCTATCCTCTATCCTATCCTATCCTCTATCCTATCCAATCCCCTATCCTATCCTCTATCCTATCCTATCCTCTATCCTATCCTATCATATATCCTATCCACTATCGTATCCTATCCTCTAACCTATCCAATCCTATATCCTATCCTCTATCCTATCCTATCCTCTATCCTATCCTTTCCTCTATCCTATCCAATCCCCTATCCTATCCTCTATCCGATCCTATCCTCTATCCTATCCTATCCTCTATAATATCGTATCCTCTATCCTATCCTATCCTATACTCTATCCTATCCAATCCCCCATCTTATCCTCCATCCTATCCTATCCTCTATCGTATCCTATCCTCTATCCTATCCAATCCCGTATGCTATCCAATCCCCTATCCTATCCTCTATCCTATCCTATTCTTTATCCTATGCTCTATCCTATCCAATACCCTATCGTTTCCTCTATCCTATCCTATCCTCTATAATATCGTATCCTCTATCCTATCCTATACTCTATCCTATCCTATCCTATCCTCTATCCTATAATATCCTCTATCCTATCCTATCCTCTATCCTATCCTATCCTCTATCCTATCCTATCCTCTATAATATCGTATCCTCTATCCTATACTATCCTCTACCCTATCCTATCCTCTATCCTATCCAATCACCTATCCGATCCTCTATCCTATCCTTTCCTCTATCCTATCCTATCCTCAATCCTATCCTATCCTCTATCCTATCCTATCCTCTATCCTATACAATCCCCTATCCTATCCTCTATCCTATCCTATCCTGTATCCTATCCTATCCTCTTTCCTATCCTATCATCTATCCTATTCTATCCTCTATCCTATCCTATCCTCTATACTATCCTATCCTCTATCCTATCCTATCCTCTATAATATCCTATCCTCTATCCTATCCAATCACCTATCCGATCCTCTATCCTATCCTTTCCTCTATTCTATCCTATCCTCAATCCTATCCTATCCTCTATCCTATCCTATCCTCTATCCTATCCAATTCACTATCCTATCCTCTATCCTATCCTATCCTCTATCCTATCCTATCCTCTATCCTATCCTATCCTCTATCCTATCCTATCCTCTATCCTATCCTATCCTCTATCCTATACTATCCTCTATCCTATCCTATCCTCTATCCTATCCAATCACCTATCCGATCCTCTATCCTATGCTTTCCTCTATCCTATCCTATCCTCAATCCTATCCTATCCTCTATCCTATCCTATCCTCTATCCTATCCAATCACCTATCCGATCCTCTATCCTATGCTTTCCTCTATCCTATCCTATCCTCAATCCTATCCTATCCTATCCTCTATCCTATCCTATCCTCTATCCTATCCAATCCCCTATCCTATCCTCTATCCTATCCTATCATATATCCTATCCACTAACGTATCCTATCCTCTAACCTATCCAATCCTATATCCTATCCTCTATCCTATCCTATCCTCTATCCTATCCTTTCCTCTATCCTATCCAATCCCCTATCCTATCCTCTATCCGATCCTATCCTCTATCCTATCCTATCCTCTATAATATCGTATCCTCTATCCTATCCTATCCTATACTCTATCCTATCCAATCCCCCATCTTATCCTCCATCCTATCCTATCCTCTATCGTATCCTATCCTCTATTCTATCCAATCCCGTATGCTATCCAATCCCCTATCCTATCCTCTATCCTATCCTATTCTTTATCCTATGCTCTATCCTATCCAATACCCTATCGTTTCCTCTATCCTATCCTATCCTCTATAATATCGTATCCTCTATCCTATCCTATACTCTATCCTATCCTATCCTATCCTCTATCCTATAATATCCTCTATCCTATCCTATCCTCTATCCTATCCTATCCTCTATCCTATCCTATCCTCTATCCTATCCTATCCTCTATCCTATACTATCCTCTATCCTATCCTATCCTCTATCCTAACCAATCACCTATCCGATCCTCTATCCTATCCTTTCCTCTATCCTATCCTATCCTCAATCCTATCCTATCCTCTATCCTATCCTATCCTCTATCCTATACAATCCCCTATCCTATCCTCTATCCTATCCTATCCTGTATCCTATCCTATCCTCTTTCCTATCCTATCATCTATCCTATTCTATCCTCTATCCTATCCTATCCTCTATACTATCCTATCCTCTATCCTATCCTATCCTCTATCCTATCCAATCACCTATCCGATCCTCTATCCTATCCTTTCCTCTATCCTATACTATCCTCAATCCTATCCTATCTTCTATCCTATCGTATCCTCTATCCTATTCTATACTCTATCCTATCCTCTATCCTATCCTATCCTCTATCGTATCCTATCCTCTATCCTATCCAATCCTATATCCTATCCTATCCGCTATCCTATCCCATCCTCTATCCTATCCTATCCTCTAACCTATCCTATCCTCTATCCTATCCTATCCTCTATCCTATCCTATCCTCTATCCTATCCTATCCTCTATCCTATACTATCCTCTATCCTATCCTATCCTCTATCCTATCCAATCACCTATCCGATCCTCTATCCTATGCTTTCCTCTATCCTATCCTATCCTCAATCCTATCCTATCCTCTATCCTATCCTATCCTCTATCCTATCCAATCCCCTATCCTATCCTCTATCCTATCCTATCCTCTATCCTATCCTATCATATATCCTATCCACTATCGTATCCTATCCTCTAACCTATCCAATCCTATATCCTATCCTCTATCCTATCCTATCCTCTATCCTATCCTTTCCTCTATCCTATCCAATCCCCTATCCTATCCTCTATCCGATCCTATCCTCTATCCTATCCTATCCTCTATAATATCGTATCCTCTATCCTATCCTATCCTATACTCTATCCTATCCAATCCCCCATCTTATCCTCCATCCTATCCTATCCTCTATCGTATCCTATCCTCTATCCTATCCAATCCCGTATGCTATCCAATCCCCTATCCTATCCTCTATCCTATCCTATTCTTTATCCTATGCTCTATCCTATCCAATAACCTATCGTTTCCTCTATCCTATCCTATCCTCTATAATATCGTATCCTCTATCCTATCCTATACTCTATCCTATCCTATCCTATCCTCTATCCTATAATATCCTCTATCCTATCCTATCCTCTATCCTATCCTATCCTCTATCCTATCCTATCCTCTATCCTATCCTATCCTCTATCCTATACTATCCTCTACCCTATCCTATCCTCTATCCTATCCAATCACCTATCCGATCCTCTATCCTATCCTTTCCTCTATCCTATCCTATCCTCAATCCTATCCTATCCTCTATCCTATCCTATCCTCTATCCTATACAATCCCCTATCCTATCCTCTATCCTATCCTATCCTGTATCCTATCCTATCCTCTTTCCTATCCTATCATCTATCCTATTCTATCCTCTATCCTATCCTATCCTCTATACTATCCTATCCTCTATCCTATCCTATCCTCTATCCTATCCTATCCTATCCTCTATCCTATAATATCCTCTATCCTATCCTATCCTCTATCCTATCCTATCCTCTATCCTATCCTATCCTCTATCCTATCCTATCCTCTATCCTATACTATCCTCTATCCTATCCTATCCTCTATCCTAACCAATCACCTATCCGATCCTCTATCCTATCCTTTCCTCTATCCTATCCTATCCTCAATCCTATCCTATCCTCTATCCTATCCTTTCCTCTATCCTATCCTATCCTCAATCCTATCCTATCCTCTATCCTATCCTATCCTCTATCCTATACAATCCCCTATCCTATCCTCTATCCTATCCTATCCTGTATCCTATCCTATCCTCTTTCCTATCCTATCATCTATCCTATTCTATCCTCTATCCTATCCTATCCTCTATACTATCCTATCCTCTATCCTATCCTATACTCTATCCTATCCTATCCTATCCTCTATCCTATAATATCCTCTATCCTATCCTATCCTCTATCCTATCCTATCCTCTATCCTATCCTATCCTCTATCCTATCCTATCCTCTATCCTATACTATCCTCTATCCTATCCTATCCTCTATCCTAACCAATCACCTATCCGATCCTCTATCCTATCCTTTCCTCTATCCTATCCTATCCTCAATCCTATCCTATCCTCTATCCTATCCTATCCTCTATCCTATACAATCCCCTATCCTATCCTCTATCCTATCCTATCCTGTATCCTATCCTATCCTCTTTCCTATCCTATCATCTATCCTATTCTATCCTCTATCCTATCCTATCCTCTATACTATCCTATCCTCTATCCTATCCTATCCTCTATCCTATCCAATCACCTATCCGATCCTCTATCCTATCCTTTCCTCTATCCTATACTATCCTCAATCCTATCCTATCTTCTATCCTATCGTATCCTCTATCCTATTCTATACTCTATCCTATCCTCTATCCTATCCTATCCTCTATCGTATCCTATCCTCTATCCTATCCAATCCTATATCCTATCCTATCCGCTATCCTATCCCATCCTCTATCCTATCCTATCCTCTAACCTATCCTATCCTCTATCCTATCCTATCCTCTATCCTATCCTATCCTCTATCCTATCCTATCCTCTATCCTATACTATCCTCTATCCTATCCTATCCTCTATCCTATCCAATCACCTATCCGATCCTCTATCCTATGCTTTCCTCTATCCTATCCTATCCTCAATCCTATCCTATCCTCTATCCTATCCTATCCTCTATCCTATCCAATCCCCTATCCTATCCTCTATCCTATCCTATCCTCTATCCTATCCTATCATATATCCTATCCACTATCGTATCCTATCCTCTAACCTATCCAATCCTATATCCTATCCTCTATCCTATCCTATCCTCTATCCTATCCTTTCCTCTATCCTATCCAATCCCCTATCCTATCCTCTATCCGATCCTATCCTCTATCCTATCCTATCCTCTATAATATCGTATCCTCTATCCTATCCTATCCTATACTCTATCCTATCCAATCCCCCATCTTATCCTCCATCCTATCCTATCCTCTATCGTATCCTATCCTCTATCCTATCCAATCCCGTATGCTATCCAATCCCCTATCCTATCCTCTATCCTATCCTATTCTTTATCCTATGCTCTATCCTATCCAATAACCTATCGTTTCCTCTATCCTATCCTATCCTCTATAATATCGTATCCTCTATCCTATCCTATACTCTATCCTATCCTATCCTATCCTCTATCCTATAATATCCTCTATCCTATCCTATCCTCTATCCTATCCTATCCTCTATCCTATCCTATCCTCTATCCTATCCTATCCTCTATCCTATACTATCCTCTACCCTATCCTATCCTCTATCCTATCCAATCACCTATCCGATCCTCTATCCTATCCTTTCCTCTATCCTATCCTATCCTCAATCCTATCCTATCCTCTATCCTATCCTATCCTCTATCCTATACAATCCCCTATCCTATCCTCTATCCTATCCTATCCTGTATCCTATCCTATCCTCTTTCCTATCCTATCATCTATCCTATTCTATCCTCTATCCTATCCTATCCTCTATACTATCCTATCCTCTATCCTATCCTATCCTCTAAAATATCCTATCCTCTATCCTATCCAATCACCTATCCGATCCTCTATCCTATCCTTTCCTCTATTCTATCCTATCCTCAATCCTATCCTATCCTCTATCCTATCCTATCCTCTATCCTATCCAATTCACTATCCTATCCTCTATCCTATCCTATCCTCTATCCTATCCTATCCTCTATCCTATCCTATCCTCTATCCTATCCTATCCTCTATCCTATCCTATCCTCTATCCTATACTATCCTCTATCCTATCCTATCCTCTATCCTATCCAATCACCTATCCGATCCTCTATCCTATGCTTTCCTCTATCCTATCCTATCCTCAATCCTATCCTATCCTCTATCCTATCCTATCCTCTATCCTATCCAATCACCTATCCGATCCTCTATCCTATGCTTTCCTCTATCCTATCCTATCCTCAATCCTATCCTATCCTCTATCCTATCCTATCCTCTATCCTATCCAATCCCCTATCCTATCCTCTATCCTATCCTATCATATATCCTATCCACTAACGTATCCTATCCTCTAACCTATCCAATCCTATATCCTATCCTCTATCCTATCCTATCCTCTATCCTATCCTTTCCTCTATCCTATCCAATCCCCTATCCTATCCTCTATCCGATCCTATCCTCTATCCTATCCTATCCTCTATAATATCGTATCCTCTATCCTATCCTATCCTATACTCTATCCTATCCAATCCCCCATCTTATCCTCCATCCTATCCTATCCTCTATCGTATCCTATCCTCTATTCTATCCAATCCCGTATGCTATCCAATCCCCTATCCTATCCTCTATCCTATCCTATTCTTTATCCTATGCTCTATCCTATCCAATACCCTATCGTTTCCTCTATCCTATCCTATCCTCTATAATATCGTATCCTCTATCCTATCCTATACTCTATCCTATCCTATCCTATCCTCTATCCTATAATATCCTCTATCCTATCCTATCCTCTATCCTATCCTATCCTCTATCCTATCCTATCCTCTATCCTATCCTATCCTCTATCCTATACTATCCTCTATCCTATCCTATCCTCTATCCTAACCAATCACCTATCCGATCCTCTATCCTATCCTTTCCTCTATCCTATCCTATCCTCAATCCTATCCTATCCTCTATCCTATCCTATCCTCTATCCTATACAATCCCCTATCCTATCCTCTATCCTATCCTATCCTGTATCCTATCCTATCCTCTTTCCTATCCTATCATCTATCCTATTCTATCCTCTATCCTATCCTATCCTCTATACTATCCTATCCTCTATCCTATCCTATCCTCTATAATATCCTATCCTCTATCCTATCCAATCACCTATCCGATCCTCTATCCTATCCTTTCCTCTATTCTATCCTATCCTCAATCCTATCCTATCCTCTATCCTATCCTATCCTCTATCCTATCCAATTCCCTATCCTATCCTCTATCCTATCCTATCCTCTATCCTATCCTATCATCTATCCTATCCACTATCGTATCCTATCCTCTAACCTATCCAATCCTATATCCTATCCTCTATCCTATCCTATCCTCTATCCTATCCTTTCCTCTATCCTATCCAATCCCCTATCCTATCCTCTATCCGATCCTATCCTCTATCCTATCCTATCCTCTATAATATCGTATCCTCTATCCTATCCTATCCTATACTCTATCCTATCCAATCCCCTATCCTATCCTCCATCCTATCCTATCCTCTATCGTATCCTATCCTCTATCCTATCCAATCCCGTATGCTATCCAATCCCCTATCCTATCCTCTATCCTATCCTATTCTTTATCTTATGCTCTATCCTATCCAATACCCTATCGTTTCCTCTATCCTATCCTATCCTCTATAATATCGTATCCTCTATCCTATCCTATCCTCTATCCTATCCTATCCTATCCTCTATCCTATCCTATCCTCTATCCTATCCTATCCTCTATCCTATCCTATCCTCTATCCTATCCTATCCTCTATCCTATCCTATCCTCTATAATATCGTATCCTCTATCCTATCCTATACTCTATCCTATCCTATTCTTTATCCTATGCTCTATCCTATCCAATACCCTATCGTTTCCTCTATCCTATCCTATCCTCTATAATATCGTATCCTCTATCCTATCCTATCCTCTATCCTATCCTATCCTCTATCCTATACTATCCTCTATCCTATCCTATCCTCTATCCTATCCAATCACCTATCCGATCCTCTATCCTATCCTTTCCTCTATCCTATCCTATCCTCAATCCTATCCTATCCTCTATCCTATCCTATCCTCTATCCTATCCAATCCCCTATCCTATCCTCTATCCTATCCTATCCTCTATAATATCCTATCCTCTATCCTATCCTATCCTCTATAATATCCTATCCTCTATCCTATCCTATCCTCAATCCTGTCCTATCCTCTATCCTATCCTATCGTATCCTCTATCCTATCCTATCCTGTATCCTATCGTATCCTCTATCCTATCCTATCCTCTATCCTATCCTATCCTATCCTCTATCCTATCCTATCCTCTATCCTATCCTATCCTCTATCCTATCCTATCCTCTATCCTATCCTATCCTCTATCCTATCCAATCCCCTATCCGATCCTCTATCCTATCATATCCTCTATCCTATCCTATCCTTTATCCTATCCTATCCTCTATCCTATCCTATCCTATCCTCTATCCAATCCTATCCTCTATAATATCGTATCCTCTATCCTATCCTATCCTATACTCTTTCCTATCCAATCCCCTATCCTATCCTGTATCCTATCCTATCTTCTACCGTATCCTATCCTCTATCCTATCCAATCCCGTATGCTATCCAATCCCCTATCCTATCCTCTATCCTATCCTATTCTTTATCCTATGCTCTATCCTATCCAATACCCTATCGTTTCCTCTATCCTATCCTATCCTCTATAATATCGTATCCTCTATCCAATCCTATACTCTATCCTATCCTATCCTGTCCTCTATCCTATAATATCCTCTATCCTATCCTATCCTATCCTCTATCCTATAATATCCTCTATCCTATCCTATCCTCTATACTATCATATCCTCTATCCTATACTATCCTCTATCCTATCCTATCCTCTATCCTATCCTATCCTCTATCCTATCCTATCCTCTATCCTATCCTATCCTCTATCCTATCTTATCCTCTATCCTATCCTATCCTCTATCCTATACTATCCTCAATCCTATCCTATCCTCTATCCTATCCTATCCTCTATCCCATCCAATCACCTATCCGATCCTCTATCCTATCCTTTCATCTATCCTATACTATCCTCAATCCTATCCTATCCTCAATCCTATCCTATCCTCTATCCTATCCTATCCTCTATCCTATCCTATCCTATCCTCTATCCTATAATATCCTCTATCCTATCCTATCCTCTATCCTATCCTATCCTCTATCCTATCCTATCCTCTATCCTATCCTATCCTCTATCCTATACTATCCTCTGTCCTATCCTATCCTCTATCCTATCCAATCACCTATCCGATCCTCTATCCTATCCTTTCCTCTATCCTATCCTATCCTCAATCCTATCCTATCCTCTATCCTATCCTATCCTCTATCCTATACAATCCCCTATCCTATCCTCTATCCTATCCTATCCTGTATCCTATCCTATCCTCTTTCCTATCCTATCATCTATCCTATTCTATCCTCTATCCTATCCTATCCTCTATACTATCCTATCCTCTATCCTATCCTATCCTCTATAATATCCTATCCTCTATCCTATCCAATCACCTATCCGATCCTCTATCCTATCCTTTCCTCTATTCTATCCTATCCTCAATCCTATCCTATCCTCTATCCTATCCTATCCTCTATCCTATCCAATTCCCTATCCTATCCTCTATCCTATCCTATCCTCTATCCTATCCTATCATCTATCCTATCCACTATCGTATCCTATCCTCTAACCTATCCAATCCTATATCCTATCCTCTATCCTATCCTATCCTCTATCCTATCCTTTCCTCTATCCTATCCAATCCCCTATCCTATCCTCTATCCGATCCTATCCTCTATCCTATCCAATCCCGTATGCTATCCAATCCCCTATCCTATCCTCTATCCTATCCTATTCTTTATCCTATGCTCTATCCTATCCAATACCCTATCGTTTCCTCTATCCTATCCTATCCTCTATAATATCGTATCCTCTATCCTATCCTATCCTCTATCCTATCCTATCCTATCCTCTATCCTATCCTATCCTCTATCCTATCCTATCCTCTATCCTATCCTATCCTCTATCCTATCCTATCCTCTATACTATCCTATCCTCTATCCTATCCTATCCTCTATAATATCCTATCCTCTATCCTATCCAATCACCTATCCGATCCTCTATCCTATCCTTTCCTCTATCCTATCCTATCCTCAATCCTATCCTATCCTCTATCCTATCCTATCCTCTATCCTATACAATCCCCTATCCTATCCTCTATCCTATCCTATCCTGTATCCTATCCTATCCTCTTTCCTATCCTATCATCTATCCTATTCTATCCTCTATCCTATCCTATCCTCTATCCTATACTATCCTCTGTCCTATCCTATCCTCTATCCTATCCAATCACCTATCCGATCCTCTATCCTATCCTTTCCTCTATCCTATCCTATCCTCAATCCTATCCTATCCTCTATCCTATCCTATCCTCTATCCTATACAATCCCCTATCCTATCCTCTATCCTATCCTATCCTGTATCCTATCCTATCCTCTTTCCTATCCTATCATCTATCCTATTCTATCCTCTATCCTATCCTATCCTCTATACTATCCTATCCTCTATCCTATCCTATCCTCTATAATATCCTATCCTCTATCCTATCCAATCACCTATCCGATCCTCTATCCTATCCTTTCCTCTATTCTATCCTATCCTCAATCCTATCCTATCCTCTATCCTATCCTATCCTCTATCCTATCCAATTCCCTATCCTATCCTCTATCCTATCCTATCCTCTATCCTATCCTATCATCTATCCTATCCACTATCGTATCCTATCCTCTAACCTATCCAATCCTATATCCTATCCTCTATCCTATCCTATCCTCTATCCTATCCTTTCCTCTATCCTATCCAATCCCCTATCCTATCCTCTATCCGATCCTATCCTCTATCCTATCCTATCCTCTATAATATCGTATCCTCTATCCTATCCTATCCTATACTCTATCCTATCCAATCCCCTATCCTATCCTCCATCCTATCCTATCCTCTATCGTATCCTATCCTCTATCCTATCCAATCCCGTATGCTATCCAATCCCCTATCCTATCCTCTATCCTATCCTATTCTTTATCCTATGCTCTATCCTATCCAATACCCTATCGTTTCCTCTATCCTATCCTATCCTCTATAATATCGTATCCTCTATCCTATCCTATCCTCTATCCTATCCTATCCTATCCTCTATCCTATCCTATCCTCTATCCTATACTATCCTCAATCCTATCCTATCCTCAATCCTATCCTATCCTCTATCCTATCCTATCCTCTATCCTATCCTATCCTATCCTCTATCCTATAATATCCTCTATCCTATCCTATCCTCTATCCTATCCTATCCTCTATCCTATCCTATCCTCTATCCTATCCTATCCTCTATCCTATACTATCCTCTGTCCTATCCTATCCTCTATCCTATCCAATCACCTATCCGATCCTCTATCCTATCCTTTCCTCTATCCTATCCTATCCTCAATCCTATCCTATCCTCTATCCTATCCTATCCTCTATCCTATACAATCCCCTATCCTATCCTCTATCCTATCCTATCCTGTATCCTATCCTATCCTCTTTCCTATCCTATCATCTATCCTATTCTATCCTCTATCCTATCCTATCCTCTATACTATCCTATCCTCTATCCTATCCTATCCTCTATAATATCCTATCCTCTATCCTATCCAATCACCTATCCGATCCTCTATCCTATCCTTTCCTCTATTCTATCCTATCCTCAATCCTATCCTATCCTCTATCCTATCCTATCCTCTATCCTATCCAATTCCCTATCCTATCCTCTATCCTATCCTATCCTCTATCCTATCCTATCATCTATCCTATCCACTATCGTATCCTATCCTCTAACCTATCCAATCCTATATCCTATCCTCTATCCTATCCTATCCTCTATCCTATCCTTTCCTCTATCCTATCCAATCCCCTATCCTATCCTCTATCCGATCCTATCCTCTATCCTATCCTATCCTCTATAATATCGTATCCTCTATCCTATCCTATCCTATACTCTATCCTATCCAATCCCCTATCCTATCCTCCATCCTATCCTATCCTCTATCGTATCCTATCCTCTATCCTATCCAATCCCGTATGCTATCCAATCCCCTATCCTATCCTCTATCCTATCCTATTCTTTATCCTATGCTCTATCCTATCCAATACCCTATCGTTTCCTCTATCCTATCCTATCCTCTATAATATCGTATCCTCTATCCTATCCTATCCTCTATCCTATCCTATCCTATCCTCTATCCTATCCTATCCTCTATCCTATCCTATCCTCTATCCTATCCTATCCTCTATCCTATCCTATCCTCTATCCTATCCTATCCTCTATAATATCGTATCCTCTATCCTATCCTATACTCTATCCTATCCTATTCTTTATCCTATGCTCTATCCTATCCAATACCCTATCGTTTCCTCTATCCTATCCTATCCTCTATAATATCGTATCCTCTATCCTATCCTATCCTCTATCCTATCCTATCCTCTATCCTATACTATCCTCTATCCTATCCTATCCTCTATCCTATCCAATCACCTATCCGATCCTCTATCCTATCCTTTCCTCTATCCTATCCTATCCTCAATCCTATCCTATCCTCTATCCTATCCTATCCTCTATCCTATCCAATCCCCTATCCTATCCTCTATCATATCCTATCCTCTATAATATCCTATCCTCTATCCTATCCTATCCTCAATCCTGTCCTATCCTCTATCCTATCCTATCGTATCCTCTATCCTATCCTATCCTGTATCCTATCGTATCCTCTATCCGATCCTCTATCCTATCATATCCTCTATCCTATCCTATCCTCTATCCTATCCTATCCTCTATCCTATCCTATCCTACCCTCTATCCTATCCTATCCTCTATCCTACATTATCCTCTATCCTATCCTATCCTCTATAATATCCTATCCTCTATCCTATCCTATCCTCAATCCTATCCTATCCTCTATCCTATCCTATCCTCTATCCTATCCTATCCTATCCTCTATCCTATAATATCCTCTATCCTATCCTATCCTCTATCCTATCCTATCCTCTATCCTATCCTATCCTCTATCCTATCCTATCCTCTATCCTATACTATCCTCTATCCTATCCTATCCTCTATCCTATCCAATCACCTATCCGATCCTCTATCCTATCCTTTCCTCTATCCTATCCTATCCTCAATCCTATCCTATCCTCTATCCTATCCTATCCTCTATCCTATACAATCCCCTATCCTATCCTCTATCCTATCCTATCCTGTATCCTATCCTATCCTCTTTCCTATCCTATCATCTATCCTATTCTATCCTCTATCCTATCCTATCCTCTATACTATCCTATCCTCTATCCTATCCTATCCTCTATAATATCCTATCCTCTATCCTATCCAATCACCTATCCGATCCTCTATCCTATCCTTTCCTCTATTCTATCCTATCCTCAATCCTATCCTATCCTCTATCCTATCCTATCCTCTATCCTATCCAATTCCCTATCCTATCCTCTATCCTATCCTATCCTCTATCCTATCCTATCATCTATCCTATCCACTATCGTATCCTATCCTCTAACCTATCCAATCCTATATCCTATCCTCTATCCTATCCTATCCTCTATCCTATCCTTTCCTCTATCCTATCCAATCCCCTATCCTATCCTCTATCCGATCCTATCCTCTATCCTATCCTATCCTCTATAATATCGTATCCTCTATCCTATCCTATCCTATACTCTATCCTATCCAATCCCCTATCCTATCCTCCATCCTATCCTATCCTCTATCGTATCCTATCCTCTATCCTATCCAATCCCGTATGCTATCCAATCCCCTATCCTATCCTCTATCCTATCCTATTCTTTATCCTATGCTCTATCCTATCCAATACCCTATCGTTTCCTCTATCCTATCCTATCCTCTATAATATCGTATCCTCTATCCTATCCTATCCTCTATAATATCGTATCCTCTATCCTATCCTATCCTCTATCCTATCCTATCCTATCCTCTATCCTATCCTATCCTCTATCCTATCCTATCCTCTATCCTATCCTATCCTCTATCCTATCCTATCCTCTATCCTATCCTATCCTCTATCCTATCCTATCCTCTATCCTATCCTATCCTCTATCCTATCCTATCCTCTATCCTATCCTATCCTCTATAATATCGTATCCTCTATCCTATCCTATACTCTATCCTATCCTATTCTTTATCCTATGCTCTATCCTATCCAATACCCTATCGTTTCCTCTATCCTATCCTATCCTCTATCCTATCCTATCCTCTATCCTATCCTATCCTCTATCCTATCCTATCCTCTATCCTATCTTATACTCTATCGTATCCTATCCTCTATCCTATACTATCCTCAATCCTATCCTATCCTCTATCCTATCCTATCCTCTATCCTATCCAATCACCTATCCGATCCTCTATCCTATCCTTTGCTCTATCCTATACTATCCTCAATCATATCCTATCCTCTATCCTATCCTATCCTCTATCCTATCCTATCCTCTATCCTATCCTATCCTCTATCCTATCCTATCGTCTAACCTATCCTATCCTCTATCGTCTCCTGTCCTCTATCCTATACAATCCACTATCCTATCCTCTATCCTATCCTCTATCCTATCCTATCCTCTATCCTATCCTATCTTCTATCCTATCCTATCATGTATCCAATCCACTATCGTATCCTATCCTCTATCCTATCCAATCCTATATTCTATCCTCTATCCTATCCTATCCTCTATCCTATCCTATCCTCTATCCTATCCTATCCTCTATCCTATCCTATCCTCTATCCTATAATATCCTCTATCCTATCCTATCCTCTATCCTATCCTATCCTCCATCCTATCCTATCCTCTATCCTATCCTATCCTCTATCCTATCCTATCCTCTATTCTATCTTATACTCTATCGTATCCTATCCTCTATCCTATACTATCCTCAATCCTATCCTATCCTCTATCCTATCCTATCCTCTATCCTATCCAATCACCTATCCGATCCTCTATCCTATCCTTTGCTCTATCCTATACTATCCTCAATCCTATCCTATCCTCTATCCTATCCTATCCTCTATCCTATCCAATCCCCTATCCGATCCTCTATCCTATCATATCCTCTATCCTATCCTATCCTCTATCCTATCCTATCCTACCCTCTATCCTATCCTATCCTCTATCCTACCTTATCCTCTATCCTATCCTATCCTCTATAATATCCTATCCTCTATCCTATCCTATCCTCAATCCTATCCTATCCTCTATCCTATTCTATCCTCTATCCTATCCTATCCTCTATCCTATCATCTATCCTATCCTCTATCCTATCCTCTATCCTATCCTCTATCCTATCCTCTATCCTATCCTCTATCCTATCCTCTATCCTATCCTATCCTCTATCCTATCCTATCCTCTATCCTATCCTATCGTCTAGCCTATCCTATCCTCTATCGTCTCCTGTCCTCTATCCTATACAATCCACTATCCTATCCTCTATCCTATCCTCTATCCTATCCTATCCTCTATCCTATCCTATCTTCTATCCTATCCTATCATGTATCCTATCCACTATCGTATCCTATCCTCTATCCTATCCAATCCTATATCCTATCCTCTATCCTATCCTATCCTCTATCCTATCCTATCCTCTATCCTATCCTATCCTCTATCCTATCCTATCCTCTATCCTATCCTATCCTCTATCCTATCCTATCCTCTATCCTATCCTATCCTCTATCCTATCCTATCCTCTATCCTATCCTATCCTCTATCGTATCCTATCCTCTATCGTATCCTATCCTCTATCCTACCCTATCCTCTATCCTATCCTATCCTCTATCCTATCCTATCCTCTATCCTATCCAATCCTATATCCTATCCTCTATCCTATCCTATCCTCTATCCTATCCTATCCTCTATCCTATCCAATCCTATATCCTATCCTCTATCCTATCCTATCCTCTATCCTATCCTATCCTCTATCCTATCCAATCCCCTATCCGATCCTCTATCCTATCATATCCTCTATCCTATCCTATCCTCTATCCTATCCTATCCTCTATCCTATCCTATCCTCTATAATATCCTATCCTCTATCCTATCCTATCCTCAATCCTATCCTATCCTCTATCCTATTCTATCCTCTATCCTATCCTATCCTCTATCCTATCCTCTATCCTATCCTATCCTCTATCCTATCCTCTATTCTATCCTCTATCCTATCCTATCCTCTATCCTATCCAATCCCCTATCCTATCCTCTATGCTATCCTATCCTCTATCCTATACTATCCTCTATCCTATCCTATCCTCTATCCTATCCTATCCTCTATCCTATCCTATCCTCTATCCTATCCTATCCTCTATCCTATCTTATACTCTATCGTATCCTATCCTCTATCCTATACTATCCTCAATCCTATCCTATCCTCTATCCTATCCTATCCTCTATCCTATCCAATCACCTATCCGATCCTCTATCCTATCCTTTGCTCTATCCTATACTATCCTCAATCATATCCAATCCTCTATCCTATCCTATCCTCTATCCTATCCAATCCCCTATCCGATCCTCTATCCTATCATATCCTCTATCCTATCCTATCCTCTATCCTATCCTATCCTCTATCCTATACTACCCTACCCTCTATCCTATCCTATCCTCTATCCTACCTTATCCTCTATCCTATCCTATACTCTATAATATCCTATCCTCTATCCTATCCTATCCTCAATCCTATCCTATCCTCTATCCTATTCTATCCTCTATCCTATCCTATCCTCTATCCTATCCTCTATCCTATCCTCTATCCCATCCTCTATCCTATCCTCTATCCTATCCTCTATCCTATCCTCTATCCTATCCTCTATCCTATCCTCTATCCTATCCTCTATCCTATCCTATCGTCTAACCTATCCTATCCTCTATCGTCTCCTATCCTCTATCCTATCCAATCCCCTATCCGATCCTCTATCCTATCATATCCTCTATCCTATCCTATCCTCTATCCTATCCTATCCTCTATCCTATCCTATCCTCTATCCTATCCTATCCTCTATCCTATCCTATCCTCTATCCTATCCTATCGTCTAACCTATCCTATCCTCTATCGTCTCCTATCCTCTATCCTATCCAATCCCCTATCCGATCCTCTATCCTATCATATCCTCTATCCTATCCTATCCTCTATCCTATCCTATCCTCTATCCTATCCTATCCTCTATCCTATCCTATCGTCTAACCTATCCTATCCTCTATCGTCTCCTGTCCTCTATCCTATACAATCCACTATCCTATCCTCTATCCTATCCTCTATCCTATCCTATCCTCTATCCTATCCTATCTTCTATCCTATCCTATCATGTATCCAATCCACTATCGTATCCTATCCTCTATCCTATCCAATCCTATATTCTATCCTCTATCCTATCCTATCCTCTATCCTATCCTATCCTCTATCCTATCCTATCCTCTATCCTATACTATCCTCTATCCTATCCTATCCTCTATCCTATCCTATCCTCTATCCTATCCTATCCTCTATCCTATCCTATCCTCTATCCTATCCTATCCTCTATTCTATCTTATACTCTATCGTATCCTATCCTCTATCCTATACTATCCTCAATCCTATCCTATCCTCTATCCTATCCTATCCTCTATCCTATCCAATCCCCTATCCGATCCTCTATCCTATCATATCCTCTATCCTATCCTATCCTCTATCCTATCCTATCCTCTATCCTATCCTATCCTACCCTCTATCCTATCCTATCCTCTATCCTACCTTATCCTCTATCCTATCCTATCCTCTATAATATCCTATCCTCTATCCTATCCTATCCTCAATCCTATCCTATCCTCTATCCTATTCTATCCTCTATCCTATCCTATCCTCTATCCTATCCTCTATCCTATCCTCTATCCTATCCTCTATCCTATCCTCTATCCTATCCTCTATCCTATCCTATCCTCTATCCTATCCTATCCTCTATCCTATCCTATCGTCTAGCCTATCCTATCCTCTATCGTCTCCTGTCCTCTATCCTATACAATCCACTATCCTATCCTCTATCCTATCCTCTATCCTATCCTATCCTCTATCCTATCCTATCTTCTATCCTATCCTATCATGTATCCTATCCTATCCTCAATCCTATCCTATCCTCTATCCTATCCTATCGTCTAGCCTATCCTATCCTCTATCGTCTCCTGTCCTCTATCCTATACAATCCACTATCCTATCCTCTATCCTATCCTCTATCATATCCTATCTTCTATCCTATCCTATCATGTATCCTATCCACTATCGTATCCTATCCTCTATCCTATCCAATCCTATATCCTATCCTCTATCCTATCCTATCCTCTATCGTATCCTATCCTCTATCCTATCCTATCCTCTATCCTATCCTATCCTCTATCCTATCCTATCCTCTATCCTATCCTATCCTCTATCCTATCCTATCCTCTATCCTATCCTATCCTCTATCCTATCCTATCCTCTATCGTATCCTATCCTCTATCGTATCCTATCCTCTATTATACCCTAACCCTAACCTATCCTATCCTCTATCGTCTCCTGTCCTCTATCCTATACAATCCACTATCCTATCCTCTATCCTATCCTCTATCCTATCCTATCCTCTATCCTATCCTATCTTCTATCCTATCCTATCATGTATCCTATCCACTATCGTATCCTATCCTCTATCCTATCCAATCCTATATCCTATCCTCTATCCTATCCTATCCTCTATCCTATCCTATCCTCTATCCTATCCTATCCTCTATCCTATCCTATCCTCTATCCTATCCTATCCTCTATCCTATCCTATCCTCTATCCTATCCTATCCTCTATCCTATCCTATCGTCTAACCTATCCTATCCTCTATCGTCTCCTATCCTCTATCCTATCCAATCCCCTATCCGATCCTCTATCCTATCATATCCTCTATCCTATCCTATCCTCTATCCTATCCTATCCTCTATCCTATCCTATCCTCTATCCTATCCTATCCTCTATCGTCTCCTATCCTCTATCCTATCCAATCCCCTATCCGATCCTTTATCCTATCATATCCTCTATCCTATCCTATCCTCTATCCTATCCTATCCTCTATCCTATCCTATCCTACCCTCTATCCTATCCTATCCTCTATCCTACCTTATCCTCTATCCTATCCTATCCTCTATAATATCCTATCCTCTATCCTATCCTATCCTCAATCCTATCCTATCCTCTACCCTTTTCTATCCTCTATCCTATCCTATCCTCTATCCTATCCTCTATCCTATCCTCTATCCTATCCTCTATCCTATCCTCTATCCTATCATCTATCCTATCCTATCCTCTATCCTATCCTATCCTCTATCCTATCCTATCGTCTAACCTATCCTATCCTCTATCGTCTCCTGTCCTCTATCATATACAATCCACTATCCTATCCTCTATACTATCCTCTATCCTATCCTATCCTCTATCCTATCCTATCTTGTATCCTATCCTATCATGTATCCTATCCACTATCGTATCCTATCCTCTATCCTATCCAATCCTATATCCTATCCTCTATCCTATCCTATCCTCTATCCTATCCTATCCTCTATCCTCTATCCTATCCTATCCTCTATCCTATCCTATCCTCTATCCTATACTATCCTCTATACTATCCTATCCTCTATCCTATCCTATCCTCTATCCTATCCTATCCTCTATCCTATCCTATCCTCTATCCTATCCTATCCTCTATCCTATCCTATCCTCTATCCTATCCTATCGTCTAACCTATCCTATCCTCTATCGTCTCCTATCCTCTATCCTATCCAATCCCCTATCCGATCCTCTATCCTATCATATCCTCTATCCTATCCTATCCTCTATCCTATCCTATCCTCTATCCTATCCTATCCTCTATCCTATCCTATCCTCTATCCTATCCTATCCTCTATCGTCTCCTATCCTCTATCCTATCCAATCCCCTATCCGATCCTTTATCCTATCATATCCTCTATCCTATCCTATCCTCTATCCTATCCTATCCTCTATCCTATCCTATCCTACCCTCTATCCTATCCTATCCTCTATCCTACCTTATCCTCTATCCTATCCTATCCTCTATAATATCCTATCCTCTATCCTATCCTATCCTCAATCCTATCCTATCCTCTACCCTTTTCTATCCTCTATCCTATCCTATCCTCTATCCTATCCTCTATCCTATCCTCTATCCTATCCTCTATCCTATCCTCTATCCTATCATCTATCCTATCCTATCCTCTATCCTATCCTATCCTCTATCCTATCCTATCGTCTAACCTATCCTATCCTCTATCGTCTCCTGTCCTCTATCATATACAATCCACTATCCTATCCTCTATACTATCCTCTATCCTATCCTATCCTCTATCCTATCCTATCTTGTATCCTATCCTATCATGTATCCTATCCACTATCGTATCCTATCCTCTATCCTATCCAATCCTATATCCTATCCTCTATCCTATCCTATCCTCTATCCTATCCTATCCTCTATCCTCTATCCTATCCTATCCTCTATCCTATCCTATCCTCTATCCTATACTATCCTCTATACTATCCTATCCTCTATCCTATCCTATCCTCTATCCTATCCTATCCTCTATCCTATCTTATACTCTATCGTATCCTATCCTCTATCCTATACTATCCTCAATCCTATCCTATCCTCTATCCTATACTATCCTCTATCCTATCCAATCACCTATCCGATCCTCTATCCTATCCTTTGCTCTATCCTATACTATCCTCAATCCTATCCTATCCTCTATCCTATCCTATCCTCTATCCTATCCCATCCCCTATCCGATCCTCTATCCTATCATATCCTCTATCCTATCCTATCCTCTATCCTATCCTATCCTCTATCCTATCCTATCCTACCCTCTATCCTATCCTATCCTCTATCCTACCTTATCCTCTATCCTATCCTATCCTCTATAATATCCTATCCTCTATCCAATCCTATCCTCAATCCTATCCTATCCTCTATCCTATTCTATCCTCTATCCTATCCTATCCTCTATCCTATCCTCTATCCTATCCTCTATCCTATCCTCTATCCTATCCTCTATCCTATCCTCTATCCTATCCTCTATCCTATCCTCTATCCTATCCTATCCTCTATCCGATCCTATCCTCTATCCTATCCTATCGTCTAACCTATCCTATCCTCTATCGTCTCCTGTCCTCTATCCTATACAATCCACTATCCTATCCTCTATCCTATCCTCTATCCTATCCTATCCTCTATCCTAACCTATCTTCTATCCTATCCTATCATGTATCCTATCCACTATCGTATCCTATCCTCTATCCTATCCAATCCTATATCCTATCCTCTATCCTATCCTATCCTCTATCCTATCCTATCCTCTATCCTATCCTCTATCCTATCCTCTATCCTATCCTCTATCCTATCCTCTATCCTATCCTCTATCCTATCCTATCCTCTATCCTATCCTATCCTCTATCCTATACTATCCTCTATCCTATCCTATCCTCTATAATATCCTATCCTCTATCGTATCCTATCCTCTATCGTATCCTATCCTCTATCCTATCCTTTCCTCTATCCTATACTATCCGCTATCCTATCCTATCCTCTATCCTATCCAATCACCTATCCGATCCTCTATCCTATCCTTTCCTCTATCCTATCCTATCCTCAATCCTATCCTATCCTCTATCCTATCCTATCCTCTATCCTATCCAATCCCCTATCCTATCCTCTATCCTATCCTATCCTCTATCGTATCCTATCCTCTATCCTATCCAATCCTATATCCTATCCTATCCGCTATCCTAACCCATCCTCTATCCTATCCTATCCTCTATCCTATCCTATCCTCTATAATATCCTATCCTCTATCCTATCCTATCCTCTATCCTATCCTCTATCCTATCCAATCCCCTAACCTATCCTCTATCCTATCCTCTATCGTCTCCTGTCCTCTATCCTATACAATCCCCTATCCTATCCTCTATCCTATCCTATCCTCTATAATATCCTATCCTCTATCGTATCCTATCCTCTATCCTATCCTATCCTCAATCCTATCCTATCCTCTATCCTATTCTATCCTCTATCCTATCCTATCCTCTATCCTATCCTATCCTCTATCCTATCCTCTATCCTATCCTATCCTCTATCCTATTCTATACTCTATCCTATCCTATCCGCTATCCTTTCCTCTATTCGATCCTCTCCTCTATAATATCGTATCCTCTATCCTATCCTGTCCTCTATCCTTAATATCATCCATCCTATCCTATTCTCTATCCTACAATATCCTGTCCTCTATCTTATCCTATTCTCTATTCTATCCAATCCTGTTTCCTATACTGTATCGTATCGTATTCTCTATCCTATCCTATCCTCCATCCTATCCTATCCTCTATCCTATCCTAACCTCTATCCTATTGTATATTCTATCCTATTCTATATTCTATGCCATCCTATCCGATCCTCTATCTTATCCTATCCTCATTCCTATCCTATCCTCTATCCTATCCAATCCTATATCCTATCCTCTATCCTATCCTATCCTCTATAATATCCTATCCTCTATCGTATCCTATCCTGTATCCTATCCTATCCTCTATCCTATCATATCCTCTATCGTATCATATCCTCTATCCTATCCTATCCTCTATCCTATCCAATCCTATATCCTATCCTATCCGCTATCCTATCCTATCCTCAATCCTATCCTATCCTCTATCCTATCCTGCCCTCTATCCTATTCTATACTCTATCCAACCTAACCTCTATCCTATCCTATCCTCTATCCTATCCTATCCTCTACCCTATCCTTTCCTCTATCCTATCCTATCCTCTATCGTCTTCTGTCCTCTATCCTATACAATCCACTATCCTATCCTCTATCCTATCCTATCCTCTAACCTATCCTATCCTCTATCGTCTTCTGTCCTCTATCCTATACAATCAACTATCCTATCCTCTATCCTATCCTCTATCCTATCCTATCCTCTATCCTATCCTATCCTCTATCCTATCCTATCCTCTATCCTATCCTATCCTCTATCGTCTCCTATCCTCTATCCTATCCAATCCCCTATCCGATCCTTTATCCTATCATATCCTCTATCCTATCCTATCCTCTATCCTATCCTATCCTCTATCCTATCCTATCCTACCCTCTATCCTATCCTATCCTCTATCCTACCTTATCCTCTATCCTATCCTATCCTCTATAATATCCTATCCTCTATCCTATCCTATCCTCAATCCTATCCTATCCTCTACCCTTTTCTATCCTCTATCCTATCCTATCCTCTATCCTATCCTCTATCCTATCCTCTATCCTATCCTCTATCCTATCCTCTATCCTATCATCTATCCTATCCTATCCTCTATCCTATCCTATCCTCTATCCTATCCTATCGTCTAACCTATCCTATCCTCTATCGTCTCCTGTCCTCTATCATATACAATCCACTATCCTATCCTCTATACTATCCTCTATCCTGTCCTATCGTCTATCCTATCCTATCTTGTATCCTATCCTATCATGTATCCTATCCACTATCGTATCCTATCCTCTATCCTATCCAATCCTATATCCTATCCTCTATCCTATCCTATCCTCTATCCTATCCTATCCTCTATCCTCTATCCTATCCTATCCTCTATCCTATCCTATCCTCTATCCTATACTATCCTCTATACTATCCTATCCTCTATCCTATCCTATCCTCTATCCTATCCTATCCTCTATCCTATCCTATCCTCTATCCTATCCTATCCTCTATCCTATCCTATCCTCTATCCTATCCTATCCTCTATCCTATCCTATCCTCTATCCTATCCTATCCTCTATCCTATCCTATCCTCTATCGTCTCCTATCCTCTATCCTATCCAATCCCCTATCCGATCCTTTATCCTATCATATCCTCTATCCTATCCTATCCTCTATCCTATCCTATCCTCTATCCTATCCTATCCTACCCTCTATCCTATCCTATCCTCTATCCTACCTTATCCTCTATCCTATCCTATCCTCTATAATATCCTATCCTCTATCCTATCCTATCCTCAATCCTATCCTATCCTCTACCCTTTTCTATCCTCTATCCTATCCTATCCTCTATCCTATCCTCTATCCTATCCTCTATCCTATCCTCTATCCTATCCTCTATCCTATCATCTATCCTATCCTATCCTCTATCCTATCCTATCCTCTATCCTATCCTATCGTCTAACCTATCCTATCCTCTATCGTCTCCTGTCCTCTATCATATACAATCCACTATCCTATCCTCTATACTATCCTCTATCCTATCCTATCCTCTATCCTATCCTATCTTGTATCCTATCCTATCATGTATCCTATCCACTATCGTATCCTATCCTCTATCCTATCCAATCCTATATCCTATCCTCTATCCTATCCTATCCTCTATCCTATCCTATCCTCTATCCTCTATCCTATCCTATCCTCTATCCTATCCTATCCTCTATCCTATACTATCCTCTATACTATCCTATCCTCTATCCTATCCTATCCTCTATCCTATCCTATCCTCTATCCTATCTTATACTCTATCGTATCCTATCCTCTATCCTATACTATCCTCAATCCTATCCTATCCTCTATCCTATACTATCCTCTATCCTATCCAATCACCTATCCGATCCTCTATCCTATCCTTTGCTCTATCCTATACTATCCTCAATCCTATCCTATCCTCTATCCTATCCTATCCTCTATCCTATCCCATCCCCTATCCGATCCTCTATCCTATCATATCCTCTATCCTATCCTATCCTCTATCCTATCCTATCCTCTATCCTATCCTATCCTACCCTCTATCCTATCCTATCCTCTATCCTACCTTATCCTCTATCCTATCCTATCCTCTATAATATCCTATCCTCTATCCAATCCTATCCTCAATCCTATCCTATCCTCTATCCTATTCTATCCTCTATCCTATCCTATCCTCTATCCTATCCTCTATCCTATCCTCTATCCTATCCTCTATCCTATCCTCTATCCTATCCTCTATCCTATCCTCTATCCTATCCTCTATCCTATCCTATCCTCTATCCGATCCTATCCTCTATCCTATCCTATCGTCTAACCTATCCTATCCTCTATCGTCTCCTGTCCTCTATCCTATACAATCCACTATCCTATCCTCTATCCTATCCTCTATCCTATCCTATCCTCTATCCTAACCTATCTTCTATCCTATCCTATCATGTATCCTATCCACTATCGTATCCTATCCTCTATCCTATCCAATCCTATATCCTATCCTCTATCCTATCCTATCCTCTATCCTATCCTATCCTCTATCCTATCCTCTATCCTATCCTCTATCCTATCCTCTATCCTATCCTCTATCCTATCCTCTATCCTATCCTATCCTCTATCCTATCCTATCCTCTATCCTATACTATCCTCTATCCTATCCTATCCTCTATAATATCCTATCCTCTATCGTATCCTATCCTCTATCGTATCCTATCCTCTATCCTATCCTTTCCTCTATCCTATACTATCCGCTATCCTATCCTATCCTCTATCCTATCCAATCACCTATCCGATCCTCTATCCTATCCTTTCCTCTATCCTATCCTATCCTCAATCCTATCCTATCCTCTATCCTATCCTATCCTCTATCCTATCCAATCCCCTATCCTATCCTCTATCCTATCCTATCCTCTATCGTATCCTATCCTCTATCCTATCCAATCCTATATCCTATCCTATCCGCTATCCTAACCCATCCTCTATCCTATCCTATCCTCTATCCTATCCTATCCTCTATCCTATCCTATCCTACCCTCTATCCTATCCTATCCTCTATCCTACCTTATCCTCTATCCTATCCTATCCTCTATAATATCCTATCCTCTATCCTATCCTATCCTCAATCCTATCCTATCCTCTACCCTTTTCTATCCTCTATCCTATCCTATCCTCTATCCTATCCTCTATCCTATCCTCTATCCTATCCTCTATCCTATCCTCTATCCTATCATCTATCCTATCCTATCCTCTATCCTATCCTATCCTCTATCCTATCCTATCGTCTAACCTATCCTATCCTCTATCGTCTCCTGTCCTCTATCATATACAATCCACTATCCTATCCTCTATACTATCCTCTATCCTATCCTATCCTCTATCCTATCCTATCTTGTATCCTATCCTATCATGTATCCTATCCACTATCGTATCCTATCCTCTATCCTATCCAATCCTATATCCTATCCTCTATCCTATCCTATCCTCTATCCTATCCTATCCTCTATCCTCTATCCTATCCTATCCTCTATCCTATCCTATCCTCTATCCTATACTATCCTCTATACTATCCTATCCTCTATCCTATCCTATCCTCTATCCTATCCTATCCTCTATCCTATCCTATCCTCTATCCTATCCTATCCTCTATCCTATCCTATCCTCTATCCTATCCTATCGTCTAACCTATCCTATCCTCTATCGTCTCCTATCCTCTATCCTATCCAATCCCCTATCCGATCCTCTATCCTATCATATCCTCTATCCTATCCTATCCTCTATCCTATCCTATCCTCTATCCTATCCTATCCTCTATCCTATCCTATCCTCTATCGTCTCCTATCCTCTATCCTATCCAATCCCCTATCCGATCCTTTATCCTATCATATCCTCTATCCTATCCTATCCTCTATCCTATCCTATCCTCTATCCTATCCTATCCTACCCTCTATCCTATCCTATCCTCTATCCTACCTTATCCTCTATCCTATCCTATCCTCTATAATATCCTATCCTCTATCCTATCCTATCCTCAATCCTATCCTATCCTCTACCCTTTTCTATCCTCTATCCTATCCTATCCTCTATCCTATCCTCTATCCTATCCTCTATCCTATCCTCTATCCTATCCTCTATCCTATCATCTATCCTATCCTATCCTCTATCCTATCCTATCCTCTATCCTATCCTATCGTCTAACCTATCCTATCCTCTATCGTCTCCTGTCCTCTATCATATACAATCCACTATCCTATCCTCTATACTATCCTCTATCCTATCCTATCCTCTATCCTATCCTATCTTGTATCCTATCCTATCATGTATCCTATCCACTATCGTATCCTATCCTCTATCCTATCCAATCCTATATCCTATCCTCTATCCTATCCTATCCTCTATCCTATCCTATACTCTATCCTCTATCCTATCCTATCCTCTATCCTATCCTATCCTCTATCCTATACTATCCTCTATACTATCCTATCCTCTATCCTATCCTATCCTCTATCCTATCCTATCCTCTATCCTATCTTATACTCTATCGTATCCTATCCTCTATCCTATACTATCCTCAATCCTATCCTATCCTCTATCCTATCCTATCCTCTATCCTATCCAATCACCTATCCGATCCTCTATCCTATCCTTTGCTCTATCCTATACTATCCTCAATCCTATCCTATCCTCTATCCTATCCTATCCTCTATCCTATCCCATCCCCTATCCGATCCTCTATCCTATCATATCCTCTATCCTATCCTATCCTCTATCCTATCCTATCCTCTATCCTATCCTATCCTACCCTCTATCCTATCCTATCCTCTATCCTACCTTATCCTCTATCCTATCCTATCCTCTATAATATCCTATCCTCTATCCAATCCTATCCTCAATCCTATCCTATCCTCTATCCTATTCTATCCTCTATCCTATCCTATCCTCTATCCTATCCTCTATCCTATCCTCTATCCTATCCTCTATCCTATCCTCTATCCTATCCTCTATCCTATCCTCTATCCTATCCTCTATCCTATCCTATCCTCTATCCGATCCTATCCTCTATCCTATCCTATCGTCTAACCTATCCTATCCTCTATCGTCTCCTGTCCTCTATCCTATACAATCCACTATCCTATCCTCTATCCTATCCTCTATCCTATCCTATCCTCTATCCTAACCTATCTTCTATCCTATCCTATCATGTATCCTATCCACTATCGTATCCTATCCTCTATCCTATCCAATCCTATATCCTATCCTCTATCCTATCCTATCCTCTATCCTATCCTATCCTCTATCCTATCCTCTATCCTATCCTCTATCCTATCCTCTATCCTATCCTATCCTCTATCCTATCCAATCCCCTATCCTATCCTCTATCCTATCCTATCCTCTATCGTATCCTATCCTCTATCCTATCCAATCCTATATCCTATCCTATCCGCTATCCTAACCCATCCTCTATCCTATCCTATCCTCTATCCTATCCTATCCTCTATAATATCCTATCCTCTATCCTATCCTATCCTCTATCCTATCCTCTATCCTATCCAATCCCCTAACCTATCCTCTATCCTATCCTCTATCGTCTCCTGTCCTCTATCCTATACAATCCCCTATCCTATCCTCTATCCTATCCTATCCTCTATAATATCCTATCCTCTATCGTATCCTATCCTCTATCCTATCCTATCCTCAATCCTATCCTATCCTCTATCCTATTCTATCCTCTATCCTATCCTATCCTCTATCCTATCCTATCCTCTATCCTATCCTCTATCCTATCCTATCCTCTATCCTATTCTATACTCTATCCTATCCTATCCGCTATCCTTTCCTCTATTCGATCCTCTCCTCTATAATATCGTATCCTCTATCCTATCCTGTCCTCTATCCTTAATATCATCCATCCTATCCTATTCTCTATCCTACAATATCCTGTCCTCTATCTTATCCTATTCTCTATTCTATCCAATCCTGTTTCCTATACTGTATCGTATCGTATTCTCTATCCTATCCTATCCTCCATCCTATCCTATCCTCTATCCTATCCTAACCTCTATCCTATTGTATATTCTATCCTATTCTATATTCTATGCCATCCTATCCGATCCTCTATCTTATCCTATCCTCATTCCTATCCTATCCTCTATCCTATCCAATCCTATATCCTATCCTCTATCCTATCCTATCCTCTATAATATCCTATCCTCTATCGTATCCTATCCTGTATCCTATCCTATCCTCTATCCTATCATATCCTCTATCGTATCATATCCTCTATCCTATCCTATCCTCTATCCTATCCAATCCTATATCCTATCCTATCCGCTATCCTATCCTATCCTCAATCCTATCCTATCCTCTATCCTATCCTGCCCTCTATCCTATTCTATACTCTATCCAACCTAACCTCTATCCTATCCTATCCTCTATCCTATCCTATCCTCTACCCTATCCTTTCCTCTATCCTATCCTATCCTCTATCGTCTTCTGTCCTCTATCCTATACAATCCACTATCCTATCCTCTATCCTATCCTATCCTCTAACCTATCCTATCCTCTATCGTCTTCTGTCCTCTATCCTATACAATCAACTATCCTATCCTCTATCCTATCCTCTATCCTATCCTATCCTCTATCCTATCCTATCCTCTATCCTATCCTATCCTATCCTCTATCCTATCCTATCCTCTATCCTATCCTATCCTCTATCCTATCCTATCATCTATCCTATCCACTATCGTATCCTATCCTCTATCCTATCCAATCCTATATCCTATCCTCTATCCTATCCTATCCTCTATCCTATCCTTTCCTCTATCCTATCCAATCCCCTATCCTATCCTCTATCCTATCCTATCCTCTATCCTATCCTCTATCCTATCCTCTATCCTATCCTCTATCCTATCCTATCCTCTATCCTATCCTATCCTCATTCCTATCCTATCCTCTATCCTATCCAATCCTATATCCTATCCTCTATCCTATCCTATCCACTATAATATCCTATCCTCTATCGTATCCTATCCTGTATCCTATCCTATCCTCTATCCTATCATATCCTCTATCGTATCATATCCTCTATCCTATCCTATCCTCTATCCTATCCAATCCTATATCCTATCCTATCCGCTATCCTATCCTATCCTCAATCCTATCCTATCCTCTATCCTATCCTGCCCTCTATCCTATTCTATACTCTATCCAACCTAACCTCTATCCTATCCTATCCTCTATCCTATCCTATCCTCTACCCTATCCTTTCCTCTATCCTATCCTATCCTCTATCGTCTTCTGTCCTCTATCCTATACAATCCACTATCCTATCCTCTATCCTATCCTATCCTCTATCCTATCCTATCCTCTATCCTATCCTATCATCTATCCTATCCACTATCGTATCCTATGCTCTATCCTATCCAATCCTATATCCTATCCTCTATCCTATCCTATCCTCTATCCTATCCTTTCCTCTATCCTATCCAATCCCCTATCCTATCCTCTATCCTATCCTATCCTCTATCCTATCCTCTATCCTATCCTCTATCCTATCCTCTATCCTATCCTATCCTCTATCCTATCCTATCCTCTAACCTATCCTATCCTCTATCGTCTCCTTTCCTCTATCCTATACAATCCACTATCCTATCCTCTATCCTATCCCCTATCCTATCCTATCCTCTATCCTATCCTATCATCTATCCTATCCACTATCGTATCCTATCCTCTATCCTATCCAATCCTATATCCTATCTTCTAACCAATCCAATCCTCTATCCTATCCTATCCTCTATCCTATCCTATCCTCTATCCTATCCTATCCTCTATCCTATCCTATCCTCTATCCTATCCTATCCTCTATCCTATCCTATCCTTTATCCTATCCTATCCTCTATAATATCCTATCCTCTATCGTATCCTATCCTCTATCCTTTCCAATCACCTATCCGATCCTCTATCCTATCCTTTCCTCTATCCTATCCTATCCTCAATCCTATCCTATCCTCTATCCTATCCTCTATCCTATCCTCTATCCTATCCTATCCTCTATCCTATCCTGTCCTCTATCCTATCCAATCCCCTATCCTATCCTCTATCCGATCCTATCCTCTATCCAATCCTATCCTCTATAATATCGTATCCTCTATCCTATCCTATCATATGCTCTATCCTATCCAATCCCCTATCCTATCCTCTATCCTATCCAATCCCCTATCCGATCCTCTATCCTATCCTATCCTATCCTCTATCCTATCCTATCCTCTATCCTATCCTATCCTCTATCCTATCCTATCGTCTAACCTATCCTATCCTCTATCGTCTCCTGTCCTCTATCCTATACAATCCACTATCCTATCCTCTATCCTATCCTCTATCCTATCCTATCCTCTATCCTATCCTACCCTCTATCCTATCCTATCCTCTATCCTACCTTATCCTCTATCCTATCCTATCCTCTATAATATCCTATCCTCTATCCTATCCTATCCTCAATCCTATCCTATCCTCTATCCTATTCTATCCTCTATCCTATCCTATCCTCTATCCTATCCTCTATCCTATCCTCTATCCTATCCTCTATCCTATCCTCTATCCTATCCTCTATCCTATCCTCTATCCTATCCTATCCTCTATCCTATCCTATCCTCTATCCTATCCTATCCTCTATCCTATCCTATCCTCTATCCTATCCTATCGTCTAGCCTATCCTATCCTCTATCGTCTCCTGTCCTCTATCCTATACAATCCACTATCCTATCCTCTATCCTATCCTCTATCCTATCCTATCCTCTATCCTATCCTATCTTCTATCCTATCCTATCATGTATCCTATCCACTATCGTATCCTATCCTCTATCCTATCCAATCCTATATCCTATCCTCTATCCTATCCTATCCTCTATCCTATCCTATCCTCTATCCTATCCTATCCTCTATCCTATCCTATCCTCTATCCTATCCTATCCTCTATCCTATCCTATCCTCTATCCTATCCTATCCTCTATCCTATCCTATCCTCTATCCTATCCTATCCTCTATCCTATCCTATCCTCTATCCTATCCTATCCTCTATCGAATCCTATCCTCTATCGTATCCTATCCTCTATCCTACCCTAACCCTAACCTATCCTATCCTCTATCGTCTCCTGTCCTCTATCCTATACAATCCACTATCCTATCCTCTATCCTATCCTCTATCCTATCCTATCCTCTATCCTATCCTATCTTCTATCCTATCCTATCATGTATGCTATCCACTATCGTATCCTATCCTCTATCCTATCCAATCCTATATCCTATCCTCTATCCTATCCTATCCTCTATCCTATCCTATCCTCTATCCTATCCTATCCTCTATCCTATCCTATCCTCTATCCTATCCTATCGTCTATCCTATCCTATCCTCTATCCTATCCTATCCTCTATCCTATCCTATCGTCTAACCTATCCTATCCTCTATCGTCTCCTATCCTCTATCCTATCCAATCCCCTATCCGATCCTCTATCCTATCATATCCTCTATCCTATCCTATCCTCTATCGTATCCTATCCTCTATCCTATCCTATCCTCTATCCTATCCTATCGTCTAACCTATCCTATCCTCTATCGTCTCCTATCCTCTATCCTATCCAATCCCCTATCCGATCCTCTATCCTATCATATCCTCTATCCTATCCTATCCTCTATCCTATCCTATCCTCTATCCTATCCTATCCTACCCTCTATCCTATCCTATCCTCTATCCTACCTTATCCTCTATCCTATCCTATCCTCTATAATATCCTATCCTCTATCCTATCCTATCCTCAATCCTATCCTATCCTCTATCCTATTCTATCCTCTATCCTATCCTATCCTCTATCCTATCCTCTATCCTATTATCTATCCTATCCTCTATCCTATCCTCTATCCTATCATCTATCCTATCCTATCCTCTATCCTATCCTATCCTCTATCCTATCCTATCGTCTAACCTATCCTATCCTCTATCGTCTCCTGTCCTCTACCATATACAATCCACTATCCTATCCTCTATCCTATCCTCTATCCTATCCTATCCTCTATCCTATCCTATCTTGTATCCTATCCTATCATGTATCCTATCCACTATCGTATCCTATCCTCTATCCTATCCAATCCTATATCCTATCCTCTAACCTGTCCTATCCTCTATCCTATCCTATCCTCTATCCTCTATCCTATCCTATCCTCTATCCTATCCTATCCTCTATCCTATACTATCCTCTATCCTGTCCTATCCTCTATCCTATCCTATCCTCTATCCTATCCTATCCTCTATCCTATCTTATACTCTATCGTATCCTATCCTCTATCCTATACTATCCTCAATCCTATCCTATCCTCTATCCTATCCTATCCTCTATCCTATCCAATCACCTATCCGATCCTCTATCCTATCCTTTGCTCTATCCTATACTATCCTCAATCCTATCCTATCCTCTATCCTATCCTATCCTCTATCCTATCCAATCCCCTATCCGATCCTCTATCCTATCATATCCTCTATCCTATCCTATCCTCTATCCTATCCTATCCTCTATCCTATCCTATCCTACCCTCTATCCTATCCTATCCTCTATCCTACCTTATCCTCTATCCTATCCTATCCTCTATAATATCCTATCCTCTATCCAATCCTATCCTCAATCCTATCCTATCCTCTATCCTATTCTATCCTCTATCCTATCCTATCCTCTATCCTATCCTCTATCCTATCCTCTATCCTATCCTCTATCCTATCCTCTATCCTATCCTATCCTCTATCCGATCCTATCCTCTATCCTATCCTATCGTCTAACCTATCCTATCCTCTATCGTCTCCTGTCCTCTATCCTATACAATCCACTATCCTATCCTCTATCCTATCCTCTATCCTATCCTATCCTCTATCCTAACCTATCTTCTATCCTATCCTATCATGTATCCTATCCACTATCGTATCCTATCCTCTATCCTATCCAATCCTATATCCTATCCTCTATCCTATCCTATCCTCTATCCTATCCTATCCTCTATCCTATCCTATCCTCTATCCTATTCTATCCTCTATCCTATCCTATCCTCTATCCTATCCTCTATCCTATCCTCTATCCTATCCTCTATCCTATCCTCTATCCCATCCTATCCTCTATCCTATCCTATCCTCTATCCTATCCTATCCTCTATCCTATACTATCCTCTATCCCATCCTATCCTCTATCCTATCCTATCCTCTATCCTATCCTATCCTCTATCCTATCCTATCCTCTATCCTATCCTCTCCTCTATCCTATCCTATCCTCCATCCTATCCTATCCTCTATCCTATGCTATCCTATCCTCTATCCTATCCTATCCTATCCTCTATCCTATCCTATCCTCTATCCTATCCTATCCTCTAACCTATCCTATCCTCCATCCTATACAATCCTATATCCTATCCTATCCGCTATCCTATTCTATCCTGTATCCTATCCTATCCTCTATCCTATCCAATCCTCTATCCTATCCCCTATCCTATCCTCTATCCTATCCTCTATCCTATCCTCTATCCTATCCTATCCTCTATCCTATTCTATATTCTATCCGATCCTATCCGATCCTCTATCTTATCCTATCCTCTATCCTATCATATCCTCATTCCTATCCTATCCTCTATCCTATCCTATCCTCTATCCTATTCTATACTCTACCCTATCCTATCCTCTATCATATCATCTATCCTATCCTATCCTCTATCGTCTCCTATCTTCTATCCTATCCAATCCCCTATCCTATCCTCTATCCTATATTATCCACTATCCTATCCAATCCTCTATCCTATCCTCTATCCTATCCTCTATCCTATCCTATCCTCTATCCTATCCAATCCCCTATCCTTTCCTCTATAATATCGAATCCTCTATCCTATCCTGTGCTCTATCCTATAATATCATCCATCCTATCCTATTCTCTATCCTATCGTATCAACTATCCTATCCATTCCCCTATCCTATCCTCTATTCTATCCTCTATCCTATCCTATCCTCTATCCTTTCACATTCTCTATCCTATCCTCTATCCTATCCTATCCTCTATCCTATCCAATCCTATATCCTAGCCTCTATACACTCCAATCCTCTATCCTATCCTATCCTCTATCCTATCCTATCCTCTATCCTACCCTATCCTCTATAATATCCTATCCTCTATCCTATCCTATCCTCTATCCTATAATATCCTCTATCCTATCCTATCCTCTATCCTATCCTATCCTCTATCCTATCCTATCCTCTATCCTATACTATCCTCTATCCTATCCTATCCTCTATCCTATCCAATCACCTATCCGATCCTCTATCCTATCCTTTCCTCTATCCTATCCTATCCTCAATCCTATCCTATCCTCTATCCTATCCTATCCTCTATCCTATCCAATCCCCTATCCTATACTCTATCCTATCCTATCCTCTATCCTATCCTATCATCTATCCTATCCACTATCGTATCCTATCCTCTAACCTATCCAATCCTATATCCTATCCTCTATCCTATCCTATCCTCTATCCTATCCTTTCCTCTATCCTATCCAATCCCCTATCCTATCCTCTATCCGATCCTATCCTCTATCCTATCCTATCCTCTATAATATCGTATCCTCTATCCTATCATATCCTATACTCTATCCTATCCAATCCCCTATCCTATCCTCCATCCTATCCTATCCTCTATCGTATCCTATCCTCTATCCTATCCAATCCCGTATGCTATCCAATCCCCTATCCTATCCTCTATCCTATCCTATTCTTTATCCTATGCTCTATCCTATCCAATACCCTATCGTTTCCTCTATCCTGTCCTATCCTCTATACTATCGTATCCTCTATCCTATCCTATACTCTATCCTATCCTATCCTATCCTCTATCCTATAATATCCTCTATCCTATACTATCCTCTATCCTATCCTATCCTCTATCCTATCCAATCACCTATCCGATCCTCTATCCTATCCTTTCCTCTATCCTATCCTATCCTCAATCCTATCCTATCCTCTATCCTATCCAATCCCCTATCCTATCCTCTATCCTATCCTATCCTCTATCGTATCCTATCCTCTATCCTCTATCCTATCCTATCATGTATCCTATCCTATCCTCTATCATATCCTATCCTCTATGCTATCCTATCTTCTATCCTATACTATCCTCTATCCTATCCTATCCTCTATCCTATCCTATCCTCTATCCTATCCTATCCTCTATCCTATCCTATCCTCTATCCTATCTTATACTCTATCCTATCCTATCCTCTATCCTATACTATCCTGATTCCTATCCTATCCTGTATCCTATCCTATCCTCTATCCTATCCAATCACCTATCCGATCTTCTATCCTATCCTATCCTCTATCCTATCCTATCCTCAATCCTATCCTATCCTCTATCCTATCCTATCCTCTATCCTATCCAATCCCCTATCCGATCCTCTATCCTATCATATCCTCTATCCTATCCTATCCTCTATCCTATCCTATCCAATCCTCTATCCTATCCTATCCTCTATCCTATCTTATCCTCTATCCTATCCTATCCTCTATAATATCCTATCCTCTATCCTATCCTATCCTCAATCCTATCCTATCCTCTATCCTATTCTATCCTCTATCCTATCCTATCCTCTATCGTATCCTCTATCCTATCCTCTATCCTATCCTCTATCCTATCCTATCCTCTATCCTATCCTATCCTCTATCCTATCCTATCGTCTAACCTATCCTATCCTCTATCGTCACCTGTCCTCTATCCTATACAATCCCCTATCCTATCCTCTATCCGATCCTATCCTCTATCGTATCCTATACTCTATCCTATTCAATCCCCTATCCTATCCTCTATGCTATCCTATTCACTATCCTATACTATCCTCTATCCTATCCTATCCTCTATCCTATCCTATCCTCTATCCTATCCTATCCTCTATCCTATCCTATCCTCTATCCTATCCTATCCTCTATAATATCCTATCCTCTATCGTATCCTATCCTCTATCCTATCCTATCCTCTATCCTATACAATCCACTATCCTATCCTCTATCCTATCCTCTATCCTATCCTATCCTCTATCCTATCCTATCTTCTATCCTATCCTATCATCTATCCTATCCACTATCGTATCCTATCCTCTATCCTATCCAATCCTATATCCTATCCTCTATAGTATCCTATCCTCTATCCTATCCTATCCTCTATCCTATCCTATCCTCTATCCTATCCTATCCTCTATCCTATCCACTATCGTATCCTATCCTCTATCCTATCGAATCCTATATCCTATCCTCTATAGTATCCTATCCTCTATCCTATCCTATCCTCTATCCTATCATATCCTCTATCCTATCCTATCCTCTATCCTATCCTATCCAATCCTCTATCCTATCCTATCCTCTATCCTATCTTATCCTCTATCCTATCCTATCCTCTATAATATCCTATCCTCTATCCTATCCTATCCTCAATCCTATCCTATCCTCTATCCTATTCTATCCTCTATCCTATCCTATCCTCTATCCTATCCTCTATCCTATCCTCTATCCTATCCTCTATCCTATCCTATCCTCTATCCTATCCTATCCTCTATCCTATCCTATCGTCTAACCTATCCTATCCTCTATCGTCACCTGTCCTCTATCCTATACAATCCCCTATCCTATCCTCTATCCGATCCTATCCTCTATCGTATCCTATACTCTATCCTATTCAATCCCCTATCCTATCCTCTATGCTATCCTATTCACTATCCTATACTATCCTCTATCCTATCCTATCCTCTATCCTATCCTATCCTCTATCCTATCCTATCCTCTATCCTATCCTATCCTCTATCCTATCCTATCCTCTATCCTATCCTATCCTCTATAATATCCTATCCTCTATCGTATCCTATCCTCTATCCTATCCTATCCTCTATCCTATACAATCCACTATCCTATCCTCTATCCTATCCTCTATCCTATCCTATCCTCTATCCTATCCTATCTTCTATCCTATCCTATCCTCTATCCTATCCTATCCTCTATCCTATCCTATCCTCTATCCTATCCTATCCTCTATCCTATCCTATCGTCTATCCTATCCTATCCTCTATCCTATCCTATCCTCTATCCTATCCTATCGTCTAACCTATCCTATCCTCTATCGTCTCCTATCCTCTATCCTATCCAATCCCCTATCCGATCCTCTATCCTATCATATCCTCTATCCTATCCTATCCTCTATCGTATCCTATCCTCTATCCTATCCTATCCTCTATCCTATCCTATCGTCTAACCTATCCTATCCTCTATCGTCTCCTATCCTCTATCCTATCCAATCCCCTATCCGATCCTCTATCCTATCATATCCTCTATCCTATCCTATCCTCTATCCTATCCTATCCTCTATCCTATCCTATCCTACCCTCTATCCTATCCTATCCTCTATCCTACCTTATCCTCTATCCTATCCTATCCTCTATAATATCCTATCCTCTATCCTATCCTATCCTCAATCCTATCCTATCCTCTATCCTATTCTATCCTCTATCCTATCCTATCCTCTATCCTATCCTCTATCCTATTATCTATCCTATCCTCTATCCTATCCTCTATCCTATCATCTATCCTATCCTATCCTCTATCCTATCCTATCCTCTATCCTATCCTATCGTCTAACCTATCCTATCCTCTATCGTCTCCTGTCCTCTACCATATACAATCCACTATCCTATCCTCTATCCTATCCTCTATCCTATCCTATCCTCTATCCTATCCTATCTTGTATCCTATCCTATCATGTATCCTATCCACTATCGTATCCTATCCTCTATCCTATCCAATCCTATATCCTATCCTCTAACCTGTCCTATCCTCTATCCTATCCTATCCTCTATCCTCTATCCTATCCTATCCTCTATCCTATCCTATCCTCTATCCTATACTATCCTCTATCCTGTCCTATCCTCTATCCTATCCTATCCTCTATCCTATCCTATCCTCTATCCTATCTTATACTCTATCGTATCCTATCCTCTATCCTATACTATCCTCAATCCTATCCTATCCTCTATCCTATCCTATCCTCTATCCTATCCAATCACCTATCCGATCCTCTATCCTATCCTTTGCTCTATCCTATACTATCCTCAATCCTATCCTATCCTCTATCCTATCCTATCCTCTATCCTATCCAATCCCCTATCCGATCCTCTATCCTATCATATCCTCTATCCTATCCTATCCTCTATCCTATCCTATCCTCTATCCTATCCTATCCTACCCTCTATCCTATCCTATCCTCTATCCTACCTTATCCTCTATCCTATCCTATCCTCTATAATATCCTATCCTCTATCCAATCCTATCCTCAATCCTATCCTATCCTCTATCCTATTCTATCCTCTATCCTATCCTATCCTCTATCCTATCCTCTATCCTATCCTCTATCCTATCCTCTATCCTATCCTCTATCCTATCCTATCCTCTATCCGATCCTATCCTCTATCCTATCCTATCGTCTAACCTATCCTATCCTCTATCGTCTCCTGTCCTCTATCCTATACAATCCACTATCCTATCCTCTATCCTATCCTCTATCCTATCCTATCCTCTATCCTAACCTATCTTCTATCCTATCCTATCATGTATCCTATCCACTATCGTATCCTATCCTCTATCCTATCCAATCCTATATCCTATCCTCTATCCTATCCTATCCTCTATCCTATCCTATCCTCTATCCTATCCTATCCTCTATCCTATTCTATCCTCTATCCTATCCTATCCTCTATCCTATCCTCTATCCTATCCTCTATCCTATCCTCTATCCTATCCTCTATCCCATCCTATCCTCTATCCTATCCTATCCTCTATCCTATCCTATCCTCTATCCTATACTATCCTCTATCCCATCCTATCCTCTATCCTATCCTATCCTCTATCCTATCCTATCCTCTATCCTATCCTATCCTCTATCCTATCCTCTCCTCTATCCTATCCTATCCTCCATCCTATCCTATCCTCTATCCTATGCTATCCTATCCTCTATCCTATCCTATCCTATCCTCTATCCTATCCTATCCTCTATCCTATCCTATCCTCTAACCTATCCTATCCTCCATCCTATACAATCCTATATCCTATCCTATCCGCTATCCTATTCTATCCTGTATCCTATCCTATCCTCTATCCTATCCAATCCTCTATCCTATCCCCTATCCTATCCTCTATCCTATCCTCTATCCTATCCTCTATCCTATCCTATCCTCTATCCTATTCTATATTCTATCCGATCCTATCCGATCCTCTATCTTATCCTATCCTCTATCCTATCATATCCTCATTCCTATCCTATCCTCTATCCTATCCTATCCTCTATCCTATTCTATACTCTACCCTATCCTATCCTCTATCATATCATCTATCCTATCCTATCCTCTATCGTCTCCTATCTTCTATCCTATCCAATCCCCTATCCTATCCTCTATCCTATATTATCCACTATCCTATCCAATCCTCTATCCTATCCTCTATCCTATCCTCTATCCTATCCTATCCTCTATCCTATCCAATCCCCTATCCTTTCCTCTATAATATCGAATCCTCTATCCTATCCTGTGCTCTATCCTATAATATCATCCATCCTATCCTATTCTCTATCCTATCGTATCAACTATCCTATCCATTCCCCTATCCTATCCTCTATTCTATCCTCTATCCTATCCTATCCTCTATCCTTTCACATTCTCTATCCTATCCTCTATCCTATCCTATCCTCTATCCTATCCAATCCTATATCCTAGCCTCTATACACTCCAATCCTCTATCCTATCCTATCCTCTATCCTATCCTATCCTCTATCCTACCCTATCCTCTATAATATCCTATCCTCTATCCTATCCTATCCTCTATCCTATAATATCCTCTATCCTATCCTATCCTCTATCCTATCCTATCCTCTATCCTATCCTATCCTCTATCCTATACTATCCTCTATCCTATCCTATCCTCTATCCTATCCAATCACCTATCCGATCCTCTATCCTATCCTTTCCTCTATCCTATCCTATCCTCAATCCTATCCTATCCTCTATCCTATCCTATCCTCTATCCTATCCAATCCCCTATCCTATACTCTATCCTATCCTATCCTCTATCCTATCCTATCATCTATCCTATCCACTATCGTATCCTATCCTCTAACCTATCCAATCCTATATCCTATCCTCTATCCTATCCTATCCTCTATCCTATCCTTTCCTCTATCCTATCCAATCCCCTATCCTATCCTCTATCCGATCCTATCCTCTATCCTATCCTATCCTCTATAATATCGTATCCTCTATCCTATCATATCCTATACTCTATCCTATCCAATCCCCTATCCTATCCTCCATCCTATCCTATCCTCTATCGTATCCTATCCTCTATCCTATCCAATCCCGTATGCTATCCAATCCCCTATCCTATCCTCTATCCTATCCTATTCTTTATCCTATGCTCTATCCTATCCAATACCCTATCGTTTCCTCTATCCTGTCCTATCCTCTATACTATCGTATCCTCTATCCTATCCTATACTCTATCCTATCCTATCCTATCCTCTATCCTATAATATCCTCTATCCTATACTATCCTCTATCCTATCCTATCCTCTATCCTATCCAATCACCTATCCGATCCTCTATCCTATCCTTTCCTCTATCCTATCCTATCCTCAATCCTATCCTATCCTCTATCCTATCCAATCCCCTATCCTATCCTCTATCCTATCCTATCCTCTATCGTATCCTATCCTCTATCCTCTATCCTATCCTATCATGTATCCTATCCTATCCTCTATCATATCCTATCCTCTATGCTATCCTATCTTCTATCCTATACTATCCTCTATCCTATCCTATCCTCTATCCTATCCTATCCTCTATCCTATCCTATCCTCTATCCTATCCTATCCTCTATCCTATCTTATACTCTATCCTATCCTATCCTCTATCCTATACTATCCTGAATCCTATCCTATCCTCTATCCTATCCTATCCTCTATCCTATCCAATCACCTATCCGATCTTCTATCCTATCCTATCCTCTATCCTATCCTATCCTCAATCCTATCCTATCCTCTATCCTATCCTATCCTCTATCCTATCCAATCCCCTATCCGATCCTCTATCCTATCATATCCTCTATCCTATCCTATCCTCTATCCTATCCTATCCAATCCTCTATCCTATCCTATCCTCTATCCTATCTTATCCTCTATCCTATCCTATCCTCTATAATATCCTATCCTCTATCCTATCCTATCCTCAATCCTATCCTATCCTCTATCCTATTCTATCCTCTATCCTATCCTATCCTCTATCGTATCCTCTATCCTATCCTCTATCCTATCCTCTATCCTATCCTATCCTCTATCCTATCCTATCCTCTATCCTATCCTATCGTCTAACCTATCCTATCCTCTATCGTCACCTGTCCTCTATCCTATACAATCCCCTATCCTATCCTCTATCCGATCCTATCCTCTATCGTATCCTATACTCTATCCTATTCAATCCCCTATCCTATCCTCTATGCTATCCTATTCACTATCCTATACTATCCTCTATCCTATCCTATCCTCTATCCTATCCTATCCTCTATCCTATCCTATCCTCTATCCTATCCTATCCTCTATCCTATCCTATCCTCTATAATATCCTATCCTCTATCGTATCCTATCCTCTATCCTATCCTATCCTCTATCCTATACAATCCACTATCCTATCCTCTATCCTATCCTCTATCCTATCCTATCCTCTATCCTATCCTATCTTCTATCCTATCCTATCATCTATCCTATCCACTATCGTATCCTATCCTCTATCCTATCCAATCCTATATCCTATCCTCTATAGTATCCTATCCTCTATCCTATCCTATCCTCTATCCTATCCTATCCTCTATCCTATCCTATCCTCTATCCTATCCACTATCGTATCCTATCCTCTATCCTATCGAATCCTATATCCTATCCTCTATAGTATCCTATCCTCTATCCTATCCTATCCTCTATCCTATCATATCCTCTATCCTATCCTATCCTCTATCCTATCCTATCCAATCCTCTATCCTATCCTATCCTCTATCCTATCTTATCCTCTATCCTATCCTATCCTCTATAATATCCTATCCTCTATCCTATCCTATCCTCAATCCTATCCTATCCTCTATCCTATTCTATCCTCTATCCTATCCTATCCTCTATCCTATCCTCTATCCTATCCTCTATCCTATCCTCTATCCTATCCTATCCTCTATCCTATCCTATCCTCTATCCTATCCTATCGTCTAACCTATCCTATCCTCTATCGTCACCTGTCCTCTATCCTATACAATCCCCTATCCTATCCTCTATCCGATCCTATCCTCTATCGTATCCTATACTCTATCCTATTCAATCCCCTATCCTATCCTCTATGCTATCCTATTCACTATCCTATACTATCCTCTATCCTATCCTATCCTCTATCCTATCCTATCCTCTATCCTATCCTATCCTCTATCCTATCCTATCCTCTATCCTATCCTATCCTCTATCCTATCCTATCCTCTATAATATCCTATCCTCTATCGTATCCTATCCTCTATCCTATCCTATCCTCTATCCTATACAATCCACTATCCTATCCTCTATCCTATCCTCTATCCTATCCTATCCTCTATCCTATCCTATCTTCTATCCTATCCTATCATCTATCCTATCCACTATCGTATCCTATCCTCTATCCTATCCAATCCTATATCCTATCCTCTATAGTATCCTATCCTCTATCCTATCCTATCCTCTATCCTATCCTATCCTCTATCCTATCCTATCCTCTATCCTATCCTATCCTCTATCCTATCCTATCCTCTATAATATCCTATCCTCTATCGTATCCTATCCTCTATCCTATCCTATCCTCTATCCTATCCTATCCTCTATCCTATCCTATCGTCTAACCTATCCTATCCTCTATCGTCACCTGTCCTCTATCCTATACAATCCCCTATCCTATCCTCTATCCGATCCTATCCTCTATCGTATCCTATACTCTATCCTATTCAATCCCCTATCCTATCCTCTATGCTATCCTATTCACTATCCTATACTATCCTCTATCCTATCCTATCCTCTATCCTATCCTATCCTCTATCCTATCCTATCCTCTATCCTATCCTATCCTCTATCCTATCCTATCCTCTATAATATCCTATCCTCTATCGTATCCTATCCTCTATCCTATCCTATCCTCTATCCTATACAATCCACTATCCTATCCTCTATCCTATCCTCTATCCTATCCTATCCTCTATCCTATCCTATCTTCTATCCTATCCTATCATCTATCCTATCCACTATCGTATCCTATCCTCTATCCTATCCAATCCTATATCCTATCCTCTATAGTATCCTATCCTCTATCCTATCCTATCCTCTATCCTATCCTATCCTCTATCCTATCCTATCCTCTATCCTATCCACTATCGTATCCTATCCTCTATCCTATCCAATCCTATATCCTATCCTCTATAGTATCCTATCCTCTATCCTATCCTATCCTCTATCCTATCATATCCTCTATCCTATCCTATCCTCTATCCTATCCTATCCAATCCTCTATCCTATCCTATCCTCTATCCTATCCTATCCTCTATCCTATCCTATCCTCTATCCTATCCTATCCTCTATCCTATCCTATCCTCTATAATATCCTATCCTCTATCGTATCCTATCCTCTATCCTATCCTATCCTGTATCCTATACAATCCACTATCCTATCCTCTATCCTATCCTCTATCCTATCCTATCCTCTATCCTATCCTATCTTCTATCCTATCCTATCATCTATCCTATCCACTATCGTATCCTATCCTCTATCCTATCCAATCCTATATCCTATCCTCTATAGTATCCTATCCTCTATCCTATCCTATCCTCTATCCTATCCTATCCTCTATCCTATCCTATCCTCTATCCTATCCACTATCGTATCCTATCCTCTATCCTATCCAATCCTATATCCTATCCTCTATAGTATCCTATCCTCTATCCTATCCTATCCTCTATCCTATCATATCCTCTATCCTATCCTATCCTCTATCCTATCCTATCGTCTAACCTATCCTATCCTCTATCGTCACCTGTCCTCTATCCTATACAATCCCCTATCCTATCCTCTATCCGATCCTATCCTCTATCGTATCCTATACTCTATCCTATTCAATCCCCTATCCTATCCTCTATGCTATCCTATTCACTATCCTATACTATCCTCTATCCTATCCTATCCTCTATCCTATCCTATCCTCTATCCTATCCTATCCTCTATCCTATCCTATCCTCTATCCTATCCTATCCTCTATAATATCCTATCCTCTATAATATCCTATCCTCTATCCTATTCTATCCTCAATCCTATCCTATCCTCTATCCTATTCTATCCTCTATCCTATCCTATCCTCCATCCTATCCTATCCTCTATCCTATCCTATCCTCTATCCTATCCTATCCTCTATCCTATTCTATATTCTATCCTATTCTATATTCTATGCCATCCTATCCGATCCTCTATGTTTTCCTATCCTCATTCCTATCCTATCCTCTATCCTATCCTTTCCTCTATCCTATCCTTTCCTCTATCCTATACTATCCTCAATCCTATCCTATCCTCAATCCTATCCTATCCTCTATCCTATTCTATCCTCTATCCAATCCTATCCTCCATCCTATCCTATCCTCTATCCTATCCTATCCTCTATCCTATCCTTTCCTCTATCCTATCCTATCCTCAATCCTATCCGATCCTCTATCCTATCCAATCCCCTATCCTATCCTCTATCCTATCCTATCCTCTATCCTATCCTATCCTCTATCCTATCCTATCATCTATCCTATCCACTATCGTATCCTATCCTCTAACGTATCCAATCCTATATCCTATCCTCTATCCTATCCTATCCTCTATCCTATCCTTTCCTCTATCCTATCCAATCCCCTATCCTATCCTCTATCCGATCCTATCCTCTATCCTATCCTATCCTCTATAATATCGTATCCTCTATCCTATCCTATCCTATACTCTATCCTATCCAATCCCCTATCCTATCCTCCATCCTATCCTATCCTCTATCGTATCCAATCCCCTATCCTATCCTCTATCCTATCCTATTCTTTATCCTATGCTCTATCCTATCCAATCCCCTATCCTACCCGCTATCCTATCCTATCCTCTATCCTATCCTTTCCTCTATCCTATCCAATCCCCTATCCTATCCTCTATCCGATCCTATCCTCTATCCTATCCTATCCTCTATAATATCGTATCCTCTATCGTATCCTATCCTATACTCTTTCCTATTAAATCCCCTATCCTAGCCTCTATCCTCTATCCTCTATCCTATCCTATCCTCTATCCTATACAATCACCTATCCGATCCTCTATCCTATCCTTTCCTCTATCCTATACTATCCTCAATCCTATCCTATCCTCTATCCTATCCTATCCTCTATCCTATCCTATCCTATCCTCTATCCTATCCTATCCTCTATCCTATCTTATCCTCTATCCTATCCTATCCTCTATAATATCCTATCCTCTATCCTATCCTATCCTCAATCCTATCCTATCCTCTATCCTATTCTATCCTCTATCCTATCCTATCCTCCATCCTATCCTATCCTCTATCCTATCCTATCCTCTATCCTATCCTATCCTCTATCCTATTCTATATTCTATCCTATTCTATATTCTATGCCATCCTATCCGATCCTCTATGTTTTCCTATCCTCATTCCTATCCTATCCTCTATCCTATCCTATCCTGTATCCTATCCAATCCCCTATCCTATCCGCTATCCTATCCTATCCTCTATCCTATCCTTTCCTCATTCCTATCCAATCCCCTATCCTATCCTCTATCCGATCCTATCCTCTATCCTATCCTATCCTCTATAATATCGTATCCTCTATCCTATCCAATCCCCTATCCTATCCTCTATCCGATCCTATCCTCTATCCTATCCTATCCTCTATAATATCGTATCCTCTATCCTATCCTATCCTATACTCTATACTATCCAATCCCCTATCCTATCCTCCATCCTATCCTATCCTCTATCGTATCCTATCCTCTATCCTATCCAATCCCCTATCCTATCCTCTATCCTATCCTATTCATTATCCCATGCTCTATCCTATCCAATACCCTATCGTTTCCTCTATCCTATCCTATCCTCTATAATATCGTATCCTCTATCCTATCCTATCCTCTATCCTATCCAATCACCTATCCGATCCTCTATCCTATCCTTTCCTCTATCCTATCCTATCCTCAATCCTATCCTATCCTCTATCCTATCCTATCCTCTATCCTATCCAATCCCCTATCCTATCCTCTATCCTATCCTATCCTCTATCGTATCCTATCCTCTATCCTATCCAATCCTATATCCTATCCTATCCGCTATCCTATCCCATCCTCTATCCTATCCTATCCTCTATCCTATCCTATCCTCTATAATATCCTATCCTCTATCCTATCCTATCCTCTATCCTATCCTATCCTCTATCCTATCCTACCCTCTATCCTATCCTATCCTCTATCCTATCATATCCTCTATCCTATCCTATCCTCTATCCTATCCTATCCTCTATCCTATCCAATCCCCTAACCTATCCTCTATCCTATCCTCTATCGTCTCCTGTCCTCTATCCTATACAATCCCCTATCCTATCCTCTATCCTATCCAATCCCCTATCCGATCCTCTATAATATCATATCCTCTATCCTATCCTATCCTCTATCCTATCCTATCCTCTATCCTATCCTATCCTCTATCCTATCCTATCCTATCCTCTATCCTATCCTATCCTCTATCCTATCTCATCCTCTATCCTATCCTATCCTCTATCCTATCCTATCCTCTATCCTATTCTATATTCTATCCTATTCTATATTCTATGCCATCCTATCCGATCCTCTATGTTTTCCTATCCTCATTCCTATCCTATCCTCTATCCTATCCTTTCCTCTATCCTATCCTTTCCTCTATCCTATACTATCCTCAATCCTATCCTATCTTCAATCCTATCCTATCCTCTATCCTATTCTATCCTCTATCCAATCCTATCCTCCATCCTATCCTATCCTCTATCCTATCCTATCCTCTATCCTATCCTTTCCTCTATCCTATCCTATCCTCAATCCTATCCGATCCTCTATCCTATCCAATCCCCTATCCTATCCTCTATCCTATCCTATCCTCTATCCTATCCTATCATCTATCCTATCCACTATCGTATCCTATCCTCTAACGTATCCAATCCTATATCCTATCCTCTATCCTATCCTATCCTCTATCCTATCCTTTCCTTTATCCTATCCAATCCCCTATCCTATCCTCTATCCGATCCTATCCTTTTTTTTTAATATCTAAATTTCCTTATTTATTTCATTTCCATATATCAGTTCTAATCTTATAATTCCTATTCACTATCGCTCGCTATATGTTTTTGTTCTAGGTTCTAAGTCACGCTTGACTCCCGCTATCTTAAAAATTACTGCTCGCTGTTTTTCTCGGAACTCGGCCTATTCGGTTGCTGGCTTTAAGCCGGCTCGCTCGCCTAAAATTTACAATTTTGTATTGATAACTAAAAAAATAAAAAATAAAATTAAAAAAAAAAAAAAATTAAAAAAAAATTTTTTTTTTTTATTTACGCCCTTCGCGTTCCTCGGCCCTTGTCCTAGGCTCTAGAATCCTAATCTAATCGATTTTTGCCTTCCTGGCCCTGTCTCAGTCCAAAAACTCGCTTGTTCGTGAGGATTTCGGCTTAAATCCTTCACTACTTTCCTCCTGGGGGGTTCCTAGGCCGGTATACGCGTTTTCGCAATTTTTTGTTCTAAACGCTTTTACTCCAATATTTCTCTACCTTGTTCTGCACGTACTCGGGTCCGGTCGTAGCTGTCGCTACCTCTATACCCGGTGCCCGGCCTACAAAAAAGATTTGGTCGCCGATTTCTCGGCTACCGTTTGGGCTATCCGAGAAATTCTTTTTTGTGCGTATAGCCCTTCTTAGGGAGCACCGATCGTATATTTTCTCTTTATCAAAATTATGTCTCCTTCTGTCACGTGACACCGTTATCCCGGCCCCAGGTGGTCCGATCGAGAAACCGACCCGCCGGCAATCGTAATCGATCGATTTCGATTGTCGGTAGCGATCTCTCTCCCGGGTGTCTAAAATACCCCCACCGAGTTTGGAGTCCCAACTCGGGTATTTACCTGGGGTCGATTTTAACGGTGTACACTGTATATATGAAAGTTTGGTGGGAGGTCCATCCTATTATCCGATCCTATCCTCTATCCTATCCTATCCTCTATAATATCGTATCCTCTATCCTATCCTATCCTATACTCTATCCTATCCAATCCCCTATCCTATCCTCCATCCTATCCTATCCTCTATCGTATCCAATCCCCTATCCTATCCTCTATCCTAACCTATTCTTTATCCTATGCTCTATCCTATCCAATCCCCTATCCTACCCGCTATCCTATCCTATCCTCTATCCTATCCTTTCTTCTATCCTATCCAATCCCCTATCCTATCCTCTATCCGATCCTATCCTCTATCCTATCCTATCCTCTATAATATCGTATCCTCTATCCTATCCTATCCTATACTCTTTCCTATCCAATCCCCTATCCTAGCCTCTATCCTCTATCCTCTATCCTATCCTATCCTCTATCCTATCCTCTATCCTATCCTATCCTCTATCCTATCCTATCCTCTATGCTATCCTAT